>NC_141706.1:18244831-18694370 GCF_971803275.1 Cyanistes caeruleus
CAGAGCTCTCTTGCTCTCTATGTGTTTCCGGCTTCTAACGAGGTAACAGGGCTCTTTGTCAGCCTCCTCACCCCCACTCCAGGCCGGAAAAGGCTGCTGAGGGCGGGGGGGGGGCAGAAACAGAGCCGGCCAGCCTGGTTTAGTTTGTAGTTTCTGCTGCTGGACTGAAACCTGACACCATGAACACCTGCAGCTTTTCCAAGACTTTAATTCTTTTACTACCTGGATAAAATGTACAGATTACTCCTTTTTCCCATAGAGACAGAGAGAGAGAGAGAGAGACAGAGAGAGAGAGAGAGAGAGAGAGAGAATCAACATGAAGAAGACAGTGAAGAAAAGAGTTAAGTTTTAGATGGGGAAGAGAGAATAAGGAGATGCTTTATAAGCTGAAATATTTTTTTGTTAAAGCTATGGAGATGGACAATAATGTTCTGAAAAAAACTCCTTTAATTCATGACATAGTATATTGGGAGGAATGGAGTGTTCAAAGTGTAGATTTTGAGCAAAAAGTAGAGTAACTGTGATACTGCGAAGTGCTGGAACAGAGTGGAGCGAAGATTTGAAGCCTTGAGGGCAATGAGAAAACTGTTTTCCAGCGAAGCTCACAGAGACAGATGAAGAGGACTTTTGCCTTTGAATAACTCATCCTTAAAAAATGATATCCCTAGACTCATGGCCCATACACACCTCAGAGTGATGTGAAATGGGAGGAGTGAACTGATGGCAGATTTCCAGGCAGCTGGCATCAGAGAAATAGAAAACTATAACAAAAATGGTGTTCTTGTGAGAAACTCCATAGATTAGCAGAAGGAGACTTCTGTTTCTTTACAAAGACTGATGAAAAGACTAGCAGGAATTGGGACTGTTTTAAACACCAAAGTTTCAAAGTTTTTGTCTCTATGTTGTCATGTGAACAAGGGAATGGTGGGTAGTGAGGGATAAAAGGGTTTTCTGGAAGTTTATTCTGGTGTTCTTATTCTTGTAGTTTTGTTAATAAACTTTCTTTATTCCTTTTAAGTTTTAAGCCTGTTTTGCTCTTGCTCTAATCCATATCTCACAGCAAGAAATAAGTAAGTTTTCTAGTAATTTTTTAGTTACTGCTTTAAAACCACGATATTCTGGCACTTCTAACTATATTTGTTTTCTGAATACCAACAGCATATTTTAAAAAATCTACTTTTATGTTTTTATTATTATTAACTTATTTTGATTACGCATGAGTGCTTTGTTGATAATTTATAGCACTTTCTTAAATAATGCTAGTATTAAGAAGTGCTCTTTAATTTTTAACTCAATATAAGCAAGAAATTAAATCAGATGCCAGTAAACCATAGAATTGTTAAGGCTGGAAAAGAGCATCCAAGATCATTGAATCCAGCCATTACCCCAGCACCACTATGTTCAGAACTAAACTGTGTCCCCAGGTGCCACAGTTGTTCTTTGAAAAAAATGGCTAAGCATGTTTTTTAAGTTCTTGACATTGTCTACACGTGTTCCAAGTATTTCTAGGTTGAGATTGCTGTGACACTGATAATGCTTTCTGTATTGATGTATCAGGAAAAGTTAGTTGCTAATTTTTAACTATTGCTTCAATTTTTAATCAGTGGAATAATTATACCCTCAATCTAGAGCTGATCATCATTTAGGGAATATAAATATATGAAATAAAAAAATTAGAGATGTGAGCATCTGCTCAATCGTCACTTTTAGAGTGTCTTCTAAAATTCTGATCAGAAGTCCCAGACACTTCTAAACTCTTAAAAACATGAGAAGGTAGAAATTGTCATCTTGTAGTAATGGAAATACACACTTAGTGCCATGTTGTTGGTGGCAGTTACTTCAGAGGAAGAATTATTTGTTTGGATATATAGAATAAAATAATTATCACTGTTGGTTTGAATTCATATGTTGTAAGCCATTTATTTTTCTGCTTTTTTACCATTCACCAAACTTTCAGGAACATAATACAATTTTGGAGAAAGAATATGGTGAAAAGAAAAGCTTTTAAAGTTCTGAGTAAAAGATCACATTTCACTGTATAAAGCTTTATGCATTTTTCTTAAAGCATACTGAGTCTAAAACAATAGTGTCCTTTTCCTGGCTTTCATTTGGAATGAAAGTGAAATATGTAGAATAAGCATATTGTAATTATTGTAAATGAATGGGTCTAAGATGATCTTGCTAGCATATACTCATGGAATAAATGAGGCAAGGGTGTACTTGTGAAAATCAAGAGGAATCCTTATTTCATTATAAATCTAGAAGGATGTTTTTCTAGGCACTTGTGTTTTACTGGTCAACTTGGCAGTGCTGGGTTAACAGTTGAACTCAGTGGTCTTAAAGGTCTTCTCCAAACTAAATGATTCTATGATTCCATATTGACTTCAAAAACATATATTCTAGGCTTAGTCATTACTTGATTAATTGCAGCTGTTGTGTTGCCCTGTGTTGCAGAGACACTTGGGGATGGGTTCTTTTCCCAGGACTGAGATTGATGAGAGAGAGGCTGTTTTCTCATGTTCAGAATTAGGTGTTTATTCTTTCTTATCTATATTACATATATACAGAGTACAAGGAGCTATATACAGCAGGGTAGCAAGGTGCAAAATGGAGGGATAAAGAATCTCTCCAAGGCCTTTTATGTGTCTATTTATCCAATAATAAAATGCCAAGTAACTTATTTTCTTTAGTGACCCAATGATCTGACACCTGTGTGCTGCAATGCAGACTTTTTTATACAATCCCCTAGTACTACCCAAAAATCCTTAGAAGAAGAAATGAAGAAGGAAGAAAAAGAACAAGAAGAAAGAGACAACACCCCAAAGTCTCCATCTTGGATTCACTTATTAATAGAACTAAAACTCCAAACTCTAACTTTTTCATCCAGTGACTTAGGATAACTCACAGTAACTTACACACATTATTAGTTTCTTAACTTTAGAAGCTGTCTCCATGGCTTTAAGCTAAACTCTGTGTTCTCTTGGGTGTCAGAGCCAGTCAGGACAGATTAGGGAATATTTTCTGTGGCTCTGACTCCAACAGCCCTGCCTGTTCAGTAATGTGAAGGAGTTAAGCAAACTGCACCTACTGCTCTCATTGCCTTAACTTTTGGAGGATGACTTTAGTTTGCAGCCACTGTCTGTAATTTGTATTGAATCTCCATAAACCAGTCTGCAGACCTGCAGCAAAACGCAACATGCAAGATACACATTGTTTTGTATATTATACAGTATATTTAGTCTGCTTCAGAGAGCCTTTATGTCTGCATTTGCTTAAAAAAATTGCAAATCAATTTTTGGTGAATATTTTTTAAACTTTTCACAACTTCTCTGAGTATATTGAGTAGGGTTTTAGAAATTTTCTGTGGTGCTCTGCATAGGAGGAAGAGGCCACAAGCTTTTGCATGCTGCTTCTTCTGGTTCCATTTATGGATATAAATGCTCCATCACATGCCGACACTGCAACCTATTAGAGGAGTGTATGGCCTCCCTGTTCACACATATTTAAGAAAGAGGGGCAGGACAATTCTGCTGAAGATGTGGAGGGGATGGCCTTGGAAGTTGATTGATGAAGATAAGTTGTATAAACGTGGCTGGAAATGTACTCTTGGAAGGAGGTGTGCAGTGCTCAAGTGGGTATTTCTGAAGGAGTTACAGCTGTGGGTCACCTGCACTAGGTCAGGGACGCACCTGAGGAATGTGGATCATACATGTCAGAGTGGGACTGTTGCCAGAGATTTCAGTCTCCTCAGGACTGAGCCCCTTGGGATACTCCATCATGGAGAGTTTCCCTTATCTCAGTTCTGTTTCAGGAAGGATACTCCAAAGGCTTGTTAGCTTCTTGTTTCTTGCGTTTATTAATATATAATCAAAAGACTTGGCAGGTCTTCCCCAGACTTTCTGCTCAAGTTCAACCCACCATCGCCTGGCTCAAGTTGTCTCAAAAGGCACAAAATGGCCCTAAAATACACAGCTCTTTTATCTTTATACTTACTTTCACCCAATTAACAATAGACACGTAAATTATTTTTCTTAGTCACACAATGACCTAATACCTGGATGCTGCACTGCGGCATTCTCTATCCAATCACTTGCTACTACCCAGAAACCTCTAGAAGAAGAAGATGAAGAAGAAAGAAGAAGGAAAAGAGACAACAGCCTAAACCCTCTATCTTGTCTTCTGTTTTCTAAACTAGTTTAAACTCTAACTTTTTCACCTAGTGACTTAAGAAAACTCTCTAATCTACACACACTTTTAGTCTTTCTGTTTGTTATTTTCATGGTGTTATATGAAATTCAATGTTTTCTTGGATGTCAGAGCTAGGCATCAGAGACAAGGGCAAACTTTGTGCCTCAGACTCTAACATCTCCTCCTTTCTCTTTGCAAAAAAAACCCAACTTCATCTTTTATAGGAATTCTCATATCTCTGAACAAGAACAACTATTAATTTTTGCATGTAGGTTGTCTCTTCTCACAATGTCAGATGCTGTTTTCATGTTGGATCACATTTGTGTGCTTGCTTCTCAGTTTCCGGGGTCTCCGTCTGCTTGCTTCTTGGCTCAATATGGTTTCACGTGCTTTGCGGGAACCCATTTTTTGTCCTTCACCTGTGGAAACACAAACATACCCTTTTCCCCAGGTAATTAGTTGAAATGGACTTTCAATCCATCCTGACTCTACATTTCTGATCAAAACCAAAGGTTTCTCCTTCAGTTTCGCCTGGGTACTATTTGAGAAATGGCTGATAATTGGTGGAGTAGGTTCTGCAAAGGAGCTGTTCAGAAAGTTTAAAACATACAAAGCTTTATTCAGTCGCATCTGACGTGTAGCTTCTGCCTCTCTTCTGTTTATCTAAAATAGATTTTAAAGTATGATGTGTTCTTTCTATAATTGCCTGACCTGTGTAAGAATGGGGGATGCCAGTAGTATGGCGAACACATGATTTTTTCAGGAATTTGTCAAAGATTCTTGTAAGTTGGCCTGCTATTTCTTTTAATTTCCTTATTATGCAAATGCTTGTAAAAAATGCTTACATGCAGGTTTTGCTGTTTCTCCAGTGTGAAGAGAGGCAAAAACCGCACCTGAGAAAGTGTCTACGGACACATGGACATTCTTGAATCTTCCAAAAGGTGGATATTTTGTGACATCTGGTTGCCATAACTGTAAACTCTCTAGTCCTCTTGGGTTCACTGCCCCTGTAGGTACAGGAGGCTGTACCAGCTGACAATCTGGGCAAGCACCTATGATGGCTTTTGCTTGCTCCTTTGAAATGTGAAATGTGTGCTTGAGCATTCTGATGAAAGAATGCATGACTCAATTTTGCTTGTTCAAAAATGTTTGGCAAGGTATCCAAAATAACCATGGCTAACTTACCTGCTCAGGCATTTCCTTCTGCCAAAAACCCTGGAAGAGAAGAATGTGCTCTGATGTGAGAAACAAAACACTGATTATCCCTTTGCTCTAATAATTTCTTCATACTCACAAGAAAACGGTACAAATTCTCATTACCAGCTTCCTTCAGAAGAGATCCTTCTATCCTTTTGACAATGTTTGCAACATAGGCTGAATCTGTGATTAAATTGAGAGGTTCTTGAAATAATTGAAATGCTCTGACCACTGCTGCTAACTCCGCAATTTGAGGTGAGCCTTGTACTGTTTGAATATCTGATTCCCACCTTTTTGTGGTTGCATCCTGCCATGTTATGACTGATTTATGCATTTTTCCTGAACCGTTGGTAAATAGTGTTATTGCATCCAACGGTACCTCACTTATTTTTGGTTTTTCTCTGTAACTTAATTTTGACTGCAGCAGTTTATGGCTTGGGAAATGATTTGAAAAAACACCTGAAAAATTTAACAATGCAATTTGCAAATCATCTCATTTTTGCGATGCCCAATCTAAATAATTTTTCTTCAGAGACAGGTAGATTGTAGCAAAATCTTTGCCTGCCATAGTTAACAATCTGGTCTGGCCCTGATAATTATCTGGGCTGCCATGTCTAATGGAGTATAAATCATCTTAGGATATCTGTAGGGCAAGAATACCCATTCTATTATCAACAAAGGATCTCTTTCTGAATCATCCCATTGGAATATAAGACCATACAATTGAATGTCCTCCCCTAACTCCCAAAGAAAAGGGGAGAGTCATTGAAAAATTATGTGCTTGTCTTTGCTGAAGGGCTTCAGTGATCATCTTGAGGGCATCCCGAGATTCAGGCGTGAGAGTTCTGGGAGATCTAATATTACTGTCTCCTTTCAATAGATTAAAAAGAGATGAAAGTTCATCATTTGTGATTCCCAAACTGATCCAGTTGATGTCACCCAAGAGTCACTGTAAGTCCTGCAAATTATTGACCTAAGTCCTCACTTGTATTTTCTGTGGCCTTATCGCTTGTGCTGTGATCCTCCACCCCAAGTAGCTCCATGGTGAAGTTTCCTGAATTTTTAAAGTGGAAATTTCCAATCCTGCCTTCTGTATTTCTGTAAACATGCTGCTGCGAGTCTCCTCTAGTTCTTGCTGTGTTGAAGCTGCAATAAGAAGATCATCCATATAATGAATGATCAATGCCTTCAGATGTTTTTTCCTCACTGGGGACAAGACTCGCACCACAAACCATTGACAAATTGTCGGAGAATTGCAGAGACCTTGGGGTAGCACCACCCAATGGTATCTCTGCAGAGGTTTCATTCTGTTGATGCTTGGAACAGAGAAAGCAAATTGAGGAGCATCTTCTGGATAAAGCAGAATGTTGAAGAAACAGTCCTTGAGATCAAAGATCATGATTGGCCAATTGTAGGAGATGGGTTCGGGAATCAAGAGACGACCCAATGTGAGTTAGCTGCTTGTTCCAAATTTATTGCAATCTTAGCTACATTTTTATAGTATTTTGAAAAGGTAACATGTGATCTATATTCTATTATGATTGGATAATTGCTATTTTTCACGTGTTAACTTCTACATTTCTATTCGTCCAGCTCATAACACCCGAGCTCTATAAGATACTTTTTAGTGAAACTTATTAAGATGCATTAAGCAGTTATATAGGCTACATTCTGCAGAATTCACATCCTGACAAACTTCATAAGATACATTCACAAGATACATTTAGCAGATTTCTCATCCTAAATTCTCATCTATTCTTCATTGTCTTATTAACAATTAGTCTTCTTCATTTCTTTGATACAATATTTTGCCAAAGACTCATGCTAGCTCAAAGTCAGGGTTGTGCAGGCATTCTAAGGAGCTATGGCCTCGAGAAGCAAGCCATTCTTCAACAGCCAATGTCTTGGAATCATCAAAAGAGATGGAAGTCCGAGCTAAAGGGGTCCCATCTCTTCAATGACCTCATTGATTTTGCGGAGATCATGAATCAATCTCCATGGCCCTGAAGAATTTTATGAATCACGAAAACTGGAGAATTACAGGAACTGGTCGTTGGCTTAATGCGGCCATTCTGCAACTGTTCTTTGACCAGCTTTTTGAGGGCACTCAATTTTTCTCTTCCCAGGGGCCAGTGATCCACCCAAATAGGGTTGTCTGTTTTCCAAGTCAGTTTCAAGGTAGTGAGTACCTCAGTGACCCCTATTAAAAATCCATTTCTATTCTCATTTCCCATTGGGATAAAATGTCTCTTCCCCATACTGTGAAAGGTCTCTCCACCACAAAAAGATGAGCAATGGCCGTTTTCTCTCTTGGCCCAGTAATTATGATGGGATGTTCGCTTTGCAGGCACAAAGTGTTCGCTCCAATGCCTGAAGGGGTACTCAAGGGAGTTTTTAAGTTCCATTCCTGGGGCCAGAAGAGATGTGAGATGACTGTGACATCAGCACCTGTGTCCATTGTCCTTTGGATTGAGACTGTCTTGACAGGTCTATTGTGGCTTATCTGCTTCACCCACGTGGCGTGAACTTCCATATACTCATTAATGATAAAACTTGCCCACTGATCAATGGCCTGATTGGATAATTTGCATGCGGAGGCAAAGCAATGGCTTTAGCTATTAAAGTTTTTGGCAGAAGTATCAATGGAGGACATAAAGCTTGAGCTAAAACCATCAATTCTTCATTCTGGTGTGCAGAAACAACACATGGATAAATAACAAGTGCCAAAATACTGCATCTGTCCTTGCCTATAATCAGGAAATCTTGCCTCTTTCACTACCTTCCAGTGACTCCTGTATGGAGTACCGCATGGTCCTCATTCAAAAAACACACAAACTTAGATGTTGCCAGTTCACATTGTGCACCTGGTGGCAATAAGTCTGGATCACTGGGAAATTGACAAATGGTCTTGCTGAGAGAATCTGATTGGTGTTCCCCAATGAGCGTTCTTCAACTGGAGGCCTTTAATGGAATTGACTTTGAGGCTGTTCCTCAGCCACCATTTGTGTCGTCACGTGGTGACTCTTTGAACTCTTTCTGGAGTTTCACGGCAGAGCTAGAGGTTTTCCCCTCTACATCTGTTTTTGAATAACATCAGCTGGGATGATGTTTTCTTCTTCGGCACCTGAGACAAAGGCTTTGTACCTTTTTCTTTGCAATGGGCAAAGAAATCAAATTGCAATGGGCAACCCTTTTTCATGTGTCCCAGTTTCCCACATTGAAGGCATGGTCCCTCATGAAGTGATGCTTCTATCACATCTGCACAGCTGAGTCGCTGAAAACCTGACTCCATACTCCTTACGATTTCTATAAATCCTTTGCATTGTTCTTCGAGCATTCTCTCAAATTCTTCTGTTGAAATACTTGCAACATTTGGAGTGCCTATCTTGCTACATGCCTCTATCATTTCTTTGATATTTGGATATCCAGGCAACGCACTGATGGTATGTCTGCACTCTGCATTAGCATTTGCAAAGGCAAGGCCTTGAAGCATGTGTGTCTTCACCTTTTCATCCATTGCCTGCTGGTCAATCGCCTGTGTGAGGCCATCAGCGAAGGTAGTAAAAGGCTCTAAAGGACCTCGCTTCACTTCTGTGTAGATGCCTTCTGAGGTTCCAGGAGGCTGAATTTGCAGTAGTGTCTTTTCAGCTGCTTCTACAACGTCTCGAAGCACTTGTGGAGGCAGGTCTGCTATTTGAGTTTCTAGCTTATGATACGGCACATCTCCTGCCATTTGAGCCACTGTGATGTTTGCATATGGTCCTCTGGCATATTTTTTCCTCAGTTCAAGGAGAGCTTTTCTCCATCTTGAATTCCACAGTATATATTGTGAATCTGTGAAAATTGTTGAGGCTATATATTTGCAGTCATATGATATAATTTCATGGCTGCAAAAAAGATCCCTTAACAATTGTTTAAAATATGGAGAACCAAGTCCTTTTCTTTCCACAGCATCTAATAAATCCTTTAAAAGCAAATGGTCCACAGGCTTCCATCTAGGAACATCATCTCTTCTTCCAAGCCTCACTGGCAACACTGTAATGTCTTCAATTTCTCTGAAAGCATCACCTCCTTTTCTTGAGAGGTACTGTTAGCGTTCAGGAACACACATAGTCACGGAATGATTATACGAAGGTGCTTTATTGAAGAGCTCTGGGTGTCAGGGGTACGCATACCCAAATCTGACCCCATTTGGTTTTGAGTTGGACGTGTTTTATACTCTATTGTTATACAACTTGCATATTAATTATTAACTTGTTTGCATTGTTTTTACCCAAGCATGGATTTTTCGTGATCCCCCCAGCCCCCTAACATTGTTCCTCATGTTCTTTAAACAATAATTATATCTAATCATATCTAACAATTGTATCATTTATCATATACTGATTACACAGGTACAGTTTGACCTGATCTTTAGCAAGCACAAGGCCTAACATTTCCCAGGGCCTACTTTACCCAGGGCTTTCCAAACCTAACTTCCTTTCTAAGTCCCTGAATTTTCTAAGATTTTAAGACCTTTTACTGTAAGTACCTGCATATCTGGTCCTTCTCCTTCTCTTTGAGGGAGAATTTATATATGTTGTAGCTTTGGTTGTCGAGGAGCTGTAAGTATAGTAGAAAAATCCAATGATTGTGGATTGTGAATGCATACAGCTTCCATTAAATCTTTAAGAACTGGAGAAAATTGTAATCTTGTCAGAGATGTGCTGTCCTGAGAACCAGTCCTTTGGAGCAGTCTTTTGAAAATCTGAAATATCAGCTTGAAGCAGAAAATTTAGTATTTGAATCAATGACAGAGGAATTCCTTCACTTGCTGTGACAGATATTTTTTTCCGAAATGTTCTGATTTGTATCTGTAGAAAAAGTTAAAGGCAGCTGCGATGCTGCTTTTCCACAAGGTGGCGTTGTTGCTCCATTAATTGACTGTGGCTCTGTCTCGGATTTGGTTTGAACCTGAAAAAAAATTATAAAAGCTTATACTTAGGGAGAAACTCCTTTTTAGGAGATAAATCCCTTTTAAAGTGAATGCTACTTGTGTCAGAAACTGGACTCTGAACAGAAATCACAATTGTTTTCCCCATTTCCGGGTTATCGATTGAACGTGCCTGCGTGGCTTGGCGGGGGGCGGTGCCAGCCTCCGCCTCGCTGAGCTGGGCTGTCTGCGTCATTGATCGTGTCACGGTTCCAGCAGTGGGGCATGGCTTAGCAACTTTGGTCAGGCCCTTAGTTGCCTTCGCTGCGTGTCGGGGGCGTCTCGTTGGCACTACTCCTAAGTCACCCTTTTGGCCAGGGTTCACTATGCTTTGCGGTTCAGTTGACGCACCGTGTCCCGCCGCGTTCGTGGTTCCACCTCTTGGGCAGACCTCTCTGTGCTAGCCTTTTCTGATGTCACCTGTAGGTGGTCAGCCCTGACAGGGGGCAGGGTCAATTCACCCCAAACCCCGGGCTCCACTGTTCCACTCTTCCGCCCCCTCGACGCAGGGGAAGGGGGCAGGGTCGTCTCGCCCTGAACCCAGACTCCGCTGTCCCCCTCTCCCTCTCTTCTGACTCAGGGGAAGGGGGCAGACACTGCTCCCTTTTAATTCTGGGTCCTGCTGCGCTTCTCTCTGGCTCCTGTGATATAGGGGAAGATGGGGTGAGGGTATTCCCTGCCCATATGGTTTTAGAAATGGGGCCGGTTTCATCCAGTCTCCTCTCCCCCTCCTCCCTGGGCAGGCCTCCAAAACTCCAGAAAGTCTCAGTCCAATTCATCAAGTTCTCCGATGAGACCTTTCACTCTCAAATACTCCTGCAAACTGCTCACTTTCCATAGTAACCACAACACTCTCTGCCTTTTCAGCTTTCCCCCCACGCCTCTCCCTCTTTTCCCTCTGAGGGGCTGGGGTCAGGGAATCCCGTGCCTCTGAGGGGTTTTGCGGTTTCCTGCACATGTGGAAAGGGCAGTTCGTGTCTGGGTGGTTGGGTTTCCTCTCCCCCCGTTCCACCCCCTTAACCAGGCAATTCTGGAAAATTATAGTGATACATTACATTAAAGAGAGTATTACTTGTTTCTATCATATTTCCATGCACCCACGTTCCCAGGGTTTCTAACTCTTTTAACCTCATATTTGCATTTTTCCATATACAGGGTTCAAACAATTGCTCCTTGCTTGTGGTGGGGTAATACTTTCTTACTCAGAGCAGTAAAAATTCCAACTCTTTCCTCAGAATTTTATATAAGGACAGATTTATTATTTTTTCTAATTTCTGTAAAATTGCCTGTTCCTCCTTAGAGATATTCAGTCCCATCTTCTAGGTTGGATAAATGGTGGAGTAGGTTCTGCAAAGGAGCTGTTCAGAAAGTTTAAAACATACAAAGCTTTATTCAGTCGCATCTGAGGTGTAGCTTCTGCCTCTCTTCTGTTTATCTAAAATAGATTTTAAAGTATGATGTGTTCTTTCAATAATTGCCTGACCTGTGTAAGAATGGGGGATGCCAGTAGTATGGTGAACACATGATTTTTTCAGGGATTTGTCAAGGGTGTGATTCTTGTAAGTTGGCCTGTTATTTCTTTTAATTTCCTTATTATGCAAATGCTTGTAAAAAATGCTTACATGCAGGTTTTGCTGTTTCTCCAGTGTGAAGAGAGGCAAAAACCGCACCTGAGAAAGTGTCTACGGACACATGGACATTCTTGAATCTTCCAAAAGGTGGATATTTTGTGACATCTGGTTGCCATAACTGTAAACTCTCTAGTCCTCTTGGGTTCACTGCTCCTGTAGGTACAGGAGGCTGTACCAGCTGACAATCTGGGCAAGCACCTATGATGGCTTTTGCTTGCTCCTTTGAAATGTGAAATGTGTGCTTGAGCATTCTGATGAAAGAATGCATGACTCATGCATGCCAGCGGTAGTTGCCCCTGTAGAAATGAGGAAATCTAAGATGAAATCAATAGCACCCTTTGGTAAGGATAAGGATAAGAAAGGAGGGCCTTTACAACCTGTAGAGGATCCAGAGGTTGAGATTATCACTGAGTCCCTGACATATCAAAGTCTCCATAATCTGCAAAAAGTCATTTGGGGGGGCGGGGGAGGCATGAGGCTTATGCAACGTGGTTACTTCATGTCTGGGGCCTTATGGGTACAGGATTGCAACTGGATGTGGTGTGTGGTGGTTTTAAAGCACTAGCTAAAAAATCACTGGAAAACTTACTCATTTCTTGCTGTGAGATATGGATTAGGAGAAGGGCAAAACAGGCTTAAAACTTAAAAGGAATAAAGAAAGTTTATTAACAAAACTACAAGAATAAGAAACCAGAATGAAACCTCCAGAAACCCTTCTTCCCTACCACCCAACCTTTTTTGTCCAACTGACAACTTAGAGACAAAACCCAGTGGTTAAAGCAGTCCTAACTATATAGCAGTCTTTTTATCAGTCTTTGTAGAGAAAAATAAGTTCTATTTTGTCCTTCTATGGAGAGTTTTTCACAAGAAAACAGTTTTCTCATGGCTTTGTATTCTCATGGCTGGCTCTGATGCCAGCTGCCCGGAAAACTCTGCTATCAGGCCCCTCCTCCCATTTCACACTACTCTGAGGTGTATCCATGGGGTATGAACTCAAGGAGTGTTATTTTAACGATGAGTTATTCAAAGACAAAGGTTTTCTTCATCCGTCTCTCTGATCATCTCTGGGAACAGAGGTTTTCTCGTTTCTTCTTGGGGGCCATGAGCAACTCTCACTTCTATTTCTCTGTTCCAGCATTTCATGAGATCACAACAACTTCACCATCTGCTCAGCTTCATCTATGAATTACCTTTGCTCAGATCTACACTTTCAAATATTTCATTCCCCCCAAAATACTTACTCTTTCATGAATTAAAGGAGTTTTTTTTTCCTGGAACATTATTGTCCATCTCCTAGCTGTAATAAAATAATATTTCAGCTTATTAAAGCATCCTCTCATTCTCTTCGTATCTGAGGCTTGACTCTTTCCTTCACTGATTTTGATGGTTTATATTGTCTCTCTACATGTTGATCACTCTCTTTTCCTCATGCTGAAAAAAGGATTAAATCTGCAGGTCTCATCTGGGTAGTAAAAGGGTTAAAATCTGGCTCAAGCCGCGGCTAGGTATTTATGCGATCGGATTTAAGCTCAGCAGTGCTGGAAAGGCAGCAGACACTTTTTTTCAGCCTGCGGCCATCTGTTCGAGCTGTGGAGGCGAGCAGCTGTGGCCCACTCTAGCCCAGGGCTGGGGTCCATGGCAACGCCTGGCCCCAGCCCAGGAGGGGGGAAATCCCTGCAGGCTCCATCCCCTGGCCCAGGAGCCACGGCAGGCCGAGCCCAGCTCCTGCTGGACCACATGGCCTGGGAGGGGTGGGGGGTGGAAGGGGAGCTAGCTGGAGTTCTGTTACCTTTCAAAGCCGGAAAACAAAAAAAAAAACAACCAGAAACTTCTGGGCTTAGGTTTAAAAGGTGGTATTCACGTGGTCAATTTCACTTTTCAGTGGTCCAAACTACTGTCAGTTCTCAGAAATGGACAGCTATTGGCCAGGAGAAAAAGAAAAAAATACTCCCATCAGCCTCTCTCTCAAAGCCTTCACTTCTGTGTTTTTTTTATATTTCTTTTTCTTAAATGCCATATCATCATAGGGTGAAGCAAAGAATTTGGACCCCTTGACCCAGGACTCAGGTGTGAATCAGGTATTCAAAAGGGAGCCAGGCCCCTTTCCCTCTGGGAGCGGCTTTTAATGGGTGTAAGGGAGAGGTTTGTCCACAGAGAGAGAATGGAGGAGCACCATCATGGAATGCACTGGAGAACCCTTGAGGAAGGGATCCAACAGCTGAGAGAAGTGATGTTATTGGAGGTCCTTTTTGGAAGTGGTGGACAGCATGATAATGACCCCAACAAAGTCAGGTGCACTGGGTGGATGTTGTGGAATACAGCAAGTCTAGGGCCAGCTCAATAGACCACCTTAATTGCAACAATTAATGCCCATAACAACCAAGAGACAGTGGGTTCTGTTGCCAACAAGCTTAGAAATTTTTAGAGTATGATCAATGGCCCAATGTAGGCTCAGGTCTCTGCTGTGATTAAGGAACTGAAAGAAGAGATGAGGAAAATGAGGGAGGAGATGAAGAAGACCAGTTCCCATATGGCACCAGTGCGAGTCACAAGCCCCAAACTCCAAGCCCAACATCCCCCAGCTAGAGAGAGAGGGTACACCTCACTAGCTGAGCTGTGGTTCTTCCTGCATGACCACGGGAAGCCATGGGACAGTGGGATGGGAAGCCCACTTTGCTCTGGCAGCACAAGTGTGTTAACTCAGGGAGGGAAGCACTAACCAGAAAAGTTCCACTAAAGTGAAGGTAGCCTCAACCTCCCATGACCAAACTGCCTGATATTACAAGAGGGAGGATGATGTGTCAGATCCCCTTGAAAGAACCTCTAGTATGTATGCCCAGGGAGGAGAGGATGACCAGTGCAAGAGGGGCCCTGCCTCTAGCCAGGAAGAGGCACGGGATAACCGGGTCTTTTGGACAGTGTGGGTCAGATGACCTGGTGCATCAGAGCCACAAAAATATGAAGCGTTAGTTACTGCTATTATAAAATAATAATAATAATAATAATAATAATAATAATAATAATAATAATAATAATAATAATAATAATAATTCAAATATATATAGTATATTGTATATATATAGTATATAGTGTGTATATATATATATAGTATATATTATATAGGTACTATATTCTATATAATAATTAGTTATTAGCATACTGGTGCACAGTGTACCCTAATGCCATCAGGACATGTGGGGGCAGAACCTGTTTCCATTGCTGGGGCTACGGGGGGATTGCAGCAATTGACTCTGTTGGAAGCCGAGGTGAGCCTGACTGGGAAGGAGTGGCAGAAACAATCCACTGTGACTGGCCCCGAGGCCCCGTGTATTCTGGGCATAGACTTTCTTCGGAATGGCTATTACAAAGACCCAAAGGGACTCAGGTGGGCTTTTGGAATAGCTGCTGTGGAGGCAGAGGACATTAAGAAATTGAACACCTTACCTGGACTATCAGAGAACCCATGTGCAGTAGGACTCCTGAAAGTGGAAGAACAGTGAGTACCAATTGCCACCTCGACAGTGCACCACCGGCAGTATAGGACAAATCGAGATGCTGTGATCCCCATCCACAAGATGATCCATGAGCTGGAAACCAAGGGGTGGTCAGCAAAACTCACTCACCCTTCAACAGCCCCATCTGGCCTGTGCGCAAGTCTGGCAGAGAATGGAGACTGACTGTGGACTATCGTGCACTGAATGAAGTGACTCCAACTCTGAGCGCTGCTGTGCCGGACATGCTGGAGCTCCAGTACGAGCTGGAGTCCAAGGCAGCGAAGTGGTACGCCACTATTGACATTGCCAATGCATTTTTCTCCATCCCCCTGGCAGCAGAATGCAGGCCTCAGTTTGCCTTCACGTGGAGGGGAGTGCAGTACACCTGGAACCGACTGGCCCAGGGGTGGAAGCACAGCCCCACCATCTGCCATTGACTGATCCAGGCTGCCCTGGAAAAGGGTGAGGCTCCAGAACATCTGCAGTACATTGGTGCCATCATTGTGTGGGGGAACACAGCAGTGGAAGTATTTGAGAAAGGAGAGAAGATCATCCAGATTCTGCTAGAAGTCGGCTTTGCCATCAAGAAGAACAAAGTCAAAGGACCTGCTCAAGAGATCCAGTTCCTGGGGGTAAAGTGGCAAGATGGACGGCGTCAGATTCCTACCGAGGTCGTCAATAAGATCACTGCAATGTCTCCACCCACCAGCAAGAAGGAAACGCAAGCTTTCCTAGGTACCATAGGTTTTTGGAGTATGCACATTCCTGAGTACAGCCAGATCATGAGCCCTCTCTACCTGGTTACCCGAAAAAAGAATGATTTCCACTGGGGCCCTGAACAGCAGAAAGCCTTTGCTCAGATCAAACAGGAGATTGCTCATGCAGTAGCCCTTGGCCCAGTCAGAACTGGACCAGATGTGAAGAACGTGCTCTACTCTGCAGCCGGGAACAATGGCTTGTCCTGGAGCCTTTGGCAGAAAGTGCCTGGAGAGACTCAAGGCCGACCACTGAGATTCTGGAGCCAAAGTTACAGAGGGTCCGAAGCCAACTACACTCCCACAGAGAAGGAAATCTTAGCTGCCTATGAAGGAGTTCAAGCCACCTCAGAAGTGATTGGCACAGAAGCACAACTCCTCCTGGCACCCCGACTGCCAGTGCTGGGGTGGATGTTCAAAGGAAAGGTTCCTGCTACCCACCACACCACCGACACTGCATGGAGCAAGTGGATCGCCCTCATCACGCAGCACGCCCGTATTGGAAACCCAAATCGCTCTGGGGTTCTAGAGATAATTACAAACTGGCCAGAAGGTGAAAAGTTTGGTCTCACTGATGAAGAGGAGCAGGAACAAGTGACACGGGCTGAAGAAGCTTCACTGTACAACCAACTGCCAGCAGAAGAAACATGCTATGCTCTGTTCGCTGATGGTTCCTGTCGCATCGTAGGGATGAACTGGAAGTGGAAAGCAGCCGTATGGAGCCCCACACGACAGGTCGCAGAGGCCACTGAAGGAGAAGGTGGATCAAGGCAACTTGCTGAACTCAAAGCTGTTCAACTGGCCCTGGACATTGCTGAAAGAGAGAAGTGGCCAAAGCTCTACCTCTACACTGATTCATGGATGGTAGCCAATGCTCTGTGGGGATGGCTGGAAAGGTGGAAAAGGGCCAACTGGCAACGCAGAGGAAAGCCAATCTGGGCTGCTGATGAGTGGAAAGACATCGCCATCAGGGTAGAGAAACTATCTGTAAGGGTCCATCATGTAGATACCCATGTCCCCAAGAGCAGGGCTAATGAAGAGCACCTAAACAATGAGCAGGTGGATCAGACTGCAAAGATAGAGGTGTCAAAGACAGACTTAGATTGGCAACACAAGGAAGAGTTGTTCCTAGCTCGATGGGCTCATGACACCTCAGGTCATCAGGGTAGAGATGCCACCTATAAGTGGGCATGAGACCAAGGGGTGGATCTAACCATGGACAGTATTTCTCAGGTTATCCATGACTGTGAGACATGTGCCACGATCAAGCAAGCCAAGCGGTTGAAGCCACTGTGGTACGGTGGGTGTTGGTCCAAATATAGGTATGGGGAAGCCTGGCAGATTGACTACATCACACTGCCCCAAACCCGCCAAGGCAAGCGCTACGTGCTCATGATGGTAGAAGCCACCACTGGATGGTTGGAAACCTACCCTGTGCCTCATGCCACTGCCTGGAACACCATCCTGGGACTTGAAAAGCAGGTCCTTTGGAGGCATGGCATCCCTGAGAGGATTGAGTCAGACAATGGGACTCATTTAAGAACAGCCTTATAAACACCTGGGCTAGGGAACATGGCATTGAGTGGGTGTACCATATCCCCTACCATGCACCTGCTGCTGGAAAAGTTGAACGGTGCAATGGCTTGCTTAAAACCAGCTTGAAGGCACTGGGTGGGGGAACTTTCAAGAACTGGGAGATTAATTTAGCAAAAGCCATATGGTTGGTGAACACCCGAGGTTCCACTAACCGAGCAGGCCCTGCCCAATCTGAGCCCTTTAGAACGACAGATGGAGATAAGGTTCCAGTGGTACATATGAGAGGTATGCTGGGAAAAACTGTTTGGGTTAAATCTGCCTCCAGCAAAGACAGTCCAATCCGTGGGGTTGTCTTTGCTCAAGGACTGGGTTGCACTTGGTGGGTGATGCAAAAAGATGGAGAGACCCGGTGCATACCCCAAGGGGACCTGGTTTTAGGGTGAACGACCCATGACACTGTGCTTGTATCTGTATCTGCATGTACATATGTATATAGTTAAAGTAGTATGTGTTCGTGTATAATTTAAAGGTTTAATATTTGATGTAACATTTCGGTATGGGAAAAAATTTGGGGTGGATAGGTGTCTTTTTTTTTTTTTTTTTTTGTGTTTTGTTTTTTGTTCTGGTCTGCCCGTGGAATTTTTACCCATTATGTGCTGGGACAACCTAACTACCGGTACTTAGGGGTGCTCGACAAAGGACAAAGAGTGGCCGGCCCCAGGGTTGGGGGGAAGGGGCAGAAAAGGAGGATGGGGACAGTTTTTGGGCTGTCTTTTTTTTCGACTTCGGGGAAGGACGTTTCGTTTGCTGGGTTGCAGAGCTGCTGCGGTAGAGAGAAGAGAATTTTGCCATCACCCAGACGGAGCTGCTGCTTCTCCTCCTTCTCCCCTCTTTGTTGGTAGCCTCGCACCCCCTGCTCAGCCAGGACGTGTGGCAGTGCCAGCCACCGCCGCGGAGCTGCTGATACACCTCAGCCACCGGCCCAGGATCTCAGCTCATCCCTGCTGTCCCAGCCGACTGTTCCTCAGAGGCCTGCAGGAGCACCGGGACTGACTGCCCGAGGGGGTTTGTGAAACAAAGCCTCTCCTCCATCCAGTCTCAGCCGAGAAGGCTGTCCCAGGGTCCCTGGTTCTGTGTTCTTGTTATTGCGGTAGTTATTGTTGTTTGTTTTGCCTGGTTATACTAGTAAAGAACTGTTATTCCTATCCCCAGATCTCTACCTGAAAGCCCCTTGATTTCAAATTTATAATAATTTGGAGGGAGGGGGTCTACATTCTTTCATCCCAAGGGAGGCTCCTGCTCTCCCTAGCAGACCTAGGACCTGTCTTCTAGAACCAAGACAATAACTCATCCTTAAAAATGACATCCCTAGACTCATTGACCCATACACACCATAGAGTGATGTGAAATGGTAGGATAAAATCTGATGGCAGATTTTTCCGGGCAGCTGGCATCAGAGAAGTAGAAGCTATAACAGAAATAGTTTTCTTGTGAGAAACTCCATAGATTAGCAGAAGAAGACTTCTCTTTCTCTACAAACACTGATGAAAAGACTCTAGCAGGAATTGGGACTTGAAGTTATCTGCAAGTCTCATCTGGGTAATGAAAAGGTTAAAATCTTGCCCAGGCTTTGTAGATGGTTCTGTGATCTCTGACGGAGCAGCAGCTGGAGCTGTCTGTGACGGGAGATTCTTCATGGCTGCTCTGGAGAGTGTGGTCGCGCCTCTCAGCTTGCCGCAGGTCAAGAGCTTTTTCCTTTCTTTACTCGGCAGTCTCTGGTGAATTCAGTCACAGCAAAAACTGCAGCCGAGCCAGGGACCGGCCTGGTCCAGCCAGAGCCCGGGGCAAGCCCCACAGGCCCCATCTCCCGGCCGGGAGCCGCAGCAGGCCCAGCCCAGCCCCTGCCTGGGCCGCATGGCCTGGGCAGGGGACGGGAAGCCAGCTAAAGCTCTGTTACCTTTCACAGCCAGGAAACCAAGAGCCAAAGAAATTCCCAGGCTTAAGTCTTAAGGTGGTGTTCACAAGTTGATCTCACTTTTCAATGGTTAAAATTGCTGTCAATTCTTAGAAATGACCAATTGTTGGCTAAGAGAAAAACTCCCATCAGCCTCCAGCAGTTTTAACTTCTTTAGGTGTTTCTCTTTGTTTTCTTAAATGCCAATCTTTCACAACATATGAGAGGTATATTGGGAAAAACTGTTTGGGTTAATTCTGCCTCCAGCAAAGACAATCCCTTTCATGGGGTTGTCTTGACTCAGGGACCAGGTTGCACCTGGTGGGTGATGCAAAGGGATGGAGAGATCCAGTGCATACCTCAAGGGGGACCTTGTTTTACTACCCGTGACACTGTGCTTGTATCTGTATCTACATGTACATATGTATATAATTAAGGTAGTGGATGTTTGTATATAATTTAAAGGTTTAAAATTTGATGCAACATTTTGGTATGAGAAAAAAATTCCAGGTGGATAATGTTGGGGGTTGAGTGTCCTTCCTTTTGTTCCTTCTCATCTATGGAATTTTTTGCCCATTAGTTGCAGGGAAAAACTGATGGCTGGTACTTGTTGGGTGCTTGAGAAACAAAGAGTTCAGCTGGGCCCAGGGTGGGGAGGGGAAGGGAGGCAAGGGAGGGCGTGGGTGGGGGACAGCTGGGGGCTGGCTGGTTTCTTGGGGATTGAGAGCAAGACACTCTCTCAGAGTGATTTCGGTTGGGAGAATTCACCATCACCCAGACAGAGTTGCTGCTGCTGCTTCTTCCTTCTTTGTTTGGTAGATCCTGTGCCAGGATCTACTGCCAGCTGGCAGTTGATTTCATATACCTTACTTCCAGTCCTACTCACCTAAAAAGAGCAAAATGATTGAGCCCAATTTTTTATCTACCAATGAGTGACATTAGTTTTTTTAAACTCAAGGTATATTGGAGTCTTGGTGTTACTATATGCAATGAAACAAGTGTAACAAAATAATCTCAGGAGCCTGAAAGGATACTCTTGCCTCCTTTTTAGGGTTAAGAGTTTTACAAATAATAAGCTGCATTAAGCATCTCCTATTTTTAAGCATAAACTTTTTAATGTAATAAATGTAGTTATGAATAAAAATTCGTAAAGACCTAAATAAATATATCTGTAGTTATAATAACATGAGAGAATATAAAATATAGTGTGGCCAATTCTAGCCGGCGCCCATCAACCTAAAAGAATAAGCAGGACACGGGCCATCAGGCTGGACAAAGAAAAAAGCCCAGCCAAGATATTCTTCGGCTCCAACACCGGAGCCAACCACTCCGTCCTGATGGCCCAAACCAGGATGAAATCAAGGAACACCCAAGACCTTTTTACATATGAGGAGACTCTGCCCCACTGTCTATTGATTCAGTTCGCCGGTTCCAGGAAATCCATTCAACCAACTATCAAGACGCTTTGTTAAACAGTGAATGCTTGGAGTTTAGCCCCAGGACACAAAATCCCTATAAAAACCCTGGACATTCTACCCTCCGTGTGGATTTGGGTAAATCTGTACCTCTGGGTATAGACCCCTGTCCACCCAGCGCTGCACTGATCTATTTTATTGTGGTTTTTTTCTCCCGTTTGTGATTGAAATTGTTTTATAATAAATCGCTGTCTATATTAATCATATTTTGCCGTTGCATTTATAACATTAATATATGTTAAATGTAAGGTAGAATGATAATTAGTTCTGATTCATTTACTACGACATCCCTGCCCCCTCCAATGTTATAGAATCTTTGAAGTGTTCTCTGTGTTGTACAGGGTGTGGATTTGTACTATGTTTGAAGTTTAATATATGAAATAGAAGCTAATCAGTTACTTCAAAAGGTGTGATGAAGTACCCATTGATCCCATCTATTTATGGCTGGTTTACTTTTTTGCCAAATAGGCTAATATATTGCAAATTGTTCTTTCTGTTTCAAAGAATCATTCACATAAGGGATGAGATAGTTTTATTCCTACCATGATGAATGCATAATTAATTCTCTATAAAGTGTGAGCCACATTAGCAAGAACTCCAGTGTTGCTTGTAAGTGCTTTAAAACTGTGTTGCTTTACATTATTATCAGAGATAAGAACTAAAATAGCTGCAAATATTAACACAGATCTCCTGGATACTAATAACTGGGCTATTGAATATGAGTGTTATAGCTCTTCTTCCGTCAGTTTTACAGATTTGTTGAGACTTTTTCCTTCCAACAAGAGCCATTTAAGAAATCAGATAAAATTAAAATAATTCTGAAGTTGCCTATACCTCATCATTTAATGTTGTATTTTCTCTTTTCTCATGTTTTTCCAGCTTGAAGTAAAAATCTGTGTGCCTTCAGAAGATGGTCTGTTGAGTGCAGCATGTAGTTTTCTTTGGGAAACATCTAGTAATGCAACACAACACAGTATTGCATTACTACCTGTTTTGTGCCTGCAGACACAGCACTAATAATAGTGAGAATGGCTTTAGTATCGACAAGTTCAGCTATAAATAGTTAGAAATGAATAGTTGACCCTTTAAGAAAAGACATTGCATACATTAATTATCCTGAAGCTAAGTGTTAATTTAACAGGCTGTGTAAGGGAAACAAGGGAAATGCTGTCATATTTTACATTCAGAAAGTCAAATGTACAGCGGCTATAGGAAGACACAGTTCTCATGGTTGTTTTGTGTCTAGAAGGGCTATGAGGAAAAAGCTAATACTAAAACTGCTACTGTTTTTTCCTCTTACATTCATAAAATTTATCACAATAGAAGCATAAACATAAGAATTCCAAATTTTTATTTATAATAAAGACAAAACATAGTAAGTTAAACGGGAGTCACAGAGTTGTGTAAAGACTATGTAATTTTTATATTATTAATTTAATATTAATTTTTATATAATTTTTGGTGACGTTGGCACTAGTTTTGTGAGTGTTACAAACATTTGGATCTGTTTCAGTCAAATGGATTTCAAAAGATACTGTCCTTTCATGTCTATAAGATGTGTACATAATTTTTTTTTTATTTAATTTTCTTACTGGGCAGCATGTTACTGAAAAAAATGCACTGTTTTTATATAGCATTATTTCTGTAAAATTCCATTAAAATATTTAGAATACTTATTACCCTTAATGGGCTGAACTATCTGGAATTTTACTGATGAAAAAGGAAGATCTTGACTGATACCAGAGAGTGTCATTATGATTGCCACAAAATATTTATTAGGATGGTGGGGTACTCAACAAACTTTGACTTTAAAACCTGACCTTTGCTATTAGCAACCAGTTTTAATATTAAGTGAACATAAATATTTATGCATAATCATTCATCCAAACAGAAAGACAGATTGTTGTATAGCTCCTAATATACCTTCCACTGAAGTCAATGTCAACCACATTGTTGACATAATTTATAAGTTGGCCTCTGCTGTAAATAATGTGCTGCAACTCCATTTCTTATTTTCACATTTAAAACTGTGGCGTATGGTTAGGGGTGTACTGTATGCAAATAAAGATAATCTCTGTCCAAAGAACAGTCCTGCAGCTCTGACATGGTCTTCCACCGCTCTTTGCTACTGTTATGCTTCAGTTACTTGATCTTAATATGAATTTTACTAACTGAACTGCATTTTATCAATAAACTCAAGATGAGTGATTGCTTCCTGAAAATATGTATATTGGTCAAGTCTTGCAACAAGATCAGGGAATGTAAGATACAGGTGAAAGACATGTTGGGCTGTGGGTAAGCCTGTAAGGACTGGATTCTCTGCTTTAATCCTAGTAATGCTGTACAGATCATGTCTCCTAATTCTGGAATTTCTGCACAATCATAAGGGAAGTTGTGCTTCCCTTATGAATAAAATAAAATAAAAAAATAAAAAAATTATAAAAATAAAATAATTATAATTAAAAAATTAAAATAATTAAAAATAATTAAAAATAAAATAAAATAAATAAAAATAAAAAAATTATTTTGCTTGCAGCATAAATGGATGTGTGAAACAGGAGTTTGAATTATGACTATCCAAGGTTTTTATCACAAATATCACTTTTGGTTTCTAAAATGCATAGTAGTACATAATTTTGTCTGTGCAGACATTTTTTTCTAAATTCACCCAACTGGGAGTGTATAAATATATCAGCAAGGATCTACATCACCTCTGCTTTTCTGAAGTTTTTTAATAAATTCGAGATTCTTCCCATGATAATGAGTAGTGCATATAACTAGGAAAGCATGGGTTTGTATATTTTCAAGATTCAAACAAAGGTTTCATTTTGGTCCCCAGGAAAAAGAAATATAAAAGGAAATACCTTGTATTTTGGCTCAGTGTGGTTTTAGAAATATTTGCATGCTTGTACATACAAAGGGTCTTTTTCCCTGATGTTCAATTCCTTTCTTGGTTTCATGTAAGAAAGTGTACCAGGTGGAAAGAAAAATTGGTCTGAAAATGCAGCTGTTTCTGATGGTTTTGGTTTTTTCAGAGTAATAAACCACTCACTTTGGGAGAGAGCAAATAATGACAGAATTATCAGAAAGTTGATACTCTATATTTTGTAATCAGCACAAATTATAAAATGCATATGTTTAATACAACTTTCACCTTGTGAGCCATTAATTCTTTCCATATCTAATAATACCATAATTTTCCATAATTCAAATCCTTAATGTTTTAGTTATTGCGTTGATTTGGCACAGCCTGGTTTTTGGTAGAAGGGGAGGAGTGTCTTCTGTGAAAAGCTGTTAGAAGCTTCCACCACATCTGACAGAGCCAATCTCTGATGGCTCTGAAGCTGGACATACTACTAGGCCACTTGCTAATGCCTCTGTGAGGATATATTTGAGAAGAAAATCCAAACAGTGCACAGGCAGTTTTTTCCAGGAGTGGTGAGGTGCCAGAGCCACAGCTAAATAGTGGCAGTAGGGCCGCATGACCAATGGAGAAAACATGGCAAGCAACTCCCCAGCACAGAACCTAGACAAGATCGACCTCCTGACACTGAAAAATCCTACAGAAATTTTTGAATTGGTGAAACTTATTGGCAATGGTAACTATGAGCAGCAGTTTTTCTTTTAGTCAAAGAGGAGGAAGTGAGGACATGTGAGGAAGAATAACATGGCAGCACCAAGGTCAGTGGAAAAAAAAAAGGGAGGAGATGCTCTAGGTTTCAGAGACAAGATTCCTCTGCAGGCCATGGTGAGGATTATGGTGAAGCCGGTTGTCCCCCTGCAGCCCATGAGGTCCACAGGGGATGTGAGAGAAGTATTCACACTAGAGTGCGTGGATGCCAGAGAAAGCTGTGATCCAGTGGGAGACCCAAATGGAGAGAGAGGCCCTGCTTCCGGAGATAGTGGGGCCTTGCTTCCAAACTAGAGCAGCCTATCCTTAGAGGACTACACCCTGTGGACAAGTGACCCTCACTGTAGCAGTTTTGAGAAGACTGTTTGCCTGTGGTAGGGACTCACTTTGCAGCAGTTTTGGCAGGACTGCTGCTCGTGAAATTAGAGCTACACTGGAGAAGTTCACTGAGAACTGTCTCTTATGGGAGAGACCTCATGGCATAGCAGAGGAAAGACTCCTCTCCCTGAGCAAACAGATCTCGTCTGATCTTTGGTCAGACGGACTGACCAAAATCCCCATGCCCTCTCTCCCTGCACTGTTGGTGAGAAAAATGGAGGAGCTAGGGGGGAGAAAAGGTGTTTCAAAGGCTTTACTTCTCATTATCCTCCTCTGACTCTCTTAATAATAAATTTACCTTATACCTTTAAATTTGAACCTGTTTTGCCCTTAGAGTGTTTTCTTCCAGTCCTTAGCTCAACTCATGGGCCATTAATTATTTTTTTTTTCCCCCACCTCTGCCCAACTGAAGCAGCAGAGAGTGAGCAAACAGCTTTCATGAGTGCCTGGCATTTGGCCAGTGTCAAACCACAACAGTTATATCTGAGTATAGATGCTATATATATCAGACTATATCCAAGTCTAGATGCTACAAGGCAAAACACAACACTGAGAAAGAGTGCAGTTGTCCTTGGTAAGTGATCTCATGTTGCAATTGCCTTTGAGAAAACCATTCTACAGTTCAGGTACAAGCTAAATCAAGAAACTCTTTAAATTGCTGTTGAACTGTACAGGTTATACTTGTTCTCTAACCTCCTTGGAATGTATAGTGGTAAACAGAAGTGTCTATTTTACAGCCTCCTGAATGACTGGTTCAGTTCCATTGTGGGAATTTGTAACTAACTTTTGCTAAAGCCTGCCTCGTTTCTCACAGTCTGACTGCTCTTTGTATTCCCAGGTACAGACAGGAGGACAAGTACTTACACTGGGGGATAAGATCTTCCCCAGGAATCTGTCTGTATTATCCGAGCACTAGCAAAAAAGCTCAATTGTCTGAAGTTTTTTGTTTAAATTCCCATTTTTAGCTCCCTTGAGACTAAGCCATAATCAGAGGGAAGTTGAATATAGTTTCAAAATAAATAATGGAAGCTATTTAAAGAAGTTACTTAGCATTAAATATATTTAAATACAGTTTGACAATCATCTTTTTTCCTAGTGTAGGTAAATCCCTACACATTTACTACACAGGAGCACAGTTTTAACAGATAGGAGAATATATGCAAACTAGCTGCCGCAAATATTTCCAGAATCTTTGTTTTTCTTGTTGGGGAATTAAGAGACTTTTTAAGTTATGCCTAGAATTATTCAAATTTCAATTCAATTACTGAACATCTTTTGAATGGAATTTTTACTTCTAAATTATATATTAATTTCATATATGAAAATTATTCCTGAGAATATGATTATGAAATCTGATGTTTAGGGCATATAGAAAAGTTTTAATTCTACAGTAACAGTTTGCACACTGGAGTTTGGACAGCCTACATGCTGATAATGTGGGCAATTTCTTCAGAGTGAATTTAGAATACCTCAGCATTGCTACGGTAATGCCACAGACCATCCTTTCCGATTTTGATGTGGTTATTTTGGAGATCGCTTAAGTGAAGATCACAAAAGCTGATGCAAAATGTAGGAAAAGTGTGACAGTCATGCTAAGAAAAAGTGTATGTAGAGACAATTTAATGAAGTTATGTATGTTTCATTACTAACCTAGTTAAAATGTTCTGAATACAGAGTGAAGGAATATCTTTTTCAAGAAAAATAATATATGGAACCATCATCTTTGCATATATTCTGAATTTCAGGCATGTTCATGTACCATTCGTCAAAAGAAATTTCATCTCACTAACTGTTTTGCTGAAGAATTTAGTTATGTAACATTTTCTTTCATTGGACCAGCAATGTAAATGTCATTCAAAGAAGATGTGGAAGGAAAAGGAAAAAAAAAAAAAAATGTAAATGTATGGACACAGCTGTTCTGTAAGTTACATATTCTCTGAGCAGGTTTAGTTCACATAGTCCTTGGTACAGCTCAAGAAGCACTTAGGTCACTGGGAACCTGACAAAATAAAAACTTAGGAGTGAAGTTCCATTTAGTTCCGTCTAGAAAACATACGAGGTGCTGGCTGCTGGTGAAGCCATCTGCTAAGCGAAGACTTAATGTCTGAGTAAAGGGAAGTCTGTAGGAAGTGAGCTGGGCATCTGTTGGCAGCATTTGCTTTTTATAGCTGCTTTTTAACTGTAAGAGCCGACGGGAAGATGTGGACTTCAGATGGCTTTTCTTTCTAATGCTGTTTATTCCATAGCTTAGGTTACAGCAGAGGGTTGTGGGTCGGCCTAGACCTACTGGCTACAGGCAAGCCATGTGTCCTGAAGTCCCTTTGGTTCAGATTACAATGCATTATATCTTTCTTTTTCTGTGCATATTATTACATAACAACCAACCAACATCATACACAATACCTTTACATTTACATATATTCTATCAAAACTGCTAGAATTACCATACTATGTTAGTCACTAACTAATAGTCTGAACAATTACATGTTAAACTTTGAAACTTGTTTTGCAGTGGGAAATTCTTTTTGCTTTCTGTCATCTTTCTGTCTGCCTACGTTTTTTTACTTGGTAGCAAGTATGCTTTGTTTGAAGATCACTAAACCTACTGGACTTTTAGCCATAAACCTCCTTCTAACTGACTAAAACTTTGCTCTAAACCTTCCCAATTGACTAAACCTTTGTTCTCTCAGCTGTTTCACCAGCAACTATCACTAAAAATGTATTTTTATATATCAAAGCTTGCTTTCATTTCTAGACAACCTTCTGCTAAGCATTCACGTCCATAAAATTTTTCTGTTAAATTCTCATTCTTCCCAACAGTTAACATAGCTGCATTTCAGCAATTCAGAAGAATTTTCTCAACAGCAAACACAAATTTGACTGAAACTTGGTAAGCTTAGCACTTTATTTGCATTTGTTATTTTGTAAATTTAGCTGTTTCTTCCTCCCCATGTAATTCTCATCATGGTATAGTCAGAAAATAGGTATTTTTTAATGAATTTTAAAGATTGTAATGGGAAGAGACAGAAACGTTAATTTTTGCACTTGGTAATGCTTTCCATTATATATTACACTGGTATCTTTGAAAAATCTCTCATCTATCTGTAGTTCCCATAGTCTCCAAAAAAAAAAAAAAAAAAAAAAAAAAGGTGAAGTTGTGAAGGTAGCGATGTTTCTTTATTGTTCTGAGTCATTTAAAGATGAAGTAGCTATGGAATCAGTGTCCAAATGCAGGTATGGCATGCAACAGTAGTTTGTCCTTTGTCCATGTCACAAGAACATCACAACCTTGTCTTGATCAAGAGTTGAGTAACTAAGTGTAGTTAGCCCTGGCAAAAAGTGATATAAATAGGAACCAAATGTGGTAAGCATTGGTATGGTCTGTGGATCAACAAAAATTACAGCTACTGAACTCAGATACTGAAATGATGGATGAAAATCAAACAACAAACAAACAATAATGTTTTAAACTGCTTTAGGCACTGGATGAGTAAACACAGTGAGAACACTGATGGAAGGGGGCAAATTGCCTGAATGTTTTGTCATAATTCTTCTTTTTCAAAATAGAAATGTTAAGTGAAAACCACCGAAGATTGAATTAAGAATTTATCTAAATCTCATTAAAGTTCTACACACCAGTAAGATAAGTTTCCAAATGGATGGATGGAATGGTGATTAATAAGTATCATTCTTATTAACCTAAAATGATTATTATAAACATTAAAATTTATATCCAAAAGAAAACGCATACTTAAACCTAATGTAAAAAAGTAAAGCATACCTGTTTGAATGATTATCATGTTATCCAGCAGAGTCTGTCCATTCACATGTATTCTGTTTCTTCAGATAAATTACTGATGACTGTTCATGCTATAAATATCACAATCAGTTTTTATTAGACAATGAAATCTTATTAAGCTTAATTGTATGAAGACAAACTTCGAAGAGAAGTCTTTAACTTCTTTAAAGAGAAAAATCAATATGGTTTTAGTGCCTGGCCCAATGGGAAGAGCAGCTATTACTTATTTTATAATTATAATTATATTAACATTATAATAATATTAATATTATAATTATAATAATACTTATTATGTACTTTTTACAAACTTCAGTTTCAGTACATTTTGGAAGGAAACAGAAAGAACCATTTAACAGGATAAAGAATTGTTGAATTAATACACAAAGCTCTGTATGTCATCTGTTGACAGACACAAAGTAGATATTATGCTATATTGCAATGTTTTCTGCGTACAGCCATTTCTGAGTAACTTTCTGTCATTTAATGGTCTTTGAAATTGCCAGTTCTCTTGTCTCCCAGGTACTTGTTTATTCCTCATAATTTGTCTTTACTTGTTGGTCTACATTTTGTTACTCCAAACTTCCCTCATGTAAATTATGCTAAAAGCATTATTGATTAGAATTGGAAAAGCCAGTGGACTTTACTGAATTAAGTCATTAAACACTGAAATAGACTTTCAGAGGATACTCATTGACAGTTTCGTCAAGTAAAGTAGAAATTTTTTAACTTTATATCAATTGAGATAACAATTTGGACAGAAAGAGATTTTCTATAATTTTCTATAGATTTCATGATTGTTGTTAGGTTAGGTTCCCTTTTTATTAAATGCAGTAGTGTCCCTCAAAATATAGTAATGTTCATCTAAATTAAATGTAAAGTTCCAAAGCAGCTACAGGATTAAATTATACAACAAGCTGCAACAGAAATGGTAACCTGACTCCATTTTAAGAGATTTTGTCTGAGGAGACATCATTAACAGCACTGTATTTAAGGGTGGTAGCACTGAGGTCTTAGTCAAAAGTATTAGATGGCCAGTGGAAAATCAGACCAAAGGTAGTATAATGGACATAAATTATGAAGAATATCTGAAGTGAAAAGAGTAAAGTTAGAAGAAGAGTGGGTTTGTGTGCTAAATTTAAAGACTAAATCCTGTAGAACTTGTGAAAATCAGTTCTACATACAGGGAATAAGTCCATATTTATACAGTCTGTATTTGAACAGTTGGAAAGAGTTTAGGAACTTCCTTTTCAAAAGATGACTATTCCATATTACAGCTGTATAAACCCAGTAAGGGTTCTTTGCTGTGAGCACGATGCCTACTGAATGACAACTTGAACAAGGAAAAAAATCTCAACATACTTATCTATATATTTGGGAGGAGGAATTGTTTTTATGTGGGTTTAATCACGTGTGGGTTTGTACGGTCCTTCCTCATGTTAAATCTCTGTGTGTTTTTACCTGTACGCTTTTTAGTGGATGAATACAACTTTTTTTCTTTGGGTCATATTTTCAGTATCATGTTGTTCATGATGATTAAATTTGCTGTTTCATCTCTTGGGGCCAGATATCCTTGCCAGCTGCAAATTTTCAGAAATCTCCTTCTCCTTTACTCATTGATGGGAACTGACAATTGCATCTTTTCCCTTATTGATTCTAAACTGCCAAGTGTCTGCAAAAAAAATGCTAGGTTCTTTTGGTTTGTTTACAACAAGTGCTTTAAAAAGTCAGAATAAATACATTCAATGGGCCTGATTCTCTTGATGCTGTGTAAAAACAAAATAAAATACACCAGCACTGCTAATATTTTGTGGGCTATTAAACTTAGCATTGGTTGGCCACTGAAGTCTACTTAAGTAGTCATAACCTGCTATAGTCCTATACATCCCTACAATGGGATTTTTATTTCAACTGTTAATAAATTAAGCCTGGACCACAATACACTATTCTCAGTAAATCATAGGATCATAAAATGGCTTGGGTTGTAAGGAACCTTAGAGATCATAGTTCCCACCCACTTTTCTTGGTCAGAGACATCTTTCACTGTATCAGGCTGCTCAAAGTCTCATACAGCTTGGCCTTGAACACTTCCAGGGATGGGGCATCCACAGCATCTCTCAGCACCCTGTTCCAGTGCCTCAGCACTCTGAGAATAAATAATTATTCCTAATATCTAATATAAACCTACACTCTTCCAGTTTCAATCCATTGTCCTTTGTCCTATCACTATATGCCCGTGTAAAAAGTCTTTCTCCGTCTTTGTCTACCCTTTAGGTATTGGAAGTCACAATTAGGTCATCCTAAAGCCTTTTCTTCTCTGGACTGAAAAACTAAAATTCTCTTAGCTTTCCCTTGTACAAGAGGTGCTCCATCCCTGTAATCACTGTGGTAACTTCCTCTGGACTTACTCCAACAGCTCCATGTCCTTTCAGTGCTGGGACCCCAGAGCTGGATGCAGCACTGCAGGTGGGGTCTCACCAGAGCAGAGGGGCAGAATCCCCTCCCTCTCCTGCTGCCCACAGTGCTTTGGATGCAGCCCAGGACAAGGATGGCTTTCTGGGCTGCAATTACATATTCCTGGCTCATGTCCAGCCTTTCACCCACCAGCACCCCCAAATCCTTTTCAGCAGGGCTATCCTGGGTCTGTTCATCAGCCTGTATTAATATCAGTGGTTGCCCTGACCCAGGTGCAGCACCTTGCATGAAGTCTTTATTAGACCTCATGAGATTCCCATGGACCCAGTTGTCAAGCTTGTCCAGGTCCCTCTGGATGGCATCCTATTGCATCTCACTGGAGCTTATCTGGCTCTACCACTTCGGCCTGCTCCAGGAGTGGGTCACACCCCAGGAGCAGGATGACCCGAGGTGCGACTAGAGCACTTGCTCTATGGCTTTTTGGCTGTCAGTCTGCACTCTGAGGAGACAAGGATGAGAGGGAGGTTTTTTGCATGGGATAATAGAGGATTTATTGCTCTGGGGAATCTTGGGGGCAAAAGACAGAAAATGCGAGCGTGCAACAGCTGAAATAGGGAGGTGGTTCAAAGGGAGGGTACAAAGCATCAGCTAATCAGAGATATCCTGGGGAGGGTAAAAGGCAGGGTTCACAAAATCATCATCCAATGAGGGAGGTAGGGAGGGAAAGTTGGGTCACATGGACTAATCAAGCGTCAAAGTTTAGGGGATTTCTGAAGTGGAATTCCAAACATGTGGTGGGTCTAAGACAGATTGACAGGGACTTTGGGTAGATTGACAATGTAGGGTGGGAGGGTCTCATTTGGACCAAGCCATCAACTTACTGCAACAGCATCCCATCCTTCAGGCATGTCAACTGCCTCTTTAGCTTCGTGTCATCTGCAAAGTTGCTGAGGGTGCACTCAGTGCCTTCATCTATGTCTTTAATGAAGGTATTAAATAACAGTCATTCCAATATGAAACCCTGAGGGTCACCACTTGTCACTGATCATCATCACTGTGATCACTACTTTCTGGATACCTCTGTCCTTATCCACCTAACAGTCCACCTAACAGTCCACCCATCAAATCCGGTCTCTCACCAATGTGGTGGTGGGAGAAGGCTTTGTGTCTGTTGAAGGCTTTACAAAAGTCCCAATAAATGGCATCTCTAGCCCTCGTGCACTGATGTAGTCATCCCATCACGGAAGACCAATGGGTTGGTCAGACAGGACTGGCACTTAGTGAAGCTTTGCTGATTATCCCAAATTCCCTCTCTGTCCCTCATGTGCCTCAGCACAGCTTTTGGAGGATCTGGTCCATGACCTTCCCAGCACAGAGGTGAGACCAACAGGTCAGTAGTTCCCAGGGTCCTCCTTTCTATCCCTTTTAAAGATGGGTGCAATGCTTCACTTTTTTTCAATCACCTGGGACTCAACCTGACTGCCATGGCTGCAAATATCATGGACTGTGGCTTAGCAACTACATCACCCAATTCTCTCAGGGCTCTCTAATGCATCTCATTGGCTCACATAGCTTTGTTTATGTCCAGATTCATCAGGTGACCATGAACTTCATCTTTAACAACCAAATATTTTGCACAACTAATAAAAGTCGGGTAAATAATAATTTTACTCACTTTCCCCTAAATCCCCAGTTCCTCCCTTTTCCCTGTACCCACTTCCCCCTCTCCCCCCATTCCAGTCTGAAACACAGTGTTCAGGTAATGTCCAAATGCAAAATATATAATGTAAGTGTCATTTGAGTATGAAGAATTGTTGTATCTGACAAAATCTGGATTTCAGCAAAAGACTATCTGATGATCAACTTAATATTTATATTACTTTTCCCAAGTGTAATAGTTAATGCACAATTAAATTAAATCAAGTAGAAGTACTTGAAACTCAGGTTGGATACTATCATAATGCATTTTATATATATATATATATATGCTATAATTATATGTAGCATACTTTATCTAGATGACCTGATCATTTTGGGTTTTGATTAATAAAAAATTTTACAGATTTTCTAGATGTAAAATATTTATACTCAAAAAGACAGGAAAGTCAGCATTGCAATGCTCTGTTGTATTACAAATTATTTCCATCTCATATGATTATTGTACCGTTTTAAAGATTCTTATCTTCAGCTTCCATATATGTTGACATAGAATTAGAATTAATCTTTTCCTTACTTAAATATGTTAAAAATGAGCTTCACATTTTTTTATAGAAAATTAAAAAAAGTTTAATAGAAAGACAATTAGGAGACAAAAATAAGGCAAAATGAACAAATATGGCCGGGTGCCTCAGCATTCAGCCAAGAGCACACCTTACTAACAAAGGACTATCCCTTAAAAACACAAACCTATTACATATTCATAAATTCTTATACGTTATTCAAACATTCCTCTTAAGTTTTAGATGTTCCTTTGTTTAGCTTCAACTCCCCCCTCCCCAATAGATCAATCTTCTTGTCTCTGTTGAGTTTCACACTCCCTGATAACAGAGGTTCAGTAAATTCCTCCCTTGGAGCTCTGGGCACTACTGTCTTCATCTGGATAAAATAATGTAAGAATGCAGGGATGTTTTCTGACTATCTTTTCAATCTCTGGGTTATATGAACAAAAGTAGACTTTATTTCTATACCATGCTACAGCTTAAAAAAAAAAAAAAAAAAAAATGTATATGTATATGCATATGCATATGTATATGTATATGTATATGTGTATGTGTATGTGTATGTGTATGTGTATGTGTATATGTGTATATGTGTATATGTGTATATGTGTATATGTATATATATATGTATATATGTATACATGCATACATGTATATGTATATGTATATGTATATGTATATGTATATGTATATGTATATGTATTATACCACTATTTCTAAGTTTTATCAATAACAGAAATCAAAGAAACTATATTAATACAGCAAAGTTTTCCAACATTATATGTATAACATTCATTTTTATATTTGCGAAAAGCCAATAATATAAAATGTATCTATAACAAATATAAACAAGATTCATGTGCTCTACCAAGAATACCTTCAAAAGATTACTTTCGTAAACACCTAGGTGATAGTGCACTTTGCAAGGGTACTCAGTAACAAACAGTATTTGTTACAATTTGGTACCCTCTTATCAAATAACCTATTTTTCTTAGAATTTACAGTAGAATGCCCTAAACTAGTAATTATAATTAGGGCACAAAATGGTTTTTTTAAAAAAGATGAGCTTAAAAATAAACTGTTGCATGTTTGCTGAAGGTGTATCTCAGTTTAGAGACAAATTTTAGGAGAAAATTCTCTGGAAGGAGTGTTTCCTCTAAAGAAAAGGGCTTTGGTAATCTCTTTTTTTGCCAGTGAGAAATGAATACTGATGGGTCAAAGTGAAAAAAAAAAAAAAAAAAAAAGTTGTTTATTAACAAAGCAACATACCCAGACGGAACAGGAAAGAAAAAATTGAATGTTATACTCCAACCCCCACCTGGCCACATGGCCAGGAGGCAAAGTTGGCGGCTGCTCCCTTTCTCTCAGGGAAAATGTCCAAAATGTCCATGCAGCAGCTCAGGCAAAAAGCAGATAGGAACCTGTTGAGCTTCTGGCGTTGGTCTGCTTCTCACAGCAGGGGAAACTGGTGGGTTTTAGTGGCCTTTCTTTTTCTAGCTCAGTCTTTCCTAGGCTGTGGACCAGCTGGAGCTGCCCCCGCAGGCTCTCCAGACAGGGAAAAAAAACCCCCAACAAAACAAGCCAAAACAGTTAAAGGGGGAAAAAAACCTAAAAAGAAACAACTGAGGGATCTCTACTGGAGTCCAAGGAAAAATGTGGGGAGAGAAAAAAAGCAGCTTCTTGCCTCAGCAAGGAAAACAACTTATCCAATAAAGGCAACGAAGTAACAATCTGTGTCACACACCTCCCAGAAAGAGAGCTTGAACAAAACCTGTGCCAGGGTTCCCAAGTTTTGTCTCACCCCCTGGTTCACATTAAAGCTACAGCAGCCATTTCTGGGCATACAGCAGAAGATAAGGAAATAAACTAGCATCATAAAATCAACCCGAGACAAGGATACTTCTATGTTAATTTGTTCTTAACCATAGATTTTATTTCACTTTTCTCTTGTTTTAAGGGCTGAGCCTTTTTCCATCAAGGACATCTGTGTACCAAAAATAATTTAATTCTTTATAAAAGCTTTATTTCAAAGACAGGCTTTGTAAACCTAGCTGAAAAACAAAATTAATAGTCATTCGTCCTGACATAGTCCATGTGAAAAATTAATTCAATCTTCATTTTGAAGACCAAAAGCTTAATTTTTAATAATTAAGGAACAGTCAGAGGTGGAGTGATCTCTGGGTGCAAGTCTTTCTAGTTACTAGTTTCTAGTTATTTCCCTCTGTTGTATACTCAAAATTACAATATGATGAAATGTTTATTAATATCTGTTAAATTGTGTCAGTAGAAGAGTAAAAGAGCTGACTAATCTTAAAACTGCAGGTAAATGTCATTCCCTTGAAAACAGATTATATTGAAATTTACACTGGCACTACATTAATAAGCTGATGGTAAAAATGAAACAACTTGCAATTAGAGTACTACAGATGATTGTAACCAGCAGAGTATTGCTAAATTGTTCCATTTTGTAATGAAGATTTTAAAAAACCCGTTAATGTGCAAATAGTGATAAATATTAATTTTAAGCTCAAGATATGCTGACTATACCACATTATCTTGCAGAATGGTGTTAACTGATGTAACCTAATATTCAGAGAACAGATCTTTGTATGGTTTCATAGTTTCCTATGAATGGGTTTAATTATATGTTGTATATCTTGAGCTTAAAATCATGTAACATGTATATGTATAATGTGTAGGAGAAACCTGATTTTTGAGGGTTCAAAATTTACAAAAAATCACTGGAATTTGCTGATGTGATGACACATCACATACACTGAATCAGCTTCTTTCAGAACTGTCCTGTAGTATAAAACTGTCATCCAAGTTCGGCATAAGCAAGTTGTTCAATTTATAGTTTATTTTTCTGGCAGCAAGAATCCAGCATCCACCCACATCCACATACCTTGCTATTGAATTTCACATTTCAACCTTTTCCTGCTGAAGTTAATTCTCTTATTTTTTCTACACGGTGAAGGATGATACCATCCTCCTTAAAGACCCATATGCTTCTTTCTGACAGGTACCTAGATATGGATGAGGTGTTCTTTCATCTTAAATCTTCTCCAGCTTTGATAGTAAAAGGTCTTAAAATCTTAGAAAATTCGGGGACTTAGAAAGAAAGTTAGGTTTGGAAAGCCCTGGGAAAAGTAGGCCCTGGGAAGTGTTAGGCCTTGTACTTGCTAAAGATCAGGTCAAACTGCACCTGTATAGTCAGTAAATGATAAATGATACAATTGTTAGATGTGATTAGATATAATTATTGTTTAAAGAACATGAGGAACAATGTTAGGAGGCTAGGGGGGATCACAAGAAATCCATGCTTGGATAAAAACAATGCAAACAATGTAAGTTAATAGTTAATATGTAAGTTGTATAACTTATATATAAAAGAGTATAAAACATGTTCAACTCAAAACCAAATGGGGTCAGATTCGGATATGTGTACTCCTGACACCCAGAGCTCTTTAATAAAGCACCTTCATATAATCATTCCGTGATTATGTGTGTTCCTGAACGCTAACAGCTTCACTGAAATTACTTTGATTATGTCTTCTAACATCTGGTTCAATTGCTTTACATGTTGCATTTTTTCTTAATTGAACAAATCATCTTGTTAGTTAAATTCAGACTAATATGCTTGTATTCATCAGGACAAAATTTCTGTATTTGTAAAGATACGTTTTGTAACCAATGTGTTTTAAATATCAAATAAATATTACTATGCTGTTGTGAAAAACACGGTTCGCTGTTCTGGTAAATTTTAAGAGGTTTAATGAAAACAAAAAGACAATAGGAGACAATGACAATAAAGCAAAGAGTTAAAATCGGCTAGGTGCTTGGCACTCTGCCACGCGCACACCTGGTGCTTTGGAAACATCTGTTAAATACCATTTCTACTGCATAGACTTTATGCATATTCAGACTTTTCCAGGAACTGTTTTCCATGGCTGGTCCTTGGGTCTGCCTTTTTAGAGCATGCACATTTCTTGGCTTTGCCATTTTAATTCCTTTCTTATCATCCTTTGATCTGGGATTTGGCTCTTTTTTCCACAGGCAGTGAGCGTTGATAGCAGCCTGGGCTCCATCATTTGTTCACGGGAGGTTATCCTGCCCATTCAGGCAGTTAAAACACACTATATCGACCTACACCTAAATTCTTGCTAATAGCAGGAGGAAAAGAAAAAAAACTATATTCACACAGCAAAAGCCATTCTAACATTATACATATAACATTCATCCTAATACCTGCGAAAAGCCAACATCACTGTCTCGGTTTTAGAAGACAGGTGTCTGCTAGGGAGGGCAGGAGCCTCCCTTGGAATGAAAGAATGTAGACCCCCTCCCTCCAAATTATTATAATTCTGAAATCAAGGGGCTTTCAGGCAGAGATCTGGGGATAGGAATAACAGTTCTTTACTAGTATTTATAACAAGGCAAACAAACAACAATAACTACAGCATTAGCAAGAAAACATAACCAGGGACCCTGTGACAGCTTTCTCAGCTAAGACGGGAAGGGATGGAGGAGAGGCTTTGCTTCACAAACCCCCTTGGCGGGGCAGTCAGTCCGGGTGCTCCTGCAGAGCTCTGAGGAACCTCCGGCTGGAACAGCAGGGATGAGCAGAGATCCTGGGCCTGTGGCTGAGGTGTATCAGCAGCTCCGCGGTGGTGCCTGGCACTGCCACACGTCCCGGCAGGACAGGGGGTGTGAGGCCACCAACGAAGAGGGAAGAAGGAGAGAAAGCAGCAGCTCCATTTGGGTGATGGCAGAATTCCCTTCTCTCCGCCGCAACAGCTCTGTGCTCCCAAAGTGTTCTTCTCTGAAGCTGAAGAAGCCCACCAAACTGTCCCTGCCCTCCCCTTTTCCTGCCCCCTTCCCCCCTGGGCCCAGACGAACTCTTTGTGTTCTTCAAGTATCCACCAAGTACCCGCAGTTAGGTTTTCCCCTGAACTAATGGGTTAAAAATTCCACACGTGAGCCAGAACTAAAAAGAGGACACCTAACCCCCAACAATCTCAATATGCATTTATAACACTGTGGTGAAAATATTTAATTTTTATTAATCCAACATTAGCTTCAGAAAATGCACTGTTTTTTTTCCTATAATAACACAGCTGCAGACTGTTGGCATGCTGATGCGGAAAACTGACATGTGAAACGTTAAGAATGTTTATCAAATGCATGTGAGACTAAAATTTGGTTGTTTAGAAATCAAGAAAGGAAGAATAAGAAACCCAATTGACCATAGAGCTTTCCTTAAACCAAATCCTGAGAATACTATTATATTAAGGAAGTCCTGGTTTTCCTGGCCTGTATCAGGGATAATGTGGCCAGCAGGACCAGGGAAGTCATTCTTCCTCTGTACTCAGCACTGGTTAGGCCACACCTTGAGTGCTGTGTTCAGTTCTGCTCTCCCCCTCCCCATCAATTTAGGAACGATGTTGAGATGCTTGAATGTGTCCAGAGAAGGGCAGCAAGGTTGATGAAGGGTCTAGAACACAAGACCTCTGAGGAGTGGCTGAAGGAGCTGGGGTTGTTTAGCCTGGAAAAAAGGAGGCTCAGGGAAGACCTAATCACTCTCTACAACTCCCTGAAAGAAGGTTGTGGTCACGTGGGGGTTGGTGTCTTCTCCCAAGCAACCAGTGACAAGATGAGAGGACATGGTCTTAAGTTGTGACAGGGAAGTTTAGGCTGGTCATTGGGAAAAACAGAAAGGCTGCACACAGAACGCATGATTAGGCACTCGAATGGGCTACCCAGGAAGGTGTTGTAGTCACCACCCTGAGGTGTTTAAAAAAAGACTGGATGTGGCACTCAGTGCCATGGTATAGTTGATAAGGTGGAGTTAGGTCATAGGTTGGACTTGATGATCTTGAAGGTCTTTTCCAATCTAGTTAATTCTGTAATTCTAGGAAGTCTAAAAGCGAAGATAAAGTCAGTTTTGTTGAGACTATGAGAGTTCTTGAATAATCTAAGTGATTCATTATTAGATCATTAGAGCATTAGATTTACAAATTTACCCCTTTTCACTTGAATTGCACTTTGTTTATTTAAATTACATAAGTTCGCAATGTGGTAATTGAGGTGACCAAAACAGATGGCCTGATCTGAGGGTTTGTTGGTTATCACATGGGTGCAGAGTTGAATTTCACTGTATGTCAAATATATGCGTACTGTTCTTGTACACAATGCAGAGTCAGAGCCTGAGATCAGAGATAATATTGCCCAGAACAGAAAACCTTTGAGACCTAATTGTTAATTACTCTTCTTGTATCTTCATTCCTGTTTTAAAACAAAAAATTTCTAATAGTGTTACAACCCATTCCTGAAGGCGGAGTAACTGAGGTTCTTGATAATGTACCCCTTGGGGCAGATTAGAGTGAAAGAGCATTGAATTACAGTTATATCTATCTATCTGTCTATCTATCTATCTATCTATCTGAACAATTTCTTTGCAACGGGAAGGAGGTATATAACCATTTTGGTTACTATTATCTATAGTAATATAACAATATGAAAGTATAAAGATATCATTTAAGAAAATATCTAAGGAAAATTTAAAAAAAAAAAAGAAAGTATAACAGTAGATAGTGGAGAGAAAAGGTATCACTACCTGTGGATTCAGTAAGGATACTTGATTGTTGCAGTTTCAATATCTGTTATTAAAAGTGATGATCACTGTTTCGATCAGGGGTGGGGGAAGCCCATGAAACAAAGATTTCCATGTGTTAAGGTGCATTCAGGTTCAAGTGTGAATACCCAGCCCTGGCCCTTGGGTGGAGTTTTAACACTGTGGACCATGCAGAGTCCTCTGGTGGAAGATCCCAGAAATAAGTACAGAGGCACTTCAATGGTCACTGGTGGTTGCAGGTGACGTCTGTGCCAAAACTTGGGGTGATACATCCATAAACAGGACTCCTTTCCCATGGTTTGCCAGAGTGGGAATTTTTGTCCAAATGCATTAATCAGGATGCGTTACCCAGATCTCACCTCTGACAGGCCAGGAATTAGAACTTTCCTGTTGCGAATTCCTCACTTCTGTGCTTATCTGAAGCTTCTGCTGTGGTGGCTTTTCTTACAGCAATTCCTTCTGTGGCTTTGACAGTGTTTGGGACAGGCAGAGTGTCCTTTAAGTCCTTACAAACAGTTCTGAGGGTTTGAATTGATTTGTGAATCACCATGGTAAATTGGTTGTTGGCTTTTTGTCTCCATCTCTCTGCATAGTGTGTCAGAGAAGATAGTACAAAGGAAAAGTGCATGCATAATTCATATTAAATTATTTTTTTTAAATTCTGAAAGTCTTCTAGTTTATGCAAATTGCTAATAATTGGGCAATAGAGCAAAACATGTGCTAACTTAATACCAATGGGGTAGCCTGGGATGGACAGATGACCATTAAGTGCTCAAGTAGTTTTGGGGGAAAGAGGGTGGTACTTTAAAGTACCACCATGTATTGCTAATACATGATGTTACCACCAGGATGTATTTTTTTTAAAAGAGAAGCCCAACATATCAATAGCAAAAAGACACCATCTGGACTAGCACACGTTTTTCTGTTGCTTAAAATGGAATGGAAGTGATGACCTTATTGAAACTACCTGATCACTTTAGCAGGAGGAAACTCGTCCTTGACCTCCATTTATAGGCAAATTAAACTGGCAGTATTCTCTGAAACTTGTCAGGCTGACTACACATAATGTTACTGCTGAGGTAAGGCAGCTCTATTACAGTGATACCTTATTTAGAATAATATGTAGCTAGCATAGAAACAAAAATTCCTGTATTACACAGAATTTTTTATATATACTGCAGGTAATGATGAGAATGCTTTTATTTATTATGTGTTCTAGCACTAGCTAAATTTGATTCATATAGTTTCTTTGATACAATTTGATACTGTGGAAAACAAGATTCACTTAATAAATTATAAAAAGTTTAATATAAACAAAAAGAAAATTAGGAGACAAAGGAAATAAAGCAAAGGGTTAAAACGGCCGGGTGCCCTGGAGCGTTACCAGGAACACACCTGGTATCTTGGGAACTCTTTTTATCCCCTTCTGCTGTGAGGGTTTAATGCATATTCAAACTTTTTCAAGAAGTATTTAGCATGTCCCCTCCCTGGTTCTGCCTATTTAGAACATGCTCTGTATAGTTTCTATTTTTGCTGATTATCATTATTTTTGCTGACCATCATTATTTGGAGTTTGGTTTCCTTTTTTCTGCAAATGGTCAGTGTTGATAACAGTCTGGGCCCCTCATCCTGCCCTGGTGACAGCTGGGCTCCACATTGGTCCTTCCGCTGCTGCCAACGGCCTGGTCCTGGCTGCTGATAACAGCTTGGCCTCTATTATTTTTCTGCTGATAACAGCTTGGGCCCCACTGTCTTTGCCCTCTGGGGTTTCTTTGCTTTGTACTAGGAGATTCCTTTAAGCTTAAAATCTGTTAGCAAGAAAAAAAGTACATACATGGCCAAAAAGTATTTAACATATAATATTCATCCTAATACTTGCAAAAGCCAATATCACATTACAGATTCATAACAATACAAAAAATTTGAACCAAATCTTCCATGTAAATAATGCTAAATTTGGAAAGTCCATAGTTTTGGCATATGGATTTTCCTGTAAACCCATATGAGTTTTGCTGCATGACCTCTATTAGAGTTTGCTGTAATTATTATGCGAATTCCCTTCATTCTTTTCCCCCGTAGAGATGTGCCCGCCATACTCAGACCACAGGGGGAATGCCAGGAACGTAGGCATTTAGACAAAGGAGGCTCAGTCTTGCAGGACGTGGTCCTGGGTTTATTGTACGTGAATCGCCCAGGGCAAGAAAGAGAAAGAGATGTCTCGGGTGCTCTCTCTTAAACTAGGGGTAGGGGGAGGTGAAGAGATACAGGGGGTAGCAGCCAATGGGATAGGGAAAAAGAAAGGGAGGCTAGGAAAGTACTAACATTATACAGAACCAAGGGTGGGTTTTATCCTCAGGGACATACCATATATCTTAATGCACTGCAACAAGAGCTAACCTATTTTTTATCATAGGATTATAAAATGGTTTGGATTAGAAGGGAACTTCAATTCCAATCCCCTGCCATGGTTAGGGAAACATTCCACTAGGCCAGGATGCTTAAAACTCCATTCAACTGGCCTTGAACTTATGTTTTGATAACATCCAGTTATCTAGTTTTTATTATGAAATTCAAGTCACTGTCATCACTTCTAGTTACTTAAAGTATCATTTAATATAGAATAATTTTCTTTTTTCCTAAGTCTGTCATATTTTGTGAACTGCCAATTACTAAAGTAGGTAGTACTGATATTAGATAAAACATTTCGTTTGCTTTACTGAGTTTCTCTGCTAAAGTGTGAATTTAAAGTCCGTTAGTCTTAGTTAGGTTAAGATGTCTTCTTAACCTCAAGATCTTGAATGTCCTAGTAAAACACAACTTTTGTACTGCAAATTTGAGATTTGCCCCCCTTTTTAGAACTAGAGGTACTGCATGAAAGAAAAATTAAGTTGCAAAAAGAAAACTTTGGTCTTTCTCAAAACAACAATTTAAATGAAAAAGTATGTTGTGTTAGCATTAATTGTAAAGTTTACCTGTTTTTCTGAAATGGAATATGAGAGCTGGATCTGTATTTCATTTGACCTCAAGCAATATGAATTGGATTTATTTCATTGGGGATTTTATAAAAACTTTATAAGATTTCATTCCAAATAAAGTTCCATTTTGAAAAGCATAGAATGTTTTTACTCATCCATTAATTAATAACTAGGTTTGATTCCACTGAACGTATTTGTCAGTTCTAGCTTCTACTGTAAGGTTTAAGTGAGAAGAAATTATAGAGTGAGTTAAACTTTATGATTCAAAGGACTCTACTGCACAGTAAGGAACTGTAAAGTAAAGCAATCTTTATTGGCCTGGTCAGGGGGAGCATGCGGCATGCAGGGGATTGATGCCCAAAAGATAGGGTGGAAATAAAACCCCATAGACCAATGTCTATAGAGCAGGTATTTGTTTATTGCAGTGCTGGAGGTGAGGGGGATTTGTCCTCCTAACTCACCCACCTTTGTCAAGTGCTGTGGTATATTTATGCAGCATTGCTTAGTGTTACTATGTCATTATAACACCATCATATACATGCCAGAACTAATTTACATAGTATGATCTTATTATTAGAAATAGTTCTTTTGCACTGCACTTGCATCTCCCCAATTCAGGGGTTGTCATGTTTCTTTGATAAAGGCTTCCAAAATCTTTGCATCTGAACTTTTCAACTTTGTCTTTCGAGCATGTGCAGTTATGGTGTTCCTTGGTCCATCTGGTTCTAACTGCTAACTGGCCTAAATTCTTTGTTTTGTGGTGAATTGGCTTTACATTTGGCAATTTCTCAGTATTATACTTATCTATCTCTGAAACTAACTACTTGGTGAATTTTCTTCTTTTTTTTTTTTTTTTTTTTTTCTCCATTCAGTATTAAGTAAGTAGTGAACCATATACTAGCCATTACATTGTATAGGAAGTTATTCATATCAGGTTATATAGGTATAAAAAGCTATGACTCTGGTTATATAAGTATAGAAAGCTATGATTCAGGTTATATTGATATCTGTTATATTGATGTCTTATAACTCAAGCTATATAAGCACCTTGTAATTTTGACCTAACTTACATAGGCATCAATTTTTAATACCACACCTGCATGTGCATCTCTGCCATGCTTATTTTACAGTGGTTATTTATACATTAACAAGTTTGGCATTGTGATGGATTGTCATTTAAGAAAAAAGTAGAAAACAGCCACGGAAGTTAAGGCTGCTGGAGGCTGTAGGGAAGTTATTTTTTTTCCCCTTTTTCCTTCTGGCCGATAGCTGGCCATTTCTGAGAACTGACAGTAGTTTTGATCATTAAAAAGTGAGATCAACCTGCGAACACCACCCTTTAAAACTAAGCCCGGGAGCTTCTAGCTCCCTCTTCGTTTACGGCTGTGAAAGGTAACAGAACTGTGGCTCAGCCTCCTCCCCACCAGGCCGGACCAGACTGCGGGGGGAGCGGGGGCTAGCCAGAGTTCTGCGGCTCCTGGGTTGGGGGGGATAGAGATTGTGAAGTGTCAGGAGCCGCTTCCCAGAGGGGCTGAGCCCCTCGAAGGGCTTGCTGAGCTTTGTACAGCGGGGCTGCTGGGCCAGGCCGGTACTTGGCTTGGCTGCAGTTTCTGCTGCTGATGGGTTTCACCAGAGACTGCCGAGTAAAGAGAGGGAAAGCCATCGGCCAGGGGCATGTTAAGATGCTGGCCACACCCCCAGAGCAACCACCAAAAATCCTCCATGGCAAACAGCTCCAGCCGCTGCCCTGGTTGAGATCACGTGACCATCCACAAGGCTTGTGCCAGATTTTAACCCTTTCACTACCCAGATGAGACCTGCAGATTTAATCCTTCATCCAGAGAGAAGAAAGCAAAAGCGACCAACATGTAGAGAGACAACATGAGATATCAGAGTTAGTGAAAGAAAAAATTAAGCTTCAGATGGGAAGAGAATAAGGAGATGCCTTAATAAGATGAAATATTCTTTTGTTAAAGCTATGGAGATGGACAATAATGTTCCAGGAAAAAAAAAACTCCTTTAATTCATGAAAGAGTAAGTATTTTGGGGGGAATGAAATATTTGAAAGTGTAGATCTGAGCAAAGGTAGTTCATAGATGAAGCTGAGCAGATGGTGAAGTTGTGATCTCATGAAATGCTGGAACAGAGAAATAGAAGTGAGAGTTGATAGAGATGCTTGGCCCCCAAGAGGAAACGAGAAACCCTCTGTTCCCAGAAATGGTCACAGAGATAGATGAAGAGAACATTTGTCTTTGAATAACTCATCGTTAAAATGACACCCCTTGAGTTCATACCCCATGGACACACCTCAGAGTGGTGTGAAATGGGAGGAGGTGCCTGATGGCAGAGTTTTCCGGGCAGCTGGCATCAGAGGAATACAAAGCCATGAGAAAACTGTTTTCTTGTGAAAAACTCTCCATAGAAGGACAAAATAGAACTTATTTTTCTCTACAAAGACTGATAAAAAGACTGCTATATAGTTAGGACTGCTTTAACCACTGGGTTTTGTCTCTAAGTTGTCAGTTGGACAAAAAAGGTTGGGTGGTAGGGAAGAAGGGTTTCTGGAGGTTTCATTCTGGTTTCTTATTCTTGTAGTTTTGTTAATAAACTTTCTTTATTCCTTTTAAGTTTTAAGCCTGTTTTGCCCTTCTCCTAATCCATATCTCACAGCAAGAAATGAGTAAGTTTTCTAGTGATTTTTTTTTTTAGCTAGGGCTTTAAAACCATGACAGGCATCTGCCCTGTTTGTTTGTTTATCTAAAAATTAGTCTTAAGGGGTTGAGGTCTTCCATAACTTGTGGTTTTCTTATCTTACGGTTACAAACAGCACACTATTTGTATCTAATACATTCATCACACCTATTTTGCTAATGCTTACTTATATTACTACACATTTTATTGCTGTATCAGTTATTCTTCATCTGTAATTGTGCATTTATTATGTTCCTATTCTTTTATAACATTTTTCTATTCTTTTGACAGCTCTTCTATTAGTCATAAAAATGGCAGTTAATAAGTATTATAAAGACAATATATTATTGGCTTTCACATTTATGTATTAGCTAGCTTTAACATATTATTATTAATCAGAAAGATTTTGACATGGTACACTTTATATTTCCTTTTAACTGCCTTTTGGTATAATATTATCTGTCAGTTTGTATATGCACCATATAGCTTATATAAATAGTAGTGCAATAAATATACCTTAAGCTGTAGCATAATATTAAAACAGAGACTATGTGATGTTAAAATGCTTTTATTCATGTAACTAACTCAGAGAATAGTGTAAGATAATTAGGTAGTTCATCACATTTTGTGGACCATCTTATCTAAGTTATAAAATAACAGTGACAAAAAACAGAACCCAATTTACTGACCCCTCATTATCAGGAAGTGTAAAAACAACAGGACGAACCATGAGAAGAAATAAAATATACTGATTTAATCTGAAGGATGGACAAGTCAAAGGTTAAAACCAAGCAAAAGAATTCATGGAACACCTAAACTCACAGGAATGTTTGAATATGTATAAGCTCCTATGAAGATGCATGTACCCCCTGTAATACAACATTATATAGAGAACATTGTTTTAAGTTAATGGTGTATTTTTTGGCTGATCACCAAAACACCCCAATGCTTTGGGGTGTTTTGCTGGATTTTATCCCTTTTATCCCTTTTTAACTTTTATAAAAATTTCAAATAATGAGCTGTTTCTCACAGTAAGTGTTCCTTATTGCTTAGCGCACATGAGTTAAGCCCTTTTCCTGAAGAAAAAGCAAAAGTTAGCCAAACCAATTGTCTCTTACTCCTTTCCCTTGCCATCTTAGTCCACTTGTTTTTTGTTCTTCTTCAAGAGCAGTTAGCATTAGGCATAGCATCTACTATTTGTTTATCATAGTAGGCCCTTCTGGGCATAGGCTTCTTGTTTTGCAAAAGCAGTTGCAATCTAGCACAGCTGCTAACACCTAACTTTTATTAATCTATACTTTATACTAAGGCACTTGTGTTAAAGGAGTCCTGTGTTTCATTTATCAAGTAAAAATAGATCTGAATTGTTCATCCCTTATGTCCTTCTTTAAAACAACTTAAAGGGGAGCACTCTAAAATGAGTGCTAACAAGCGAAACTGCAACAGGCAAAAAATAACTGTAAATAATCACTAGATACAAAACTGCTAAATCAAATTAACACACAAACAGAGACATCCAAAATGGCAGAAATACCATTTCCAAGATGGCGCCCACCATAGGAAAGAGACCATGTATAGGGAGACAAAGGGAAAATGGTTCTGATCCTCCCCCGAAGAATTGCAGCCTTCACAGGCAGTCATGCCAGTTGGGAGACACAGGGGAAGGATGGCAGCAGCCTTCCAGGAAGGTAGGGCTTATGGAGCAATTCTAGAGGCAGATGAGAAGTGCCGGCCTGTGTGGGGTCAGTGCTGCTTCCACCTCTTCCTCCTGCTGCCAGCCACACTCTGTCTAATGTTGGCCCTTGCTCTCGCCTGCACTGTGGGCGTGCTGGGACAAGGAACTGGTCAGTCAGCCCTGACACAAAGTGACTGGCCCCAGGGACTGGCTCACTTCACGCTGCTGATAGGTTTGCAAACTTCAGACTGAAACAGTGTTTGATTGCCAAGTGCAGGGGGTTTTTGAGTTGCTACTATTGCAAGACCAGGAAAAAAAATAATAATAAAAAATCAATGCCCAAGGCAACCCACTCCTTGCAGAGCCTCCACCTTAAGCAAATGCTGCCAGCAGAGGCAGAGAGCTCCCTGCTTCTGAGTTCCGACTTAAAAAAGGTCTGAAGACTGGACTGCCCCCCATTTCCGTTTTCTGTCTGCAGGGTCTGAAAAAGAGAGTAACAATTTTGGGCACAGATACATACAGAATACAATAACATTTTGGGTTGCCCATGGCACCTCAGATTACTGATGTCTCAAAACTTCATACTTCCAAAGTTTTGCTTTCTGTGAAAAATAGTTTACTCTTTGGAATTTTTAAAAGTTTAACAAGGGGATGAAAAGGGACAGTGTCCAGTGCTGGGGTGTTTCTGGCTTTTGGCTAAAGAACACACCAGTAGATTAAGACAGTGTTATCTATATACTGTTACATTACTAAGGTCTGTACATATTCATGTGTTTCACACATTATTCAAACATTTGCAGGAGCTTTTGATGTTGTGTCTGGCCTTTCATGCTGACTTAGCTGCATGACATCCTGAACATCAGGTCAATATATTTTATTCTTTCATCCTGTTGTTTCACACTTTCCTGATAACAAGGAGTTAACAAGTAGACTTCTGGTGCTCTGGTTCTTATCACTGTTATCACTTGGAGAAGTCAGTCAGCCATGTGGGAAAAACACATAATTGCTTTACACAGCTTTCTTAGTTACATAGAAGCATTTTAACATTTCATGTTTTGCTAGGCTTACAATATATTTTTCACACCACTGTTTCTATAAGCTGCCCCGTGCATACATAGATATATTAATCACACGATTATTTCTATGAGCTATACGGTGCAAAACTAATAAATTGTTATACTAACGAGCAGCTAAAAGGAGTTATAAATGGTACCATATCCAAACATTTATGATCAATATTATCATTGATCATAAATCATATTGATTTATGATCAATAACAACATGTAAAGGCTAATACATAAATACAATAGACAATATTATATTGTTATTCTAAAAACATTTTTTTTGTATGGTATATGTTTTAAGGTAAGAAAAATCTCACACTGTCACTCACGCTAAATACATCCCTTTATGTATCTCTTATGACAGACAATCCACAATTTGCAATATTTCAATCTGGTAATTTGCTCACTCAGAATCAGATCATTTCAATTTATAAAACATCTATTTATCTATATTTGGAAAAATCAAGTTATATGGGTGAGCAAGGGGACATAGTCCAATTTGAAATCTATACAAGGTGTTGGAATTAAATTTCGATGAACTAATATGTTGTCAGGTGCATTGACTAATGTTTTGAGATGATCTTATGCTTTTATTCTTTGTGTTAGACAGAGCTATGAAGAACTGGAAAGACAGCTAAAAGAAGTCTTTAAGGAAAGGAGCAACATACTTCATCAACTGTTAAAGACTTCTAAAGAACTTCAGGGAATTAAAGTAAACCTCCAGGTTAGACTCTGTCTCAGTTTCTATAGGATTACTTACTTACCTTAACATTTACTTACTGGTATATTTTAATTTTTTTTTTAAAGTGTTTATTTTAAAAAATAATTAAATAAGTGAATAATTATTATTTTGTTTATTTTGTTGATGTTCTACTTTACATAAATCCGATGGTTTCATGGAAAAATTCATCCTGAAGTGTTGGGGCATTTGTCAACTCAATAAAAATAAAGAAAATATGAAAATAGAACATAGAAAAGGAAGGGAAGGACAAGAAATATGCAATATTAATGGAGCTGACACACATTGTACTGGCAGCTACTGCAAAGGATGTCCTTCGCTGTTGCAGGTTAGATCTTTGCTGCTGAATTCCATACATTCAATTTAGTTGCTCAGTTTACCTTTCTGATGTGCCATCTTAGACAATCTGACTGGATATACTACAGTGCATTGCTTTACAAGTTCAACTGACAAACTGTGCTAGATGAGCCTGAAGTGAGAGCTGAGACTTTTCTGCATTTAACTTTTGGGTGTCATGGTTAGGCTGAAAGGGCAATTGATTAACTCTGAACTCAAACCAGCTCCCCAGAGGAAAAACTAGATTGAAAATGCTGCTCTGGATCTGAGGTCCAGATATTCAGCTGAAGGAGCACCTGTCTTTTCCCACTAGAGTCTGTTGGTCTGGTGAAAACATTTAGACTCATCAATTGAAATTGCTCTCTGTATTTCATGCCAGTTTAAATGAAATTATTTTTCTGACAATAAATTTTTATCTTCATCAATGTAAGCTAGATGGAAAAAATAAAAGTAGAAGAAGCACTGTCTGTTCACAGGAAAATGCCAGTGGTGTGTATCAGCACTGTGCTATATTATATTATATTATTATTATGTTATATTGCCTTATGTCCCAGACTTCTCTGGTTTTAATAAATCAACCCTTTTATCTTTGGGGTTTTGGGCTTGGGAGTTGGGTTTAATTTTGGGGGGGGGGGGGGGGGGGTGGGGTTGAGTGCTTTATTGCTGTTATTGTAGGCTTTTTCTTACTTTTTAGAGGAATATGCTTCTCCTTGTACCAAATTTATTTTAGAATGTAGCACAGTTGAAGGTAGTATTCAGCAAAATTACTCTGTGAAATATTTTAGACTCAACAATACAGAGGTACTGATATGGGCTGTAGTATTCTCTTTTGTATATACACACTCACTTTTTCATATAATTCTAATGCTTTTAATCATTAATCTGTTTCTAAATCTGCTTATTGTATATATCTCTCATATTTGAAAAATACACAGCTATGTACAGTTAACTGTGTTTGAGTTACAGTAAAAGAAAAATTAGACTATTCTTCCAGTTTTCTTAAATGGTAATGTCTGCAATTCACCAGGACCATTTTATGAATGAGGGCCAAATACTTTCACAGATTAATAATAAAACAGGTCTCTTTAATAGAGTTTTTTCGTTACTATCAGTCTTTAAAAAATGATGAAGTGTCAACCAAAAATGAAGTGCAGAAACTTCTGGAACTGGGCCAAAACCAAAGGTAAGACTCTCACCTTCTTCCTTCTCTTTCCATTTCCTGATTGAAAACTGTGTGACTAGTAAATTTCAACTTTCCTTCTACTATATAGATAAACACTGCTGTATTCCAGAGTCTGCTGTTTGTAACAGTAAAATAAAGGCAGGAAATACTCTTTTTGAAACCAATGATGTATTTTCTTATATTGGAAATATGACAGGAAAATTTATTAAAATGGAATGGTGAGATATCTGCTAAAGAAAGGCATTTTGAATTTTATAGGAAGATTTAGTCATGAAGTACTCCTTAAAAAATAAATTCAGATTTTTTAGAAAATTAAGTTACTAAAGTGTCTAAATCTCTATGTCTGAAGATGGTGACATTTATTCTAACATCTTAATTAAATGTTTATGTGCGTAGGCACTCAAAATCACTAATCCATGTGCAAACAGGAATACTAGCACTGAATATTTGTGATGAATGGAGTTAGGAGGAGAAAGTAGTATTAATTTCAAATTATTCATTGAGCACTTGAAAAATTAGCTCCCATGGCTGGGAATGCAAGTTTCCAACCTAGTCCTTAGTCTCAGTTTCCCTAGTGCTTCATTTAGAGTAAGTCTTATCATTCTGTGTTTCTCAATTCTTCAAATTCAGACCAGCAAATAGCAACATCAATACAATTTTAATAATTAGAAAACATAACTGATATAGTGACCATTTTTTTCTGGAAAAATGGTATGTAATGAGTGCATTTATACTTCATATTTTCCCTAGGAAAAATGTTTAGTAAGAAATATTAAGGTCATATTTCTTTCATTGTTAAAAATGCAGTAATTAAATTCCATGGCCGTCTTACATCTACATTCATTGTAGAAGTACACAAAAATATACATATGAAATTGCATTGCTACATAGAAACCATGTGAGAAAATGACCTTCATGTCTTAAATACCCAATATATAAGGTCCAGAATACAATACCAGTAGAATTTCTTATTTTAACTGTGATATATAACAGTCTTTCAGTTATTCCAGACAAATAAATTATAAAGGCAAGACTTTAGCTAACGTCCTATTTAAATACTTAAGTGGCTTGGATATGACTGAAGGTGTACATCTCAGCATCATAGCTGTCCTTTGCACAGATGAAATCCTTCATCATACATGAATGCAGTTTTGTGGTGATTTGATTGTTATACAACTTTCCTTTATGAAACTGAGATGTGAATTACTTTAAAGTATTAATGGACTGTTTAGTAAATAGATCTTAGTTGCAGATGGGAAAATTCAGTCTGCTAAAAGAAAATTTTAATATATATTTCAAATATTCTTCCTGTTGCGGTGTGGAGTTGTTGGTAAGGTGCTTCAACCTTCCCAGAAGCGTCTCCGGGAAAATCGCTTCTGCCAGTGCCACACACCCACACAGCCACTCACACTGCCGGACAGATGTAGTCGGAGTCAGTGACAAAGGACTGAGAGGGATCTTTGTACGGATTTCACGAGGGAAGTTTACTGCTTTCAACTCCTGAAGGGGCCAGAAACAAAAGGCACAAAACAAGGCCGTGCAAGGTAGTTTGTACTGGGGGCGGGAGCAACCAGGACCAATGAAACTAGAGCCAGGGGGTGGTATAGAGGAGGGTCCAAAGTGTCAGAACCAATCGGTATGAGGTGAGGGAGGGATTAGAGAATTTGGGCCAATGGAAACAGAGGAAGGGAGAAGGTTCTAGGAATAAGGGAAGAACTGAGGAAAGGAGGCAGGGAAGAAACTGCCCAGGGGGAGGGCAAAGGGGCTGGCCAACAGGCCTGGGGGAAGGGTAGAATGGGGTACATGTATAAGCAACAAGGAGGCATCCTAGGAGAGGCCTCAACCATCTTCTCCTTAAGGTGAGCCAGTTTAGACCATTGTGGCGTCTCTCCAGGGGGACTTACCACTCTCCTGAATAGAGGGCTCACAGACCCCCACACTTCCTAATCTCCTCCTTAAACCACCACTTGCAGTCTCTCAAGATCCAACTGAAAATACATGTTGACTTTTGCTTCTAAGGCATTCAAACATTAAGTATACAGCAGAAGGGCAGTTCTGAGAAATAAAGACTGGATCTGTGCAATATGCTGCTGAGCAGCCCACTCCATCGTTCAGAAAACGAATGGTTTTTACAGTACACTGCAAGGAAATGATTTGGGGATACTACTGTTGCCACCTGTTTACAGACTTACTAGATTTCATTTCCAGAGAGGTGTAGAAGTTCAGCATTTGAAAGAAGTATTAAAAATGTGCCAGAGAATCTTTCTTACAGACTTTCACTAAGGAAAGGTCACTGTTTATTTGCCAGGGTCCTCAGGCTATGTTTTGTCTGCAGTAAATGAAGAAAAGTGAAGACAGTATTATGCTTAAAACTAATGCATTGAAGCCAAAATTCAAAATATATCTCAATGTTACAATCTTTATTTGAACAAACATGAACTGTATTTGGCCTGAGCATGACTTTGATTATGCTCTACAATTCTGGATGATACAGTAAAGTTTAGAGTACTAGAATCTCAGCTTTTGTGAGTAAATGTTCTATTACTAAAAAAATAGATTTTTAAAAATTCCTTTTGTACAAAATCTCCAATAATTTCCAAGTTGCAGGTAAAACTTGGTCACTTGCTATGATGCCCCCAGTTTTATTCTTTCTGTGTATCATCAGCGCTTTGAAATGATGGCATCTGTTAGTGCTGATGGTATATTGTTTTCATGCTGCTCAATCACTTTTCAATTAAATCTGTTCTGTACTAGTGTTGCTGAAATTGCTGAAAGTAGTAGGGCTTATCAGCTAAAAAGAAAGATGATCCTGCAGGTATCAAGTTCTTTTAAAATTAAGTGGTTTCCATTCAGTTTAGGTTTCAAAGGGCTAAATTATTATCTGTTACTGTGTGTAAATCCAGTTTTGGCTTGATCTTCATTGAGAGTTCATCCATGCAAGCACAAACCAAAAGCTTTACAGCTGTTATGAAATATGTCATTTTACTACTTTTCTACAACTTCAAAGTGTGTCATATGCTGTGAGTAAAAAATTCTTGCAGTTTGGAGAAAATCTCCGACTGAATCAGTAATGCAAAAGGTTTTCACTTGATTCAAAAAAAGCCCAATCCAAGAAATTATCCTGTTCTTTTTTCTTTTTATGCCAGAATCTTCTAGTGAATTTTTTGTTACTTGTCTCTAGAAAGTGCCATATGAAGTTAATGGTTTTTTAGGGCATGATTTATTTGTTTATTTTAAAGCAGATAGAAACTAGTTCTTATTGAAAAACTATGTTTTATTTTTATTCTTATTGAAGAACTCCATGCCAGTGAATTTTAACTTGCCCACTTTCCTCACTTTCTTGGTGCCAATAATTTTTGTTAGAAATTATGCGCTAGCAGATGTTTTGCACAGTGGGCCATTCAGTAGATATAAACACTGGCCACTTTGCATCATAGATAATTTTTGTTTTGCTTTGGAACTATACTTCATGGAGTCATTATGATTTTATTTGTGAGACTCATAGACAAAGTACATCTGTTTGCTACTCTGAATAATTAAAGGTCCATTTTCTGGATCTGAAGAATTATTTTCTAATGGAGACTTGTGTTGAAGTTTGTGTTCTGTGTTTTCAATACACTAGGGAAATGAAATCTCTCCAGGAAGCCTTCCAAATGCAGCTTAATGAGGCAGCTGAGAAAGCAGAGAAGCAGCAGGCTACTGTGAGTGATTCTCTTTCTTTCTTTCTTTTGTTTTTCTTCTGTTGTTTCTTACTCTTGCCTTAAGAATTTATTAGCTAAAAAAACTTTGCCAAAAAAAAGAATGGACTTCACATATATGTTAGTACTCTGCTAACAAGAGTTAAGCTTCAGAAGAAAGGAGATGGAAAAAGATTTAATTTTCTAAAATATTAAGATTCCTGTGTTCCCTTATTGCTGTGGAGTTTAGGTATGTTTATACACTTCTGGACACTTAAGACAGGAAATTGAGGCCTAAGTGCTCTCCCTGGTGAGATGATCTTTATGGACCTACTGGCGATGAAGAGAGACAGGGACAACTGACTTGGTGACCAGAACCCGATTTTACTGTGGGCTACGTATGCTTATACACCATTCTAGGAAGGCTACAATGATTCAGTTAAGGATATACAAACATGCATACATATTTCAACATTGATTCAATCTTTTTGCAGTCTTCAAAACTCTGTTCCTGCCAAGGCATCCTGGCTATCAGATCTCTTATGCTAATCAGGTCCAAGGTACTTTTTGATTTCACCATATGTCTCCCTTTCTTTTTCTACCAAAAATATTACCTTAATGGCTTTTTTAATTAATCTATAGATACACTGAAATAAACAAGGTATCAGAATTAATACAATTATTATCAAAATCATCACATGCATACCTATTCTAAAGAAATCTTTTAGCCAGGGTATTAAACCTCAGGCACTAAACAGGTTATCTAGCTAAGATTCAGATTCTATTCTTATTTTAAACACACTATTTTTTATTTGCTATATGCCTTTATGGATAGATTTTGAGTTAATAAACAGGTTGGAAATGGATTTTCTGGGAATGCAGTAGCTAAGCATAGGATATCTTGTTTTGTGACATTAGCCAGTGCTATCCTATTCGTTCTGGGCTGGACAACAGTCCAAGCTGTGCAATGTTAATAAGCATAAGCATAGCATTTGATTTAATTCCATGCTTTTTTATTAACTGTGTTGTGGCAAAAACTTTTTGGATTTTAGTTTCTAAGCATATCTTTTAGCACATTCCCTTTTTATCTTTTCCCAAGCTTGTTCAAAGACTGGCCAAATAGAAGGCAACAAGTTGTTTTGTTTGCACTCCACTTTGCAAATATAGCTATTTTCAGATTCTCTCAACACTTCTCTCCTGAGAATAGGGAGGCGAGGGCTATCCTCTTCCTCGTGGCCTACTACAATTAAAAATTCAATGGCTTTATACCTTACTTGTAACTCCACATCATAACATGATTGACATGATTTTGCCAAAAGGGCTCTGAGATACCACTGACTTCCACACTTTTTGCACTGACATTAAACCCAAGGTTCACAGTTTCCTTTGCAGGTGGGACAAAAGATGTGAGTTGTGAGCTCCTCCTCCTCCTTCTCCTTAGTCCATGAGCCATGGTCTTTATTTCCCCCACTGAATCAGAGTCAATAACTCCTGGCAACACAAATAATCCTGTTGCCAAGGTGGAAGATCGACCTACAAGCAAAGCATGGTGCTAATCAGGTTTCAAGGGTCCAGAAATTCCTGTACGGAGACAAAATACTGAGCAGTCAGTTAATGTTACTGTGTTACTGGTTGATGTGTCCTATCTGGCACTGCTCCAGTGGCAATGGGGTAGCTCCACGTAGGTCACAGATGGTCCTGTGGCAGGGGGCTGAGCCAGTTGGAAGCTGACCACTGCTCCTGGTTGCTGCATCTTCTGCTGCATTGGCTGTGTGATTTGTGTCTGCACATCACTGTCCCACATTCTGAGATGAGTATCCCTGTAAAGGCTGGCCATTCTGGTGGAACTTGGAGCGACATAGATTAGCCTTAATTTCTGAGTGGCCTGAGGGCTCCCATTGTGGTTTTCCCCTCCTTGGGCCAAGTCGCATGTGGGTCACGAAGATTTCTGCCACGGTATCTAAGTCTCTGTCCTTAAGGGCTTTCTTTTTCATCTATAACCAATTATTATGCATATGTGAAGGGAATAAGTCTGGGTCTTTTTTGGGGCCGGGGTCGAAAGGATCCAGTTTCCCCTTCACTGTCAGAGTCAGTCTCCACTGCATAAGTGTCCCATCCTGTCTGGCAGTTCTGGGATTGTTGATGGTATAGCAGTGAGGCTGGAGGGGGTGACCAGCCTCTATCGCTGGTGCTCATCAGGGAGGGCATGCAGACGGGGGATGGGGAGTGGGACCTGGGCAGGTTTCGGTCCAGCACGGTTGCCAGGACTGTCTCAGAGGTAGCCTTGCAAGCAGCCTCACTGCCCCCCTCCCTTTCAAGCATGTCCATGACTGCCGTATAAGCAGGGAGCATTCACATCTCTGGATCATGTCCAGGGAGGGTGCCCAGGTTGTAAAGCTTAATGCTGACCTTGTCCCAGAAGCAGAGGGTAAAAGCAGAAGGAGGAGTGGCATCAGGAAACATGCGTGACACTTATGGTAAAAGTGACTTAGTCGTGCTTTAGGATGGGGGACCCATGTTTGCACAGAAGATCAAGCATAGTTTGATTAACATCTCTCTCTTTGGACACATTCCATCCCATCGTTTCGTTCCTCAGCTCACTATTTGCATTGCAGCTGATCAGGTGATTGTGGACCCAGACACAGTTCTCTCACCATTACAATCAGTTCTGGGGGCGTGCTGACTGTACCAGCTAGGCCAGTCCTTTTCCTCACATGGTGAGAAAGTATTGGCAATGAAGAGAGACAGGGACAACTGACTCGGTGATCAGAATCTGAATTTACCGTGGTCTACATATGCTTATATACTATTCTAGGAAGGTGACAATGGTTGAGTTAAACATCATACAAACATACAAACATACATGCATATTTCAACATTGATTCAATCTTCTTCCTGTCCCAGGCTTGATCCAATCTTCTTGAAATCTTCAAAGCTCTGTTTTTCCCGCCAAGGCATCCTGGCTATCAGATCTCTTATGCTAATCAAGTCCAAGGTACTTTGTGATTTCACCATATGGACCCTCATGTCTCATCTATACTAATATACACTGTCATACATCCATTGACATTTTTTTGAATTACTGTGGATTTTCAGCAGCAAAATAGTGTCTGATTTTGACTGCAATAGAACTAATTATCACTACAGAAGGTATCATTAAGTCCCATTAAGATTTTCTGGTTTATTGAAATTCTGTTTCTGGACAAATTGCACAATTGTTTCGACTTTCATGTAGTAATGTAATGTTTTGGAGCATAAATAGACACATTTTGCTACTATAGGGAAAAAGAAAAGTAGAGGCATGTTTAATAAGATGGAAGAAGGAAATTTCTCCTGTGTTGGTTAGTAATATTCCTATATTCCTAATGGACATAACTGAGCATAAGTTGACTGAATAATCTCCAGAGGTACCTTCAAACCTTAAGTGTTCTATGATTTGAACTCTGGACTTGAAAACAACCTGCTAGAAGTGTTTATAGATCTATTTTATATTTCATACTGGATAACTACTGATTTATTTACTAAGATTTTGCTGTCTTCCAGGGTCACAAAGCAAGGGTTTGTTCAAGACAGAGGTTTAAATGTAATTATTGAATTAAATAAATATATACAATGCCTTATTTTGTATGACTACGATTTGTATGTGGTTTTACGTCCTTGGTGAATAAAATGTGAGAGTGTATGTTTTGCTACCTTCTAATTAGAAACAGCATAGACTGTAGACCAAACTATTCCTTTTGCAAGTTTCTATCAGTTAATCTGATTTTTGAAAAGATATTTTTTCCCTTTGTTGCTCAGAAGTCTGAAGAGTAAAGATACTTTTTGTTCTAGTGTACCACACAACATATAATCAGTATATTTTTGGTACTTGTATTTTTGTCTAGAGAAAAGAAAGAACTTTTATCCTCTTCAGGTGCAAAAAGAAGTAATCTGAAAGCTATATTGAGTTTGAAAAGGATAAAATATTTTGATGCTCTTTCCAGCCCGGACAGCATATGTCCAGAAAAAAACTGAAACAAACTGCAGTTGTTTTAAGATCCTTTTGTGCTGAAACAATCTATAAAATTGTCTATATTGAATCCTAGAGTCATAAAATGTTAAGGGTTTGGAATGGACCTTAAAGATCATCTAATCCCAACCTCCCCTGCTCTCAGCAAGGACACCTCCCACTAGATCAGGCTGCTCAAGGCCTCATTGAACCTGTCTTTGAACACTGTCAGAGTTGGGTATCCACAACCTCCCCACGAAACCTGTTCCAGTGCCTCACCTCCTTCAAAGTGGAGGATCTCTTCTTAATATCTAAATTTCCCCTCTTTCAATTTATACCCATTAGTCCTTGTCCTGTCACTACAGTTCCTGATGAAGGGTCTCTCTCTGGCTTCCCCATAGGTCCCTTTACATACTGGAAGGTTGCTCTGAGGTCTCCTTGCAACCTTCTCTTATCCAGACTGAACAGCTACAACTCTTTCAGCTTGTCTTCATAGGGGATGTGCTCCAGTCCTCCTATCAGCTTTGTTGTCCTCCTCTGAACTTGATCTGACAGTTCCATGTCATTCTTATGCTGCCAACTCCAGAACTGTACACACTACTCCAGATGGGGTTTCACAAGAGCAGAGTAGGGGGGAGAATCACCTCCTTCAATACAGTTCTGAAATACGAAAAAATGAGTATCTAGTTGTCTCTGATAATACTCAGAACATACTAGTTGAAAGCTGACATTTTTTCAGGTGCATTGAATGCATTCCTATTGACTTTATTAGCACAATGAATTCTAATCCTACAAATGGAAGGTGGAAAACATATTTCATTATTGAATGTCTTGATTAGATTTTGATACTCAAGACTAATTCAGATGTGGATTTCATAAATCTCAGAGGTAGTGAATGGATTTGTTCGTGTTTGTTATATAGTACTTTTTTTACTTTTTTTTTTTTGAGCAACAGTGGCCTTGTGTACATTCATTACCACACTAGTACTTTGAAGAGCATAAGATTTGTTCACACAAAACAACATCTGCTATTAACCATGAAAAATATCACCTGGTGTAGAAACCAGGAAAAGCTCCTCTGAGTGTATAACAAAACCTGTCTTGAGGAGGTGGCAGATGGTTAAAGAATCTGAATTCTTGAGCTGTATTCTAATACTTGCCACTAATAGCGTATTAAACTTGCAAATAATTCTAAGAAAATCAGAACTGTGTCCTTGGTTTGTGACATTTACTTCTTTATGCCTCAGAGTACAATGTACATAGTGAAGCTCAACAATACAGTGAGACTGAATGAATATTCAAAAACTGCCTCAGGTTCCTTAGATGAAAATTGCTAGAAATGGAAATAGATATTATTATTAACACACAAGGTTATTTTATACTGGGTTTCTCTGTGTGTTCCACATTTTTCTGAAAACAATGTGAAATCTGTGAAAGAAGGTCTTAGTACTTTAATGCAAGACTAGCGAGATAATGGGAGCTTGAATTTAATTCTAATTTAATTAATTGTGAAACTTGTTTCTAATCCAATTTAAGCACATTTTATATTATAGGACTTGTTGAAGTAGGTCTTGATTTTCATCAGAGTAAATGAAAGTAGAATTACATTTACTTACATTAGAGACTACATTACATTACATACATTACATTAGAGACTAATAAAACACTGGTGAGAGGGGGAAGGGTGGAAATACATATTTCTTTTCTGCACTTGCCAAAGAGCCATAGTACAGTATTTACTGTATGTATGTTAATTGGCTGTATAAATTCAACAGGTAACACCTGCCAGCAGGTGTTCTTTATTAAGTCACTGTAAAAGTGTAAATAAGGATTCACATGAATTAAGTCAAATTAAATGAAAAATACCTGGGAAATTACTTAAGGGCTCTGACCAAAACAAACAAAGGAGACAGAACAGCTATACATTAGATATAATGTATATATAAAATGTATAATTATATATATATAATGAAGCAAGACCTTTCACTAGCATTGCATAAGTGATTAACCAGAAAGAGAGATATCAATGTTACTATGTTTGTATATCCATTTTTTGAACCTTTAAGACTAGAGAAACCAAGAACTGTAGGCAGCAAAAAAGTTGCTGTTCTGAGCAGCTGCTGAAGTGTTGGTGGGTACCACCTCTAGTAGGTAGATAGCAGCCAGTGGAGCTCCTGTTAGGTAGTAACAACCTTCTGAGGGTGCAAGCAGCAGCTCAGGCTTGAGAAAGGTGAAAGGATATGTAAAGACAATCCTGTCCTTTTGAGTAGTAATCACACTGAGGGCTGACCTGGGGGATCTTAACACGAGTAAGCACTGCCTTTCTGGATTGTGTCCTGCATCTGTTGCACTAACAAAGAGTAGCAGCAGTCTGTCTTGGGACAGGTCTTTCCTAGAAAATTTATGGCAGATCTCAGATACATTTATGCTTATTGTTTCAGCCGTTTTGGCTGGGATAATGAAATGTGCAGAGAAACACTAGTTATGATAAGGATGGATTAAATTTTGGACTAGTCCTACATTCAAGGTCGAATCCATTCTTCCAGAAAAACTTTGGTTGTGAAGGAGCTTCTCTACAAATCGTCTCACACTAGAACTATAGATTATATCAGAAGGACCATACTGGGTTTAGTTATACAATATGCGTTCAAAATATGTAAGACATCATTCCAGATAATCTAACAGCCTCTTTAACAATGATCAAAGGTTGACAAATTTTTTGTTCTGCATTTAGCATCAAATGCCTAAGCAATATGTATTAAGTTCTTATGCAGTGAAAAAAATATTAATAATGTCAAGCTATTATATCTAAATGTGAAGTGGAGCCACTTCTTCCAGAAATGGAGTTGGAGATCATGGACTAATTTTCACTTTTGTTAACAAAAAGACACAGAGCAAATGGCACATATAACTTGAAAGAGTCTTGTTTTGTTTGTTTGGGGTTTTTCAGCTGGAAATTCCTCTGAGCAGCTGAAAAAACAAAATAACCACAACAAATAGCTGTATTGTATTTCTCCCCATTAATTTTGATCTGATATTTGGATTATGACATTTATTTTTTGTTATGCAAAATTTTCATATTTATTGTCTACATGTGTTCTAAATTTCAGTGTTTGTGGATGTCATTGCTATGCGAGTACTGAATAAAGCATCATTCTCAGACAGAAGGGTGATATGGAATCAGTATTTCCACAATCAAAGCACTTAGACAAACCCTTGGAAGAGTTTGTAAAATATGTTCTATTCATGTATATCAGGTGGCACTAGTTTCATGGACCATCTACCTATATTTCTGTCTTAAGGGATGATAGCATTCTCTGACTTCTCTTTTGAAACACATAACAGTGCTGTCAGCTCAGTGATGTTTTTTAAAATTATTGGCATGTCTACTTGAGTGTGACATGATTCTAAGAATAGCTGTCATATCATGTAGATTTGGTGTCATTTTTTTTATCTACATGACATCTAAACAAGTAACCTTTGGGTCAATGTCTCTATAATCTGAATCTGTTTTCTTACAGGAATTTTGTTTTTCTTAACAAATCTGTTGCAATGTTAGAACAATTGTAATTTCCCTTGAACTTGGGTAGATGTGCTGGTTTTGCATTAACTGACATTTGGTGAGAAGGGAAGAAGCCACCCATGGAAATGATTTTTCTGGGAAGGGCTGCTAAGAGCTTCCTCTGTGCCTAGCAAAAAACAACAGCTGGCTAGCTCTGAGAATTGACAACCTATTGAACCATTTAGAAGCTGGGTCTGCCTCTGTGAGATTCACATTTTAAAGATGGCCAAGCCCAGGAAAGCTCTCTTGTCTTCCAGCTTTTGAAGAGGTAACTTCAGAAGTTACCTGGGTGACCTGCGTGGCTAGGCCAGGCCAGCCCCATGTGGCCCGGCCAAGATTTTCTGCCCCCTGAGGGGTGGTAAGTGGGCTGCCAAGCCCCTCACTGGGGAGTCCATAGGGCCCTGTCCCAGCAGGTGGCTGGGGCCCCTTCCCACAACGTCTGGGCCCCTTCCTGGCAGTGCCTGCCAGTCGATTTTCCAGAGGCACCACCGGGCTGTCAGTCAGAGGCTCTGTCGGCACTGGGCGTGGCCCTAAGGCCAGGAGCAGCCGCGAACCAGGAGTGGCCGCTACTGGCCTGGTTCAGGAGCAGCCACGTGGCTGGAACTGCAGGGCCAAAAAATCAGCACAACCGGGACAATAGCCCTCAGACGTTGCTGCCACAGCATGGTTCGCAGTGAACTTTGTTTAGCCACTTTTAGCCAGCCATGCTGCAGAGAGAAGGACAAAAACATCAGCAGCAGCTTTTCTTGTTTCTGGTGCTCTGCAGGAAGAAAAGTGCTGAGCGGATCTGGCAGCCGGCATGGCTCGCACCGTGTAGGCAGAGACCACATGACCAGCAGTGAGAGGCACAGCAAGCAATCTCTCTGATGCACAGCCTGGATGAGATCAACTTTTCAGTGCTGCAAAACTCTATAAAAACTATTTCAATTGATAAAGCTTGAGAACAAATGAACCTATGAACACCAATTTTTTCCCAAATCAGGAAAAAGAAAGGGTGAAGACATGTAAGGAAAACATGGGACACTGAAGTCAGAAAAGAAGGAGTCAAATTCTAGTTAGGAGGGTGTGATGAACAGGCCAGGAGACCAGCTCCTTTTAAAAAGGCCTTTATGAAGCAGGGCAGCTCTGGGGTGGGGGCCCGAGGGGTCGCCTACACCACTACTACTCCCACTGGACACCACAGAAGAGGAGAATCCGTGCAGCTTTGTCACTAGGGCAGAGCTGGGCCTTCCTTCCTCACGGGAGTCCGCGGGAAGAGTAGTCCTTTTGGGCTCGTAGTCTAAGGGTGTCATCCCAGTCGAGTCTCCTCGAGGTTATGTCAGCCTCTGGAAAGAAGTCAGGGGACTCCTCTGGGTCTTCCTTGTTAGATGGTGCTGGTTTTATTCCTTCCCTTTTGTGTGGCTCGTAGTTTTGGGGTTTTTTCCAGTCTGGGTGCATCCCATAAGTCTGTGGTCTCTCTTGTTTGCATAAAAGTCCTTTTGTCATCTTCCTCCTCAGGGCTGTACAGCAACTGGGGCAGGGATACAATGTTGCCATGTGGGAGTCTAGGAGCAGTGGGGGCAGTGCCTGGCTGAACACAGAACAAGAAACGCAGGGTACAGCAACTTGGGAGAGGGGGCAGGGCCTGGCTGAACAAGGAACAAGAAATATGGGGTACAGCAATTTGCGACAGGGGTACAAGGGTAAGTAAACCTGGGACAGGGGTACAAGGTAAATAAGGGGTTTACAAACAGCAACTGTAACATATTATTCTTGTAATAAAGAATTGGGTAAATAAAAATTCGAAATAAAAGGTTTAAATAAAGTATGTGTAATTATAAATGAAAATAGGGAATAAGGAATTCTCCTCCAGGTCGAGGCAGAATTCCTTTTCCAAAGTCACGGATTGCAAAAGAACCCCCAGATAACAAGCTTCAGCAGGCTCATCAACTCGGAGGAAAGGACAGGACACAGGCCATCATAGAAACAAAAGAACTAGCCTGAAAGTCTACCTCCAGATAAAGGCAACGCCCGGCCGATTTCGGCCGGAGACCATCAAGCAAGACAAAAAGGACGAGCCCCAGGAAAATGGTCGTTGCCAGAATCGAACACCACACCCGCCAAACCCATACTACAGAAACTCAATCAAGAAAGACAAAGAAGAGACTACTCCTCCGAGATATCCATCGGCGCTAGCCCGGATCCCTCGATTCTGCTGTGATGAAATATGTTAAAATACATACAGACTCACTTTGCATTTGAGGAGACTCTGCCCGGACACTTACTGACTCAATGTTCTAGGCCAGGAAATCCATTCACCCGACAATCAGGGACACTTGGTGAATGGAAACTGGTTGGAATTCTAGCCTGGGGACATAAAATCCCTATAAAAACCCAGGCCAGAGAACCCTCAGACGTGGATTTGGGAACACCTATACCTTGCGTATAGACCCTGTCCACCCAGCGCTGCGCTGTCCATTTATTGTGGTTTTTCCTCGCTGTTCGTTGCTTTATTAATTTATAATAAATTTATCTTTGTTAATCTTTAATCTGCCGTTGCATTTATAACAGATTGGTGCCGTGACTCGGATCGGAAGAAACTGTGGGAGAATCTCGCTGTCCAGGGGGGTACCCCCGCTGATTTCAGCGGCCTGGGGAGCAGAGACCCTCCGCAGTTCGCTCCGATTGCCGAACCAAATTTAGGCTGAGGAAAAAACCATAATAAAGAGGAAACGGATCCAGAGAGCTCGGGAAGGCGAGGAGCCTTCGGGAAAGCCGCGGCTTGGTAGCTCATAAAAAGTCATACGTGCACGAAGACGCCCTCGCAGGAAATTGCTGTAAGTACTGTGAGGTTGAGCGGGTGATCGGGCGAGTTTGTGAGAGACGTGACCTGGTCACGAAGCGAGTGTGGACTTCAAGGCCGTGTTTCCATCCTCCCGCGAGGGAATTGGCCGGCCGTGAAGGAAGCGATTCTGTGTGAAAGGGTCTCTCTTTCCTTACTCGTAAAGCCTGAGGCTAAAGGGAGTCTCAGGGGACCGATCAAAGGGGGGCTGAGAGAGGAAGGAACGTCCAGTCGAGCTCTGGAACTGGTAAACTCTCTCAGCCAAAAGATTTAGAAAGTCGAAACACCGAGAAAACCCCGGTACAGCTAACCGAGAGGTAAGTATTGGTGCGATCTAGGACTTTCGGAAGCGGAAAAAGAAAGACGAACACAACGCAGAGCAGGTAAGAATCGTAAGAAAATGGGACAGAGAAAAAGTAGAGTGCAAAAACTAGATAACGAGAAAAGCCCATCAGAGGAATCAAAACAAATGCTAGACATCCCACCGGAGAGTCCTTTAGGGTGGATGTTGAGAAATTGGGAAAGTTGTCCCGAAAAACGAGGGAAATCCAAGGCAAAAATGATTTATTACTGTGCCGAGATTTGGGGAGGACAGGAATTAAGAAACTGTCTCACTTGGCCAGTATTGGGGACATTTGATAAATGGATGTGCAGAGAATTACTCGCACACATAGAGAAAAAGGTCTCGTCAGACGCTGAGGAGAAAGAATATGCCAAACTCTGGTTAAATACCAAAGTACGGCTGTTTCCAGTGAAACAGAAAAACGAACATAAGACAGAGACCTGGGAACCCCTGGATCACTTACCCCCTCCGTACCGCGGGCCAGTAGAGCCTCCGGCGATGGACCAAGTAGTACCATCAGCACCCGAGGGTTCCATGGGGCAACTAGCAGAAGCACGCTCCCCTCAACCACCGGGAGTAGTGCCGGAAACCCTCACTACCCCCCCACCTGCAGAAAACCCAGCCACCGCACCCTCTTTGGAGTCGGTGTTGGCGCAAGGATGGGGCTTACCCCCTCCACAAATCCCGGTCCGGCCACCACAGCTGGGACCACCGAAAGTATCAGAAGGGAACCCTCTGAGTCACTTAGCTGCGGCAGACATCCCGCCAGCAATGAAGGGAAAACCTCCCGCAAACTCCAGTTCCCCTCCTGCAAGCAGGACTCGGTGGAAATCAAAAATAGGGAATGGAGAATGGGGAGAGACAGAAAATGGGCATCGAATGTTCCCTCTCAGGGAAGTGCCAACCGCCCCCGGAGTAATTGGATTTGTAAACGTGCCCCTTAACTCAGGGGATGTACGAGCATTCAAAAAAGAAATGGGGCGACTGCTAGATGACCCAGTTGGAGTGGCCGAAAAGTTAGACGATTTTCTAGGAAGTAGTATTTACACCTACGAAGATCTCATGGCCATCCTGAGATCCCTGTTTAGCCAGGAGGAGAGAGAAATGATTAAGCAGGCGGGCATCAGAGATTGGGAAAGGCGTCACCCGCAGGGAACACCCGGTGACCAAAAGTGGCCGAGCGTGAGCCCGAGTTGGAGCGCCCAGACCGAGGAAGGAAGAAGAAGCATGATAGATTTAAGGAATATCATCGTGCAAGGAATAAGAGAGGCGGTCCCCAGAGGACAGAACATTAGCAAAGTATTTGGGGAATGTCAAGGAAAGGAGGAATCCCCTACCAAATGGTTAGACAGGTTGTGGAGAAGTCTGCAGATTTACTCTGGGACTGATCCCAGTTCCCCGGTGGGGGAGGTCCTGCTTAAAACGCAGTTTGTGGCTAAATCATGGGAGGACATTAGGAAGAAACTTGAGAAAATTGATGGATGGCAGGAGAAGAGTCTCCAAGAGCTTCTAAGGGAAGCTCAGAAGGTTTATATGAGGAGAGAAGACGAAAAACAGAAACTTCAAGCCAAAATATTAGTGGCTGCAGTAAAAGAAGTTCAAAAACACGAACAGAAACAGGGTAAACCGATACCTAAAAAACAAAAAGGATCTCAGAAGGAGGAAACTCCTCCTCGAAAGGATCCTCCAGAGTCTTTCTACTGTAAGAAAGTAGGACACATAAAAAGGGATTGCAGGAAACGAATAAAAGATGAACAAATATTTAAAGAAGATTAGGGAAGTCTTGGGCTCTTTCAAATGGGGACAGTAACAGCAAAAGAGCCCTTGATAAAATTGAAGGTAGGTCCCCACCACCAGGAAGTGAGTTTCCTGGTTGATACCGGGGCTGAGAGAAGCACCCTGCAGAAGTTACCTATAGGGTGTGAAACGAGTAAAGAAAAAGTAATTGTAATTGGCGCAAAAGGAGATCCATTTAAAGTCTCGGTAATCAAGGAGGTGGAAATCGAGTCGGAAAATAAGATATGTTTAGGAAATTTGTTGCTTGTGGAAGAAGCAGACTACAATCTATTGGGAAGAGATATGATCATAGCTTTAGGAATAAATATCATTGTGAAAAATTCAGAGTTAGTAGTGAAGGTGTTACATTTGACTTCAAAAGATGAAAAAGAAATTGACCCCCGAGTATGGCACTCAAAAGGGGAAGTGGGAAAATTAGATATTGCTCCCATCAAAATTGAAATTGAAAATCCAGAGAATCCGATAAGGATCCGACAATACCCCATCCCAGCCGAAGGGAGGAAGGGTTTGAAATTAATAATTGACGAGCTGCTTAAAGGAGGCACGCTCGAGCCCTGCTTGTCCCCACATAACACCCCCATCCTGGCAGTAAAGAAAGCCGATGGGAACTTCCGATTGGTTCAGGACTTGAGAGCTGTAAATGCTAGAACCCGAACCAGGTTTCCGGTGGTAGCAAATCCTTACACTCTACTAAACAGACTCTCACCAGAGGATGTATGGTATAGTGTAATTGATTTAAAAGATGCATTCTGGACATGTCCTCTGGATGAAGGGAGTAGGAATTTTTTCGCTTTCCAGTGGGAGGACCCAGATACCAATTGAAATCAGCAATTGCGGTGGACAGTCCTTCCACAAGGATTCGCCGAATCTCCGAACTTATTCGGACAAGCCTTAGAGCAACTACTCACTCAATTCACTCCAGAGGAGGGGACAAAACTATTACAATATGTAGACGATTTGCTAATCGCTGGAATCACGGAGGAGCAGGTGAAGAAATGTACCATTTCCCTGCTGAATTTTCTGGGACAAAAAGGATTGAAAGTATCTAAATCCAAGCTGCAATTCACAGAGCCCGAAGTAAAATATCTTGGACATTGGATATCACAAGGGAAAAAGAAATTAGATCCCGAGAGGGTGGTGGGAATTCTTGAACTTCCTGCCCCACAAACCAAGAGACAAATTAGGCAATTTTTAGGGCTCATGGGATATTGCAGACAATGGATTGAAGGATACAGCGAAAAGGTGAAATTTCTGTATGAAAGGCTAAAATACAGATCGATTAAAATGGACAGGGCAAGACGAAATTAAATTTCAGGAATTAAAGAATGCCCTCGTCACTGCTCCAGTTCTAACATTACCAGACATAAGTAAAGAGTTTCAACTGTTTGTTGATATAAGTGGACAAACAGCACAGGGAGTTTTGACCCAGGAATGGGCAGAAAAGAAGAAACCCATAGGGTTTTTGTCCAAAATCCTAGATCCAGTCAGTCGGGGCTGGCCTACGTGTCTGCAAGCAATTGTGGCAGTAGCACTGTTGGTTGGGGAAGCCAAAAAGGTAACGTTTGGAGCTCCCCTGATAGTTTATACTCCACATGATGTAAGAAACATCTTACAACAAAAAGCAGAGAAATGGTTGACCGATTCAAGGCTTCTGAAATATGAAGCCATGTTAATCAGCTCGCCAGGACTGGAATTAAGGACAACCTCTGCACAAAACCCTGCGCAATTTTTGTACAGGGAACCAACGGGAAAGCTACTACACAATTGTATTGAGGCAGTAGAATTACAGACTAAAGTAAGACCCGATCTGGAGGATCAGGAATTGGAAGGAGGAGAAAAATGGTTCATCGATGGTTCCTCGAGAATGATAGAGGGAAAACGTAAATCAGGATATGCCATCGTAAACGGCATAACAGGACAGACTGTAGAATCGGGCCCCCTAAAGGGAAATTGGTCAGCACAGGCATGTGAACTCTTTGATCTCCTAAAAGCCCTCAAAGGCTTGAAGGGAAAAAGGGGAACCATCTATACCGATTCAAGGTATGCATTTGGGATAGTGCATACCTTCGGGAAAATTTGGGAAGAAAGGGGTCTGATCAACACTAAAGGAAAAGGATTGGTACATGAGGAAATAATTAGACAAATTTTAGAAGCGGTCAGAGAGCCACTGGAGATATCTGTGGTTCATGTAAAAGGACACCAGACCGGACGACAATTCCATACAAGGGGAAACAATTTAGCGGATAAAGAGGCGAAAAGAGCGGCATTGTTGACCGTAAGTATTTCTGAGCTAGTCCCAAGGGAACCTCCAGAGGTTTCAGTGCTTCCTTCGGAAAAGGAGCAGGAAGACTTCAAAAAGGTAGGGGGACATTTCAAAGAGGGTAAATGGTGGTTACCTGACGGGAGGGAGTTGGTCCCGAAGGGGATAGCAAAAGGAATACTCAAAAGACTACATGCACAAACCCATTGGGGAACCAGGGCATTGGCTGAACAATTTTTAAAATTCTTCGGGTGTAAAGGAATCTTCGAGCTCGCAAAACAAGAGGTACAGGGATGCGTGATATGCCAAAAGGTAAACAGAGCGAATTTTCGGCAAACCAATTGGGGAGGTCGGCCAATCTCATATCGACCATTTGAAAGAATCCAGGTGGATTTCACAGAATTACCAAAAATTGGCAAAATAAATATTTGTTAGTTATAGTAGATAAATTGACACATTGGGTAGAGGCCTTTCCCAGAGCTAAGGCTACGGCCCAAACAGTGTCTAAAATTCTACTGGAAGAAATAATTCCTAGATATGGTATTGTAGACCATATTGATTCGGACCAGGGCACACATTTCACCTCAAAAATTATCAAACAGTTGTCCGATGCGTTAGGGATCAGATGGCAATATCATACTCCTTGGCACCCTCAGAGCTCGGGGCAAGTGGAAAGGATGAATCAGACGTTAAAATCACAAATATCCAAATTGACAATTGAAACAAAAATGTCCTGGGTCAAATGTCTCCCCTTGGCATTGCTGAATATAAGAACCATGCCGAACTCAGAAACAGGGCTGTCCCCCTTTGAAATGTTGTATGGAATGCCGTACAAGCATGCTATGCCGGTTGAACATCCTCAAACAGAGGATGTGCAACTCCAACCTTATCTCATTTCTATAAATAAAAACTTACAGGAGTTAAGGAGAAGAGGATTGATTCCTCAGAGCAGCACGTTGGGATTTCCGATCCACCAAATTCAACCAGGGGACAAAGTACTGATCAAAGTGTGGAAAGAGCAACCCCTCAGTCCTCACTGGGAAGGACCATTCCTCGTCCTCCTGACTACAGACACCGCGGTTCGTACGGCTGAAAAGGGCTGGACACACTCTTCCTGAGTGAAGAAAGTTTCGGTTCACGATCCCCCCGAGTGGAAAATTGTAACCCCTCCGGGAGAATTGAAAATCAGGCTTCAGCGGAACAACAAATGAGCAGCGAAGACAGGATAAGTTGCACCAATTTTGAATGTTATTGTTTTCCTTTTGTACATTTTAAGTGTGCATATTGTAAACAAACGTGGGTGACTCATTGTTTGGGAGGGCAAAAACCAAGAGGGTTGTGTGCCGCGTGTTACAAAAAGGAATTAGAACAGACCAACCTTTTTCTAGCACTTGCTACCCGGGTGGGTATCTTGGAACTCGACTCTCCTGAGTGGTTCCGATTTTTTCAAAAGGGATTACGAGGCCATTTGGACTGTAAAGCGGAACCTCTAATAATAGAGTGCCGCCGAAATGTAAAAGTACCATGCAGGAGCGGCACGATCAAGGCATCTCGGTGGGCAACCTTTAAAAGGAGGTTTGCCATCAGGACGTCAAGGGCCCCTGAAGACAGTCCTTGCTGCCGAGAAGATGGTTATCCCCGCCGTATGTTCTTGTACGGGCGGAGGGAATGGCAGAGGGATGCGATTGTGGGGAATCCTGACGATCCTGAACCTAGCCATGTGCTGGACCGAGAGAATGGGCCCCGAGGTGCCTCCAGGGACGACCTCCCTGGGGAAGTGTGAGCAGTGCCAAACTGCCACGCGAACCGAGCCATTGATCACTTGCCCTCCGGAATTGCACGCAGGAGAATGTTGGGCAAATGGTACCCAAATGGACCTGTGTAAGCTGGAAGGGAAAATTTGGTGCTCCACCCCGGGGATAGGTACTGGAAAAAGGCAACCCCATATCACAGGGGAAAAAGAGGTCCAAGCGACCCATCTACGAAGTAAGAGAGACATAGGAGGGGTTTCCCCAATCTCGGTCTGCGGGCAGTGTAATAAAACTGTCTGGATTGGAGGAAAGAAGCAGTCGACGTTCATTGCGTATCACAGAGTCAACCCCTTGTGTTACAATAAAGCAAACTTAAAATATTGTACCATGGGGGGGAAATTGTACTGGGAAGGGAGGAACCTGAAACACGAAACGAAAGTGTCATTCAGTAATGAACCGATAGTTTTGGATTTACTGAAAAATGACGATGACAGAGTGTGTCTACAGTTTGATCAGGTGATCTGTTTTGCAAAAGACGAGGATGGTTCAGACCCTGAAAATAAAATAAAACAATTGACTCTTGAACTAAAGAGGCAGGAAATGGAAAATAAGAGAAAAAGACTCGAACAAGAGAGGTTAAACTCTCTCAGTGAGCAATACGAGCAATTAGAAAAACAATACGATAATTGGAAGCTACCTAGCCCTAATCAGAATCTATTTATAGATCTGATGCAGGAAATAGCTACCGAATTAGGATTGACTAATTGTTGGATATGTGGCGGCCTGAAATCAGCCGAAAGATGGCCATGGAAGGGAGAAGGATTAACCCCAGAACAATTACTTAAGTGGACAGGATTGAAATTATCCAAAACAACCCGGCGATCAGAGGGGTGGGTGATTGACAAAAGAATCATTGGAACTTTTTGTGTCAGTCGGGAAGGAAGGGAATTCACTGAGCTAGTTGGTTACACCCCGTGTGTAAAAACTCTCTTGGTAAATTCAGATAAAAAGACAAAAATTTGGCAGCCGGAATCACCCGAGGGCTATTGGAGCCAATCTCGGGAAAATAATTGCGAATGGATAGATCTAATTGGTTTATGTTGGAACAAACAGGACGGGGCGAATCCCTTCCATGCCTTTCTCGGCCTGAGGGAATATTGGGAGGACCCGGCAAAACTTAACAGAGATTGGAAGGCACCGGATGGGATTTACTGGATATGCGGAAAGAAAGCATACAGTGAATTACCCAGAAATTGGAAGGGGTCATGCACACTCGGAATAATTCGGCCTTTCTTCTTTACATTACCTAAAGATGAAAGTAGGTCTTTAGGTGCTCCCCTCTTTGAAACTCTAGCCCGACAAAAGAGGGAATTGAAACGGGAGCTACCAATAGCCGGAGGTAACCACAAATGGAAGGGGGAGGAATGGCCCGCCAAAAGGATCATACAATATTATGGACCGGCAACATGGGCAAATGATGGCAGTTGGGGATGCAGGACCCCAATCTACCTCCTCAATCGGCTCATTAGGTTACAGGCTGTGGTAGAAGTCGTTTCAAACCACACTTCAGAAGCCCTGGAACTCCTAGCAAAACAACATTCCCAGATGAGAGCCTTTGTATACCAAAACAGACTCGCTCTCGACTATTTGCTAGCTGAGGAGGGAGGAGTGTGTGGCAGATATAACGAGTCAGAGTGTTGCATGGAAATAGATGACTTCGGAGAAACTATAAAGGGTCTAGCTGCTGAAATAAAGAAAGTAGCCCATGTACCCGTCCAGAAATGGAATTCGATTTTACAAGCCTCTTGGTGGGATCAAATTTTTGGGCAAGGGGCATGGTGGAAAAAACTAGTATTCTTTATAGGATGTTCAATTGCCGGAGTCATCTTCCTACCCTGCCTAATTCCTTGTCTGATCAGACTGATACATTCTGTCGTTCAAGGAATGCAGATTGCCTCTCTCCCAATAGACCCAGAAAAGGCACAAGGAAACGCTACCCTTCTTTCAAAAAATCATGAAGTTAGAAGAAGAAAAAGAGAGTAGAAATGCGGTCAAAGCATTGAGAGAATTTGAAAACAAACATATGTTGTCCCCAGAAAATGTAGAAGAGTTAGACCAAGAGGAAAACGACATTATCTAACCCGATATTCCTCTGAAAAAGTATGTAAACACGAATTTTTAATATGATCAAATTATTAGGTGGGGGACTGTAATAAAGAATTGGGTAAATAAAAATTCGGAATAAAAGGTTTAAATAAAGTATGTGTAATTATAAATGAAAATAGGGAATAAGGAATTCTCCTCCAGGTCGAGGCAGAATTCCTTTTCCAAAGTCACGGATTGCAAAAGAACCCCCAGATAACAAGCTTCAGCAGGCTCATCAACTCGGAGGAAAGGACAGGACACAGGCCATCATAGAAACAAAAGAACTAGCCTGAAAGTCTACCTCCAGATAAAGGCAACGCCCGGCCGATTTCGGCCGGAGACCATCAAGCAAGACAAAAGGGACGAGCCCCAGGAAAATGGTCGTTGCCAGAATCGAACACCACACCCGCCAAACCCATACTACAGAAACTCAATCAAGAAAGACAAAGAAGAGACTACTCCTCTGAGATATCCATCGGCGCTAGCCCAGATCCCTCGATTCTGCTGTGATGAAATATGTTAAAATACATACAGACTCACTTTGCATTTGAGGAGACTCTGCCCGGACACTTACTGACTCAATGTTCTAGGCCAGGAAATCCATTCACCCGACAATCAGGGACACTTGGTGAATGGAAACTGGTTGGAATTCTAGCCTGGGGACATAAAATCCCTATAAAAACCCAGGCCAGAGAACCCTCAGACGTGGATTTGGGAACACCTATACCTTGCGTATAGACCCTGTCCACCCAGCGCTGCGCTGTCCATTTATTGTGGTTTTTCCTCGCTGTTCGTTGCTTTATTAATTTATAATAAATTTATCTTTGTTAATCTTTAATCTGCCGTTGCATTTATAACAATTCTTAACAGAGGGGATAGAGGAGACACCTTGGTCTTGGGCTGAAATTCTCTTTGTAAGGCTATGGTGAAGATATATTTGATATATCAGCGTTTGTTTTTTCCCTGTAATTCATGAAGCACATGGAGGGATGCAGTATTCACCTGCAGCCCATGAGAAAAGGGCACTCCTGCTGGAGCATGTAGATACTGAAAAGCTGTAATCTAATGAGAATCTTGAACGGAGACATATAAGAAACTTTGCCCCAGGGATAGACGAAGAAAAGTCTCTGTTCCCAGAGACAAAAGAAGAGAGCTTTTGTTTTTTTATGCTAGAACACCTCATCCTTAAAATAAAACACCATAAGTTGACATGGCCCATGAAAATAGCTTTGGGAAAGCTGCAAGGCATAGGAGGAAGTTTCACACTGCAAACAGATTTTCCTTTCTTGGGCGACTGATTTGCTGTGACATTGAAGCCACAAGAAAATTGTTCCTTGTGCAGAAGTCTCCATGGTATGGCAAGAGAAACTCTTCTTCCTACAAGAACTGATGAAAGACTATTGTAGAGGTGGTAGCTGATTGAAAATCCCAGGTTTTGTCTCTACATTGTCTGTGGGAAAGAAAAGAGGTTTTAGGGAAGGGAGAAGTGTTCTGAAGGTTTTATTCTGATACTTATTATCGTTTTAGTTATGTTAATAAAATTTTCTTTATACCTTTAAAGTTTTGGGCCTGCTTTGCCTTCCTCCTAATTAATATCTCACAGCCAGAAATGAGTAAATAATTCTAGTAGGTGCACTAGCAATTTTAGCCAACACTAAACCCACCACAGTATTGTATTAACAGCATGGGAAATTGGGTAAATCGGGATGAATATTTTGCTAATTGAACTATCCAAAACTTTATCCTTTGAACTTCCTTCAAAGTAGCGGTAATGTGTTCTTTTAATTCTAGTTGCATATAATTATGGCCTCCTTCTTCCCATTGTATTCCATAAGCTGTGATTAAAGCTCAGTCCTTTGAATTTGAAAAAACTCAATTGTAAAAGTAATTTTTTAACCTGTGTTTGATTAAAGTCAGTCTTAAGCCTTGTGACTAGAATTTCTACTTTCCAAGTCAAGACATTGACTTAAGTGGGATCTAAAGACCATATATGAATGCTTTCACGTATAACGCACTTTATTCCACACAGGTCTGACTAGAAGCAAGGACTTTATCTAATTAGGAACAACACTGTAAAATTCAAATAAAATAACTGTGTTAGAAACCAGCTCTGATAGATATGTTCTTAGAAGGGAAAAATATTTTTGTTAGAAAACCAGTTAGTATTGTTTTAAAAGTCCTCCGCTCTTTGACAAACTCATTGAACTACCTTGTGAAAAATAAACACTATGTCTACTGGTACTAAACAAAAGTAAGATATTTATGTGCAGCAGTATTCTTCTTTTGATTATTAGTTTTCTAATAATTTTCTAGTAAGTAAGCTAAATGTTTGTAGATTTAGCAAATACTTGACTGTGGCCTATACCAATTTGGTACGTAAGCAAAATTTTTTGATTTTGTGATTGTTTTTTTTTTTACAAAACTTTTAAAAGCATAAAAAAATAATTAGTGTTTATAACTACATCTCAACAACTCCCACTCAACATTTCTTTAAAATTGTAGATTAACTTTTTGAAGACTGAAATGGAAAGGAAGAGCAAAATGATACGAGACCTCCAAAACGAGGTAAGAGGAACATTTGATTGTCATCTCAACTCAGATTTCATATTGGACGAGAGTGTGCTTTGGTTTTATATATAAAACATGTTATTGTAATAGGCAGAAAAGGCACCAGTGAAATTCTCTGAACAGAAAAGCAAACTAAAATGACTGTGTGCATTTAGAAATAGTGTTTTATTGAATGCAATGGTTGACTCCATGCTAGTGGTGCTTAGTTTGATAGCACAGCTCTGTAACTTTTGCTGCTTTTTCAGAAAGGAAGTTATGTAGATTATTGACACACAGTGAAACTTTGTTCATATTGTTATTGCTTGCTTTAAAAATAAATAACAAGTGGATGAGAAAGGCAGTGCAGTCTCAGAACTGAGATTACTAATAAAATTTGAAAAAACCTTAAACTCCTAAAATGTTTTCTTAAGCTTTGTATGCCATGAATATCAATCCCAAAATTCCAAATAAAATATAAAATACGTTTTAAATAATGTTTCTTGGTATTGCACTGAATTTATTTTGAAGTTTGGTCCTGGAATAGAAACATGAAATATTTGAGCAGCATTATATTCCTTTTCCCCTTATGTCTTTTTCTCCAAACAATTTGCCTAAAGCAGAATGTAGTTTCCCTTTCAATTTTTTCATTCTGCAAAGAACTTTGCACTTGAAAATATTTTATTCATATGATATTTGTTTTCTTGCCAACTAGGCTTCTTGTCTTTATCTGCTTTGTTCAATTCTTTTGCTTTTCTAAACTATTCTGAGTCTGTGCATATGAAAACTGGATCTCCTTAAAGCTATCATTTAAACAGGGATCTCTGATTTCATTGGTCTATGAGATTGTATACATGTGGTCAATCTGAAAAATGTGTAGATTACTTTCTAAGTCATAAATGTGTCCTAGTTTTGGACAGAACATGATTAATTTTTTATAGTAGTCAGGAAGGTGGCATGGCCAGGCCGTAATGTTATTTGATTCCATCTCACATGACTTTCCAGGGGCAGGAACAAGGAATTCTCTCATTTCTGGTTCTGTTTGAGAGAGAAAAGCATGGTGACTGAAATGGTCTGGTACTGCTTTAATTTCTGTGTAATTTGTTTTTCTTTCAGCTTTTGTTATTAATATTGCTGCTGTTACTGTTCATTTTCTTATCTCATTGCTGTTTCTTGTAAATTGTTCTTATCTCAACCTGTAATTTTCACCTCTGTGCCTCCAATTCTCAACTTCATTCCTGGAGTGGAAAGTGGGAGGGGAAGGAGGAGAGGAAGTGAACTGGTCTGGGAAAGTCTCACTGGGATACTGAATTGGCAAGAACTATTCTTAAACCACGACCATAGGAAATGGCTCTTTCAGTTGCTCATGTTATTTAGGCCATGCTCTCAGTTGCCTTCATCTGCAGTCAAAAATGCCTTGCTCTCTTTTCTTACCTGTTATCATTGGATGCTTTGCAATTGAGCTGGTAAGCTCTTAATAAATCATATCAGTCTCATCCTGTTGACCAGACATTAAAAAAATCTTTCCTCTTACTGAACTCAAATAAATACTTCATTAATCAACATTCAAACTATCTGACTTTTAATGATTTACTAAGGTAGGTCAGTAGACTTCTCTAATATTTACCATATTTATAGCACATTTTAGAAAATCTACTCTGATAGGAATCTGTTTTTTTGGCACCAAATATCAGCTACTATGTGAAAAGGAACCAAAAGCTATACCCACCTAATGGCTTTCTATCAAACTTCTATACCAAGTTTGTTAGTTCCGTAAAAATAAACACTTAATGTCAGGTTTTTTTGGAAATTTGACTGAAGTTAAATTATATGATTTTGAATAAATATTATGTTATTTAGGTCCTGCCTCCAAACACTGAATACATATTGCTTTTAAAAATCTCATAAATTTGGATGTGGTATATATTTAAGTAATTTTCTGTGTAGGTTTTGAAAGAATAATCTGCATATAAATATATAGAGACAGATGATGAAAATGTTTCCTTCATAGCTGCTCTTGTTCTTTCAAATATTGCATTTACCCTCATTTTACATTGCCAAATTGTGAATTTTGCAATCTTAGGCTCTTCAATGACTGTAAAAATAATTTCCTATTTAGTTCTTCTCTTTCAGCATGTAACCTAGTGCCATTCATCTTTGCCATTTGAAGATACAAATAGATGGCAATAGTCTTCCAGCTGAATGCAGCAGCTGTCATGTAGTTTCTGAGGAGATGACATTGTACAGAAAGGCAACTTCTAGACTATTCAAGGCTTTGGGGGAAAAAAAGTAACAAAAAAAATTATCTGTGGTATGGAGGGAAAAAAGTGACAGATAGAGCACAAAGGGATTAGATGTCCCAAAATCATCTGGTTTTTAGAGGTCTTTAAGTGCTTCCTGCAAATTCCACAAAATATCTGTCAGACTTCCAGCTGTAACATCATGTGGATTGTGTTAATGTAGTCTTGAGGGACTGGCATGTAAACAGATATGCTCTTATTTCAAGCAGTTTCTTATTTTCTTTATTAACAAACCAAGAAGTTTGGAAATGCAGAAGCATTGATAGAACTAAGAAGCTTGCAAAAATGTAGAGTAAAATAGAATATGTATAAAAAGAGATACTTAAAAAACTTTCACTTTTGGAGATGGCTTTTTATAGGGTAAGCATCTCACTGCTAGCGTATATGGTTTGTGGGAAATTGTGCCTGTACTGGGTCTGACTGAGATAGAGTTAATTTTCTCTTTAGCAGCCGTCCCTATTGATAGCACATCAGAGTTTCAGCTACTGCTGAGCAGCACTGTCCCTCTGACATTCCTTCCCCCATCAAGGGAGAAACAAGATTCTGGGAGGGGACATAGCCAGGCCAGCTGAGCCAAATTAAATTATTATGGATATTCCATACCATATGACATCAGCTCAGATGCAAAAGCTAAGGGCAAGAGGACGGACGGGGAGGCATTCATCATTCTACAAAGTTTGCCTTCCAGAGGAACCACTATGCTGAGGCCCTGCTTCCCAGAAAGTGTCTAAACATCGCTTGCTGATGGGAAATAGACATTAAGTTTTCCCTTTGCTTATGTAGCACAAGCTTTCACTTGCTTTTTTTCCTTTGCTTTAGTAAAGTGCCTTATAACAGCCTACTAGTTGTTTTCCATCTTATTCTCTCCCCTGTTCCACTGGGAAGGGGAGTGATAGAGTGGTTTAATGGGCATCTGCCACACAGCCAAGGTCAAACCACTACAGTGCCAAAACTGTTCTAGAAATGAAGCTGAAGCAGAATGCTCTGTTAACCCTTTTTTTTAATGTCAGAAAAGTCACAAGTCTTGACAATTTGGTACTTAGAACTAATTGTTTTAGTGCAATTCTGAATATGTATGTACATGATGGATTAATTTCTTAAATTAATGTCTTTTCTACACTGAAGTGTATGTCGTTCCGATTGGGAACGGCTAGAAAGAACGACACAAACTCTCAAGGGAGTTTCAACACGGGAATTCTCTAGTTTATTGCTTCAGGCCTGTCTTATAGACAGATACGTGGAAAGTACAGAAAGGAAACTCTTATTGGTTAACAAAGTGCTACATTACCATCATTGGTCAGGGGCACTCTAACCCCCTGACTCTGTCCTGCAAGGGAAAACAAGAGGACAGATAAACAGCACCTGGCAGTTGTTTGCTGTCTCTGAGGATTGTTTTGAAATCCTCCTTTGAATTTCTCAGGCTAGCTTCTCAGGCAGGACTGAGAAGCCATGGGCCTGCAGTTTCTGCAGCTCCCTGCAGCCTGTTCCAGAGCTAGCATCCATAAAGTGTGTGGTGCATTTTTTAAGTTTGTTATTATTTTCCTACTGGTACACCTATAAAAGTGATTTTTCTCTACTGAACAGTAGACAATTGTTATTCAACTTTGTCACATGGATGCTTTGTCACATGGATACTATACTTGTCCCACATTAGAGTTAGAAATTAGAAATGTATAGAGAAAAAAAAACTACTCTTATTTAAACCATTAAAATTTGCTTAACTATTTTAACCATTTTATTGCATTTGACAGGAAGTGACTGACTGGCTTAGCATATAACCTTGGAGCAAAGAGGTTTATAATATTTTTATGAATATCTACATTAAAATACATTAATAGCTTTATAGATTTATAATAATCCCATGCATTTGTAAAGTTGATACAGAGGTTTTTAAAAGGCAATATATTTTTTTGCTGTGTAGACTGTGGCAGAAATTTGAAAAACATTAATGAATTTTGGCTGTAGCTCTCAGTAATATGGGGAGCGGTTGCTAAGAAGGATAGTTTTAAATCACAACCTTGTAAACAATTCTTGTGCTCTGTTCATAAATAAATTGTGGTTATAGCTTTACTGTTGAGTAAATCATCCTAAACCAGATTTCTTTTTTTATTCTCATTGTGTTTAGATGCAGTAATAAAGCTTAAATTAAATAAAGCTTAAGCTGCAGCAGCTTAAAGTCTCGCCTGATATATTGGGAATTTCATTCCCTACAGGGTGAATTCAATTGAGTTGTATTGAATTATGGTGGGAAAAAAAAAAAAAAAAAATGTCCCTTAGTAAAGCAGAAATTAAATTCTATGGCTTTGAGACTGCATGCTGATACTGACACTGGAGTTCTTCAGTTTCCATTCTCTGCAGATGAAGCTAACTTTTTTCCCTAAGTATAAAATCTAGGTGCAAGGTTTAAAGATTTCCATTCATAAACCACAACAAAGTGAAGGAAGGTTCCAAATAAGAATGTTTGGGTAAAATATATCCTTAACGAATGAGAAGATTAAAAATTAAAAGCTCTCTTTTTAACTGGTACTTAACCACACTGTTTAGAAAACTAACTGCTTGGATTTATCCTGATATTATTTGTCTGTTGTCTTGTTTGTTAACTGCACTGTTAAAAAATCAGAAATGTTCACTAGTAATCAGTCATTCCGATGATTTTCCTCATGCTGCCCAGGACACTCTTAAATTCTTAATTCTGACATCCTTCTTCATTAAGTCAAAAATTCCAAAATGGGTCTGAATTCACATTTTTTTCTCCTTAGTCATCTAGTCTTAAATATCTATAATCTAACCTTTTATCCCTGAAGCTTATTTTTTTCTGTTGTAGTTTGTAGCAAAATATGATTCACAAAGAAAAGAAAGTAAGTTCCAATCTGTCCCTTTGTTTCCTTTCATAGAAAGTTGCTACTGATGACTAGTGCTTCTGGATACTGATGCTACATAATGTGGTAGCATTGAAAGTCAACTCCTATAAACATTTCAAAAATCAGATTGTATAGGTATTTTGATAAGGGAGGTGCTAGAATTATCTGATGAACTGTTTAGTCTTATTTTCATGCAAGTGGTATTCACTATTTATGCTTCTTAGCACATAATCTCAAAATACTCTGAGTTGGTAAGGACTCTCATGGATCATCAAGTTCAACTCTGAAGTGATTTGGCTGCATAAGGATTGAACCCGCAATCTTGGTGTAATTAGCACCATACTCCAACTAGCTGAGCTAAAAGCGTAACCAGTACATTTGAACTGAAGGGACTAGAATAGGAAGTCCTTGTAGTTCCTTCGCTAGATCTTGTTTCAGAAAAACAACAAAACATGAAGTATAAGAGATTACCTTGACCAGTTTAAAAGAGCTGTATTCTCTATTTTGCACATTCAGCTCTCAATGATATCTGTTGCAGCTTTACAAGACAAAAAGGGCAGCCTGAAACTTAATTAAAATCTTAAGTCTTTGAACTTGTGCTGAGTTTTGTGAATCTTAGTGTTCTCCAAATCAGTGTTTTCCAGCATTACAGATCTCAAGGGTGAAGTGCCTCACAGTCAACCTCCAGGAAAACTTCAGCATAGATTAAATTTTATGAATGAGAAACTTTCCCTGAGGCTAGTGTAAATTTTTGCCAAACTGGAAAATATAAATGCTGATCTGATTTGTTCATGTTATCCTGACAAGTGGAAAAGTTTGCTTTTAGTACCAAGACGTTAAAATTATCTGTGGGAAACCCATTCCAAAGGAAGTAACAATGGTATATATGTGGTTAAAAAATGGAGTGTAAATCAGTACTTCAGAATAGACACTACTGGTTTTTATGTTAAGATAAAATAATAGAAGAGCATTTAGTAATCAAATTTTCATGTTTCATAAAGACTAGCGGATCTGTTGATTTCATCATTACAAATAATGCTGCCAATTACTTATGTTTATCACTTACAATCAAAAAAGAAGGATCACCTTTGAGGAGCTCAATTCAAATTGAGTATTAGAATATTCTTTGCCTCTGCAAACACCACAGAGTACTTATGCATAAGAATTTATGATGGTTAATGTCACATAAAAACACATTTGACTTATTAATTTTACAAGTTGCTTGATCAAGTTATGTTGCACCTGGAATGTTCCTGTCCTGGGCTTAGAATTCTCAAGAGATTACAAAGATCAGTTTACTCACTGGTAAAGGCTTGGGTCTCATAAGTACATTTTCATGAAAGTCTTAAGAATTTAGAGCAGAAAGATAAATGCCAAATTGATCATATTATGCTACACGATACAAAACACCCTTTAATTTCAAGGGGTGTTTGGATTTTTTTTATGATCATGCTGATGGATGCAGATGTTCATTTACTAAATTCAAGGGGAGCAGAAAGCAATTTTTCTGAAAATTTTTTTGCTATTCAGAAGTTTAAATTAAACTAGACTGCTGTTGTTTTGTAGTTACTAATTTTAATAAAGAAGAGCTGTAGGTGAAAAATGTCAACTTTATATTGTGAAAATGTTTTTTTGACTATGACTTCATAAATATTATAGTCCTCTCCTGTGGCTCATAATCCTCTAGTTGCAATTTGATCAAAATAAATACAATATTTGAAAATATAATTCTAATTATGCATGGAAATTCAAAGATGATTAAAAGATTACATTTAAAAATACTTAATTGAAATTCTTGTTAGAATTATTCTAGAAAAAAATGCTTTACACAAAATTCATAAGTTGTCAGGTTTGTTGTACAAAGCAATGGGAGCAAAACTCAAATTTGACTTGCCTCTTCCTAAGAAATCAGCAATTCAGTATTTATTACTCAAGTGGTAGGAAATTGTTCAACTTCAGTATCTGGTCAACCTCATACTGAGTCTTAAATGTAGAAATTTGGCTATTCTGGGACAAAATCATCAATTTTCTGTTATTTTGAAACATTTTAATTTGTTTTGGAGATTTCTCTCCCACATGCCATTCCAAAAACTGTTCAGCCCATTTGGCTGCAGATGTTATTGGAGAAGGAAAGACAAAGTAGACCAATCAACTCATTAGGTTCAGGGATAATAACTCAAGTGAGTTAAATTGATATTGTTTAGTTGTTGTTTAAATGCTGCACTAATCTTAAGAAAGCTGGTTTTATAGCTATGCTGTAATTTTAAAATGTAGTTTCTGGTAAACTGCCTTGAAAAGTGGTTTTACTGTATCTGTCCCAATAATTTTGCCTATGTGTCAAGTTTACCTGTTTAAGCCTTCCTATAGAATGAATCTTCTGTTCTTCAGAATTTGATTTCACAATATTTAAAACCAAAAATGTTTGAAATAATGGCCATAATAATGCTTGTATTGTGCCCTTTTAAAAAATTCTCAGTTCTGTAAACAAGTTAAACCATGCTCTGAGTTTTATAGATGTGGAAATGTTTCTTAAGTGAAATTATAAGAGTTTAATCAAGCAGGTGCTGCTTACAGTATTCTGGAAGGTGTTATCCAATATCCATTTCCTTTGTAATTAAGGATATAAGTAGTATTCTTTCTAATATCTCCATGAACTTGGGAAAGGTCTGCATAGTTTAAAAAGAAAACTAAAAAATTACACATTTGTATAGTTTATCCACAGGGTGCGCTGTTTTTTATATATGATGATGATTACTTTCTGGCAAATGTAGAATAGTCATTCTATTTCAGGATATAAATTTAACCCTTTATATATTTGGAATTCCCTTCCTGTCATACGAGTACATATTTGTGCATGCAGTTGTATGTATGTATGTATGTATGTATGTATGTATGTATGTATTTGTGTGTATGTTTAAATCAAAACACTCCTTACATACAGATTCGGATGCATATTTACATGTGTGTGAGAATATGATGGGATGTTAAAAAATAGCTTAAAAGTACCAAAACGTCAGCAATGATTCACTGAAAACTGCAATGGCTTCATTTCTCTGGATCATCTCTTATCTCTCTGGTATTGATTTGCTGATCTAGTTTATCTTGATTTTTGTATCAGAACTTGAAGTCTTCCCATGTCACTCAAATTATTCTGTCTTGGTCAGATTTTTTGGTGCTTATGTAAGTTTATTTCTCAGTTTATTTCAGTTTTGCTCATTTACTGATGGAGATATTTTGATTTTAAAGTACTTCAGGCTGGCAGTGAGATGGAAAATCCACATTTTCTAAATTACACTCCGCGGTTATCTCAAGTGCTAATTTATGACAATGTATCTTTTTAGTCTTTCTGAAGTGGTAACAGCCCAACATCCTTGATTTTAACTATGGATAGCTGGTGTTCTGCAAGAACAAACACCTTTAAACATGAAGGATTTTATGCCAGGACCCATATGAAGAAGCAAGTCACCAGGACAGATTTACTTCTATGTTAAAATTATGTTTCCATGGAAGAGCACTCAATGGGGTGTGGAACAATGGGCATGGTACACCTTGCCTGTGTGGCTTTGGGTGCTCTTTGCCTTCTCCTGGCAGGCATGAAAAGGCATTTGAGGACTTTTCATGTGTAAAAAAATCCCTGGACATGATGAAAAAGCAAAAATTGAAATCTTCATTAAAAAAAATTAGAATACCCATTAATAACTTCCTTCTGTTTAGATATGTGTTCTTTTTGGCTGTTTACTTTTGTTTAAAGATCAAAACAGGATGGTAGAAAAAGTGTGAAGAAAACAAGGGGTGAACCAAGGTGGTAGGATTATCTTTATAATGTCCAGTTTGTGGGTTTCTGATGAGAAACTCCCTTTCATTTAAAGTTACATATATGGACAGCCAGAAAAATTGAGTAGCAGAGATAATAACAAGAGTTGTGTAAAACAACATTCCCAGGAACTGTGGGATGATATATTCATTATTTAATGGCTGGCAGAGGCTTCAGCTTTGCCTAAAGGAATGAGTAGGAGTAGCTGGATGGTCAGGCAGGGTTTCTGCTTATGCTCTGCTGCATCCCTTCAGTAGTTAGAGTGGCCAGATGAATGTCTGATGAAATTCCTGAGGTAGTTCCCATGTAGTATCTGTATGAAACCAAATTCTTTGCTGTGTTGTAAGTTTCACTTTTTTTTTTCCTATTGTATGAAGTCTGTAGGCAGATTAAATGTAGTGGACTATTTTTTTCTGCCTGCATTCTCAATAGCATAATTTGTGCTTTAAAAAAATTTTCTTCTTGCTGTGCAGTTGTGTGTTACAACCATGAGCTTTCATGTATTTGTTTTGGCCAGTGCTAAGCACTCATTTAAACTGTAGATTTTATGCTGATGACTTTTAAGTCTCAGAAGAAAAGACCTGTAACCTGAGAGTTAGGATATCCTCTTCATTTACCAAAAATTCAACTTAACTAGATCAAGGAAATATTGTCATCCAGGAATAATATTCATATTCTGGAGATGATTAATTTTGGGTAAAAGGTGTAACCTGCTATTTATCAGTGTTTCTTTCCCATAGTAATGGTTGTCTAATCAGCTTTGGGATTCACTGAGATACCTGACGGGTTATCAATTAATATTTTTTTATAAAATCCTTAGGTTTGGGGGTTTTTTTACAATGCTGTTACCTTATTTTAATTTTACAAGATAAAATGTGGCATGGAAAGTCATTGGGAAAAGCATGTGTGTTGCTATCCAGCTCCCCGATGGGACCCCTCTGTCCCACCCCCCGTGGTGCCTGCTGGTCTCTGGGCACAGGCCGCGGAGGGGGTCCTGGAGTGGATACAACACGGACTCAAAGTATCTAGACACAGGAGGCTCAAACTTGCTGGAATAATCCCGGGTTTATTGTCTGTCGTCCATCCAGGGCAAGAGAGAGAGCGAAATGCTCTGGGTCTTATCTCTTATACCAGGGGGCAGGGGTGATTAGGGGATGCAGGGAGGTCACAGCCAATGGGAAGGGGGGGGGGGGGGAGGGAAAGAAGGTTTTCAGGTAGGAACTAACATTACACAAACCAGAGGTGAGTTTTACCCTTGGGAGGTACCAAGATTTTTAGATGCACTACAACACATGTGCTTTTTTCACCAAAATGTAAATATGACATCCCAAAGAACCAGTCAAAGCCAGAACTGCTTTAGGCACAAACATAAGGGTGCAGTGATTTTGTACTCTCCATTAGTTACTCATGCAAAGTCCCCCTACCTACCTGTCTCCTTGGTATAGAATCTGAATTACCCTTTTTAAAGCTGCATACAACTCCTTTAAGCATCATTTTAACAATGTACAAGAACTGGGTCACTGAACTGGATCATACAGTTATAAATTTCATGCTTTTCTGGATCAGAGTGCCTATTTTTCTGTGGCTGCAAAAGGAGAAAAAAAATAACATTTCTTCAACTTTCATTATTGCAACAAGCAAGAGCAGATCTGCAAAAGCAGATTAATTGCTGAAATATGCACAGCTAAATTTGAGGCCATATTAGAGCATTACATTTCACCAAAACGCTTGCTTAGGTGACGAACACTTAGTGAATATTTTCTCTCAATTGATGCAGATTCTGAGAGATTGTTGCTAACTCTTGCTTCTATCATTTGGGAAAAGTTCCAGCTTATAATTGAAAGAGGCAAGTTTGCACAGTCTGTAGGAGTCTTGTACTGCATTGCTTACCACTACTTACGCACTCTGCACAAAGCAAGTGCAGTGCAGAAAACAATCAGCTGTACACTTTGTGTACTATAGTTTGTATGGTTGCTGTGCATTCCTTAAAATTCCTTAAAATTGCAAAATACTACCCAAATGTTATGGCAGTTGATTCTCAATAAATTATGTCGAAGTCAGTAATTTGATTTCAATTATTTCTCATTATTAAACAGACCATTTTTTTCTTTGGGAATGATTTGATTTTCCTTTATAAGTAGTCCTTATGTTAGCGTTCAGGAACAAATAATCACGAATGATTATATGAAGATGCTTTATTGAAGATCTTTGGGTGTCAGGGGTACACATACCCAAATCTGACCCAATTTGGTTTTGAGTTAAACATGTTTTATACTCTATCGTTATACAACTTGCATATTAATTATTAAACTTACATTGTTCTATTGTAAGCATTGTGTTTACCCAAGCATGGATTTCTCGTGATCCCCCCCAGCCCCCTAACATTGTTCCTCATGTTCTTTAAACTATAATTATATCTAATCACATCTAACAATTGTATCATTTATCATTTACTGACTACACAGGTACAGTTTAACCTGATCTTTAGCAAGCACAAGGCCTAACATTTCTCAGGGCCTACTTTTCCCAGGGCATTCCACACCTAACTTTCTTTCTAAGTCTCTGAATTTTCTAAGATTTTAGAACCTTTTACTATCACTTAAGGTGTTAATAAGAAATTAGAACATAAGTTTACCCTAACCTTTGGGATTTTTCTTCTATTATTATTAGTGAAGATTTAGAATGTATATTTGTACATTTAGTTCATATTTCTTTTAAAATTTGATTATATATACCTTTTGTACAGCTCACATGATACTTGCCCTGTCGTTCTGATTGGGAACGGTGATAAAGAACAACATAGACTCTCAAGGGAGTTACAACACGAGAATTCTCTGGTTTATTACTTCAGGTCTGTTTTATAGACTGGTACGTGGAAGGTACAGAAAAGAAACTCTTATTGGTTAACAAAGTGCTACATCACCATCATTGGTCAGGGGGGCTCACCACCCCCCTGACTCCCTCCTGCAAGGAAAACAAGAGGACAGACAAACAGCACCTGGCAGTTGTTTTCTGTCTCTGAGGATTGTTTTGAAATCCTCCTATGAATTTCCCAGGCTAGCTTCTCAGGCAGGACTGAGAGGCCATGGGCCTGCAGCCTGCTCCAAAGCTAGCATCCATATTGCCCCATTCAATTAAGGTTGACTTTAAATTAGAGTTCTATGTTTTCCTTGCTGTAAATTTATTACTTGCAAAGGTGAGTGTAGGAGCCAAGACAGGAAACTCAACACTGTATTCTGAAGTACTGTTAGTCTTTGCAAGTTTTTAAACAGAACTATATAGAAATAATCCAGAACATTTTCTAAAACTAAAGAGACTTGCATTCTGGTAGGTGGCTCAAAGTGAGAAATGTGTGTCTTATAAGGTCAGCAGCCTTTTTATTTTGTAGAAATCTTAAAGAAAGCTTGAGGTTTTTCTAAGCATGTGAAAATAAATATTTTGTGATTCCCAAAGAAAATTTTTGGCTTCTTCTGCCTTTGTTTGTTTATATTTGGTTGTGGTTTATTGTTTGGGTTGGGTTTTTTTTAATAATTTCAAGAGTGAGATTTATAGTTTACAAATAACAGTGCAAAACAATTATGCAATTGTTTTGCACTGTTATGCAATCTGTTGAGCTTTGTATCAGTCTCTCTAAACCACACAAGTGTTAGCTGATTCTCTTATCTGGTTATTCCATGGTACCACCATCACCTTTCAGATGGATGTCTTCACTGCAGTGTAGGTGGTTACAGCTTGGTTGATTGATTTTCTTCACTAGCCCATAATCACAGTTGACCTGTGACTTGTTTTCCTTACTTGCCAAAAACCTCATTTCTGTGGTTAACCAGTTATTCCAAAGAGCAACGAGTAGGACAGTTACTTTAAAGCAAAGTAAAAGGATATATCTGTTGCATTAAATATAATAAATGTAATTAGGAATAGGATCATACATCTGCCTGGGCTGGTAGATTTAATCTACAATCATGATGGTGTTATGGTTTGGTTCTTAGTATTTCAAAGTGTATTTACTCATATTTGCCAGAAATGTAAGTCTATGAATGATAGGAATTTGTAAGTCCGAACTGCTGGGAATTTGGAATGACACAGCTTTATTACCAGTGAGGGTTTTGGATTTTGAGAAGTAATTATGGATAATGAGACATGAGCTGTTGAGCAGTAAGTTCTTTAAAAGATTGCTTCTCTGAAAACCCAGATGCCTTCAGAAATCTTGAAATATACTTTGTAGATAAAAATATACCACTTTTATATAATATGCATAGTCAGCTGTAGCTTTAAGAAACATTCATAAGAAGTACACCTGCTATGACCTAGACACAGATCTCTACAATAGTTCTGAAAATTATATAAGCATAAAAGTTATTTAATTTCTTGACTAGATGCTTTACTTACTTTGTCTGCCTATGACTAATAGAACACTATTCAATATTATATCATTGGGTTGGATAAATTGCATTTTTTTATCCCCTCTTTTCCAAAAAGGTATTAATGTGAAATCCACTGGCAAAAAAAAGGTGAAAAATGAATCCACAGATTTTTGTGTGTATTCTGTTAGACTAATTGTCTTCAATGATTTTTTCTTTTGAACTTTCTAAACTTTTTCTGTCATGATCCTGAAATACAAAAAAAAAATAATTCAGGACTAAAGCATCTCTTTGAAAACATGTCTGTACAAGTTCTGAATTTGCACTCATTGAGAAAAAAGCCAAGTTTAGATCTTCCACAAGCTCAGTGTCATGCAAGATGACAGTTCACATTCTGTGAGTCTGTGAGGTAAAGGTGAGCTGCTGAGTTGCTGAATGCTGGTAAGGCAGAGACCTGCCCAAAGGCACTCTGTTAGTAATTTGAGGTTTTAATACTGTGAATTAAAGGACTAGAGAACAGTGAGAGGGAGAGGGAAGATGAACAAGAACGTAAAAGGCATCTATGAGAGTGGTTATAACTTTTTGGGTGTGACTTGCTTGGATTTTATATAATAATGAAAAACACAAATCCAGTAAGACCTGTTGTCTGACACTTTCTTAGCCTAAAAAATCACAGAAATTCAGTTAACTATTTTCAGCTAAGCTACCTGACTGTACAGCAATTATTCAGATCCATATTGAAGAATATATTATTTTTTTTTATGAACTGGTTTTTGTTTGATTTTTGCCCTGTTTTTTGTTTGTTCATTTGCGTATTGTTCTTTCTCAGTCCTTACTAGCTAATTTTACTGTTTTCATGTCACCCCAGAACCTGCACCTAAAGAGCACAGTTGACATGCTTGGCCTTTTACTTTCTGTGTAAGCCTTTTCCACTTACAGAACCAGTCAATGGCACCTGGGCTGTTCTACATAATTTACCTCTCCCTACCTTTGTGACGAGGCATCACTCACATTTATGTGCAGATGGGTTTTCTTAATGTATTCTTATTTCTTAGATACATAGAATGGTTTGGGTTGGAAGTGACCTTAAATAACATCTAGTCCCAACCTCTCTGCATGAACATTTCAGTGTTTAATTCAAGGCCTATGGATGCTAGCTTTGGAACAGGCTGCAGAGAGCTGCAGAAACTGCAGGCCCATGGCCTCTCAGTCCTGCCTGAGAAGCTAGCCTGGGAATTTCAAAGGAGGATTTCAAAACAATCCTCAGAGACAGAAAACAACTGCCAGGTGCTGTTTGTCTGTCCTCTTGTTCTCCTTGCAGGAAGGAGTCAGGGGAGTTGTGTGCCCCTGACCAATGATGGTAATGTAGCACTTTGTTAACCAATAAGAGTTTCCTTTCTGTACTTTCCACGTATCTGTCTATAAGACAAGCCTGAAAGAATAAACCAGAGAATTCTCGTGTTGAAACTCCCTTGAGAGTTTGTGTTGTTCTTTCTAGCCATTCCCAATCGGAACGACAAAGGCCTTATACAGGAATTATGGACCTGGTGCATAGTCATCTTAAATAACAAGACAGACAAATTAATCACTTCCCTTCTCCTCCTTTTGGTCTAACAGTTTTGCTTTGGTTTACACCTAGCTTTGTCATCATTGATGACGTCCATATGTGCTCGCTGAGGTTAGTTAGCACTGCTAACTGGTGCCTGCGGGCAGAGAATGAGTTCAGGTCATGTCAGACATAGAACATACTGATGCAGTCCTCAAAGGAGAGACTATATGGCTGTTTCTGTCGTAGTTTTCCTGGTCTTTCTTAGGAGCGATTTGCCTTTCTCTTTATTTTGGGATATGCAACATTTTCATCTTAACCAGATGAGGTTTTTAAAGTATTCACAATAGTTCTCCAGGTTCATAAATTTTATTCAATTTTTCCAATCCATCAGCATGTAGCAATTTGCTGTCTTGGTTTGTAAACCAGAAGGAATCTCAAGAAAGTAAAACTAGTAAATTCTGATATAATTTTATGGATCAGTTACCATACTCAGCAAATTATTTTGTACTCAGATAATCTCAAGGAGAAATACAAGCATTCTTTATGCACATTCATAGTCCTCTAAATATTTTAGTGGCTTTGAGTTGAGGTAGAAGTGAAGAATTATTTCTCTTACCAGATATTTTTTGTTCTTTTTTTTAGTATAAAAGGTCCTGTGGATGTTGAATCAAAATTGGAATAATTGCTGGTATAATTAATATGCCTATATTCTATTCAGCAAAAAACTAACAACAAGCCCCTATTTTTCATAAAGCATGTTTTCATTCCTAAAAATACCTTGCCAATATATTTAGACTGCCCTTAATCCAGAGAAAACACAATCAAGCAGATTTTAATACAATTTGAAAAAATACTGAGTTAAATTCAATTTTGAGTCATCACATAGTGACAGTTGATATCTTGCAAATATTAAAGTAGGGAAAGAAAGCTTATAGAAAACTTTTTCTATCTGCAAACCACTTTCCTGTGCTTAAAAGACAGAGGAGATGAATTTGGAAAGTAAGAGCATAGCAGCATTTTACTTACTATGCTGTTTACCAAAATCTGCTTTCCCTGATAAATATTTTAAATTGTGGTGCCATTCAAGGATAGATGTAAAATTGTGTAATTCCTTTTAAACTTCAGAGAAGATTTTAAATACTTTGTTACACAGCATTCAAATTCAGACCTTGAAAGCAAATTCTTTTCATTGCTACCTAATGTACAAAGAATAGTTCCTTAGGCTTCTTTGCACATAGTGGCTGCTCTATTCTCTGTTATTAGGTCTTGCCATGATTTCCACAAGGCTTTGACTTGGACAGTCATAGCCAGGAGAAAAAGTGCTGAAGTCTTGAGGGAAAATCTAGACTCCTTTTAATCGGCATCATGAGGAGCTGAATATTGTTGGGAGATAAAGTCATGGGAATGTTCAGCAATCTGTTTGACTAAGTAGTGGCTCCCATCCAAAAAGTCAAAAATGTTGAAATTGCAGCTTGTCATGGTAATATTTGTTTTTTATTATATTTTCTATTTTATTTTTTATTATATTTTATATTTTAAAATATATCTTGTCTTCACATATTTTGATCTGTCTATACAGATCTTTATGTCCGTCAGATGACTAACACATGGTCGGTGAGGCAGGCAATGCTCTTCCAATCTAGCCTCTCCTTCTGTGTGTGTTTAACACTGTTTATCGCTGATATAAATAGCTTGTTCTTCTAATTCATCACTTGTCTTTATTACATTGTTTGCAGTATAATTACACACATTACTATTTACAAAATGCAATGTGGACATTTACATTTGATATGTAATCAAAGTGAAGCTAATCTAGGAGACAGGCTGAAATATTGTATTTTTATTTTGGAAATTTCACCAAAAATTAAAGTTTTTTTGATCTTAGCAATGCTTGCCAAAGGTGATCAAGGGAAAGTTGAAACAGAGTAGAATTAAATATATTGTGCCATTTTTCCTCTGCTTTGGGAAGGTGAAAGTATGTCAAAAAAGGGGAAGATACTGGTTTAGAGATGCTAATTCAACATGCCAAGCATTGCAAAATAGACAGGCTTACTGCTGAACTTCTGACATACTGACATAAATTCAGTAACTTGAACTGAAGAGATTTTGATCTAACTTAGGAAAATAGATTTAGAAGAAATGTTGGTATCAAGCAGTCTGAAACTTGCTTTTTCCAGGAAAAAAAAAAATACAGGAAAAAGTTTGAAGTCCTTCAGTAGTTATGGAACTAGGTTTTTTACATTCAACTACAGTAAACGGCTCCAGTACTTGGAGCCAAATTTCTTTTTGTAGCTTTTGCATCAATGCAGCTGTTCAGGAAACATTATCAATAATAGATGACTATTGGTAAACTGCTCAGACTATTCACTGAGTCTTCACAGAAGTAGAGTGAACATTATTTATTTCTATCTTTAGCACACTTCTATAGGGTCCGACAGGGTTCGCAGGACTTAACAAGGTACTATTGGTTAACACATATTTTTTTTACATTCTTTTCCGAGTACACAATGCCATTGTTTTTATTCTTGCTGTTCCAGGGTAGTATCAAGGACACTGCCTTTAATATTGTTGCCTGGATTGAAAGCTGGGTTGTGCAGACAGGCTTTTACCAAAATATCATGCTTTTACTCTGTTAAAATGTTTTGCTACAATTCCTCCTTTTTTCTTTTTGCACAACTCAGGTTTTGGACACAATTCGTTTCAGACTTTTATAGATACAGGATAACATACAGCTTAAAATAACTATTTCTATTTATACTATAACAAGAATTCATTTCTAGTATATGATATTTTAACTACTTAGTAATGCTTTAGCTAGTTAACCAATTTCTAATGGGGTCATCAACTTTTTCCAGGGCATGTAACCTGTTTTGCAGCTGTTTTAGTTGTTCATGGATAGAGACTGAGTGGTTAGAATGATTCATACAACACATCCTTTCATATCTTAAAACAGAGAATAACTGAAGAAAATTGGTAAAACACAACGTCATGATGACAACATAAAATTTCTTGTTGGCAAACTGTCTGTGTAGTTTTCAGGCAGAACTGTGTCCTGGCAGCTCCACTTCTGATCTTGTTTGGAGTACTAAGGCTGTATGGTGACTTCTTCACTCACTGAGTTTCATGTTTTCAGAGGCAGTCAGTCTGGTCAGACAAACAGGTGACCTTTTTTGAACCTGTTAACAAAACACAGGCTCTTCTCCCCTTGAAGTTAATGAATCATTTTGACTTAGCTGTGGTACATTTAACTGTGAATTCAGATTATATGATCTTTCTAAATTTTTGATGTAAATATTTCATTATTCAAAATGAATTGTGGTCTAAATTTCTAATGCACATATTACACTAATCAAATGCTTTTAGGGCATCAATTCCCCCTATTTTTTAAAAAGTGAGACGTACTTCCATCATACACACAGTGAATAAAAAACCTATAGCAGTTAGAAATCAATCGGATAATAAACATTATTAATAACATATGTGATACAGAATTACTATTAACTACTAAAACACTGCACCAGCATCCCATAGTCTGCAAACACACAACAAAATCAGTGAAGGATTGGACAACCACCTCTGGAAATGATTCTCCAATCCCACTTAAAAATTGATCCAGCTGCCATATTTATAGGGTCAAATTGCCAAGTCAAAAAGTGAAATACTGATTTGGTACAGAAGACATTTGGATCTGTTGGCAAACATTCTATCCAGGTAAAGTCAAGGCTTGACCAGGGCCTTAGGCTTTAAACTGGAAAGGTATCTCTTAACTCATTTTCAAAACAAGGTTCTTAATAATAGCAGCTATGAGATGCTTACAGCACAGCAAACCGTTAAAAGGCATTTGTATAAAGCAAATGATCAGAAGTCTTAGGTAACAGACCAATTAAACCATTTAGCAGTTGGTTTAATCTGAAGCCTCTCTTGTGGCAGCTGACTTTCAGTAATGATGCATTTTCTTGGAATTTTGGAAGCATTGAAAAATAATAAAGCTACACTGGATTAGGCAAAAGCAAGACTTTTTAAATAAGGAAAAGAGTAAAAAACCCAAGAAAACTCTGTATAGAAACAGCTATATAACTTGTTTACCAAGATGCATCTGTAGTTATAAAACAAAAAGATCTCAAATGACACATGTCTAAAAGGTAATTACACAAAAATATAAAATATAAAAATATATAAAAATCTGGCTGTAAATGCAACAATGACACTCTATAGTTAATGCTCATCATAAAATCCATAAATTCACATTATACAGTGAATATGTCAGTGTCTGAATATTTCAGTGTCTGAAAAAATAAAGATAATATTTTTAGAACATTCATGTCTTACAGACCAAAAATAAAATAAGGTAAGAAACTTCTAAATTTCCTAGTGAATAACAACCACTATTCTTTTGTGTTACCTATAGAAAACAAAAACTACAGAGATTGAAAAAAAAAAAAAAGAACTCCTGATGAAATCAAGGGTGTCACAGACTGCATTCACCTCTATCTACAAGCAGGTGTTCATCAGTGTTCTATCACAGCTGTTTAAGTCATAGTCATCTTCATTTCTCTAGGAAAATAACTATACTTTGCAGTTTAGTCAAGTGTCTTTTAACAAAACGTGAGACAATTTAAATTAAACAATATTCTAACTTGGTAAAAATTAATTATGACAAAAGGAAATAACAAAACTTAACCTCAAAAAAATACCAAAGTTAGAAAACTTAACTTAAAAACACTCAGATTTAAACATAGTGAAACTTAATTTAGCTTAATTCTATTAACACTTAATCTATATTAAATGAAAGCATAACTCAATCTTACTCTATTATTACAAAAAGGGCAACTGAAAGTTTGGTATATACTTTTTAAACACAATATAACAGTAACATGGATTCACTATAGAGATTGTAAGGATGCAACAAATGCATCACAATTCCATGTCATCTGGTTTTGAAAATAACTCACAATAACTGCAGATATTACTGAAAATACTTATTCATAGTAGGAATTGCTTGTTATATGCTTAAATTGGTTAGGATTTTCAAAGTGCAGTTTTTCTAGAGAAAAACCACAAGAACACAGGATTTGGCAAGTTGCCATTCAGCTTTTGTAGCACTTTTCAGAAACATCAAGTCTAACTTTTAATTAAAATCCAAACTCCAAATTAGTACATATGCTGTTATACGTAATTTTTATAACAAAAGGACTCACATTGAAATTACCTTATTAAAATTATGGAAAAGGCAAGCAAATGGATAATATATGGTTAACTTTGTCTTGTGCAGTGAAGTTCTCCTAGCTAATTATTTTTTACACCATGAATATCTTCTGTAGATAACATTAATTGGAAGGTTGTTTTATTAATAGCTATAAATCATTCAGTATTTCAACATTAGGTTTTAAAACTAATTATTACAAGGTAACTTTTACTTCTGCTAATATTCACTCTAAACATTTTTAAAAAGGGTTTTTAAAATTTTTTTTAAGAATCACAATAATTTCTCTAGTAAAACTCTAAAAAACTGCAACTGCATGAATTCATAATTACTTAAAACACAAAATTAACTCAAAAAGGGTATATAAAAACATTTTAAGAAACCAATGAATCATGACTTTTTAACAAACTGAGTACTATCCCAGTGCTTTTTCTTAGAGAGGGAGGCGGGGGGGTGAACTGCCCACTCTGCTGCTTCTCTGCTGCTGTTATCTCTAAAAGGTTTGAGTGAACCCTTTGTCATCCCCCCACATACTCTCACAGAGGGGAAAAACGGAGAGAAAAAAACCTCACAAACTAAACATGCTAGCAGCCTTGTGGATGGGGGGAGGTTTGCGGCTCCTCCTCCCTGGGTGCCAAAGCCTGCCGTCCCGGTTTTCCCCAGTTTAGGCTTGCTTCCATGTCTAACTGCATGGGAACCCACCAACCCGGTTCTGATCCTCTTCCATGTCTCCCCACTGTGCGAATCTGCTCTGGCACCAGTCGCTTCCACATCTTCCTGCTGCACAGACCTGCCGAGCTCACTCTGCCCGCAAAGGGCTGGTACCCCTTGCCCACAAAGGGTCCCTGTTCAGAGTGCCAGGTATTGGAAAACTGCTCAGACTATTCACTGAGTCTTCACAGAAGTAGAGCGAACATTGTTTATTTCTATCTTTAGCACACTTCTATAGGGTACGACAGGGTTCGCAGGACTTAACAAGGTACTGTTGGTTAACACATATTTTTTTACATTCTTTTCCAAGTACACAATGCCATTGTTTTTCTTTATTCTTGCTGTTCCAGGAGAGTATCAAGGACACTGCCTTTAATATTGTTGCCTGGATTGAAAGCTGGGTTGTGCAGACAGGCTTTTACCAAAATATCATGCTTTTACTCTGTTAAAATGTTTTCCTACAGGTAACATTTGGAATGTGCACAAAAAAGCAGGATGTCAGGAGATTATAATAAAGACTAATAGCCTGGTTAGTAGGAAAAGACTTATTCTGACAGTTCCCTGTATACTAAGAGATATAGAAAAATGCTAGTAATGCATTTTCTGAAAAAGGAAGCATGTGCTTTTCTCTTCCAGTCACAATTCACTGCCAAACTTTGGAGGTATACCTTTGCCAAATGTTATAGTGTGTTGGGGCAGAAATTCAGAATGGAAACCAACACATTTGCTTTGTTACTTTGGATATTTGGGGGTTTGTCCTTTTTAATATAATTCAGAATTGTGGTCTGTCTAATTTCAGTGTTACATTGTACAGCCTATTATTAAAGTTGTTTAATAATATTTTGTCTGAGGTAATAACAATTTACCTATTTTCTTTGCTGAGCACAAGTAGTCAATAAAGTCATTAACAGGAAAAGTGGTATTTCTACAAAGAAATGTGTTTTGTGGGAACAATTTTAAAGAACATTGAATTATCACATAAAATACATCTAAAAATTACCAAGAAAATGTTTATTTTTCAATGTTAAATTGTTGTAATTTTCAGGTATGACCCAAATATCACTGAAACCCTTCCTCAATTCTGCAATATTCTGTCAGGTCCATATTCATGGCAGGATTAATGAAAAGATGATATTCATGTCAGAACTAGGAACTGATTAGAAGACGATCAGACAGATCACCTTGTGTTCTAAATGTTCTTAGGGGAGAGGTGTCCCATGTCCTCCTGATTGATTAGGCTGGTTTGTAAGTACTAAGAAATGTTCTCTCCAACTCTCTTTAAGGCTCGTCTTCAACTTCCTCAGTTTTCTGCTGAAATATTATTTCGTGTGTTTGGTTTGAGGTTTTTTTCTGAAAATGTTTAGTTTGCAAATACTTGCTATCTGCTCTCAAAAACCAAAGAAGTTTAAGCTGTAATCAGGGCCTTGTTTTTAATTTTTTTGGAATACTTAGGAGCCTGATATGAAGTATCTTATCTAATATTGCTGTGCTGAGCTTAAATAGGGAAAAACACTTTTCAAAAGCAAGGAAAAATAGCTAATTTTAAATTAGAATATTCTGCTTTCTTACCCTTTTCCCAAGACAAGGAATTCTGACATAAAAATATAAGTTCAGTATCATGGATGGGTCAATGATTCATGAAGACATTGTGTTAATGGCTCAAAAAATTCAGTTGGGTCCTCTAAATTAGGTCCTACTCCTGACTTCACTTCATCTTTTTAAATGACTTTTAGGAAACCATTAAAGGTTAATGGTGATTAAATTTGAGTTAAATTTGAGTTCTGTGCCTCTAGATTAAGAATACCCCTGGGTGCCCATCCAAACTGTCCCATGCCTATGTTTTCATAAAGTGAAGTACTGATTTACTCAACGATCCTTATAGAGCACAGTCTCCCTGCTCATGCAGAAGGGGTACTTCAAGGCTGAAGGTATCTCATGTCCTGCCAGCCCGTACCTGATACAGTAGGACATGGATGATACCTTGATAGGACATTTGTGGTTGGGTTCTTTTCTTCTTTGGACTGAGATTGATGAGAGAGAGGCAGTTTTCTTTTGTTTGGACTTGGTTTATTCTTCTTTTAATTGCATTACATATATACAAGGTACAAGGAGTTATGTGCACTACCATAGAAAGGTGCAAAATGGCTAAGAAAGATCTTCTTTAAGGTTTTTTATATATTTAATTACTTAATGAACAAATGCTAAGTAAATTATTTTTCTTAGTGATTTAATGACTCCACACTTCCATGTTGCACTGTGGTATTCTTTACCTAATCACCTACTACTACCTAAAAACCTCTAGAAGAAGAATATGAAGAAGGACAAGAGAGAACACCTTAAATCTTCCATCTTTGTCTTCTGTTCTCTAAACTAGTTTAAACTTTAACTTTTTCACCCAGTGACTTAAGAAAACTTTCTTATCTACACACTTACACTCCTTGTTTTTCTATTTAATTTTAAGAGTTCTTTTCAAGGTGTTATATGAAATTCAGTGTTTTCTTGGATGTCAGAGCCAGGTATCAGAGATAAGGGCACACTGTCTGTGCCTCTGACTCCAACAGTGTTGCAGTATGTTTTTTGTTAATGGTATGTTCTATTATTGCCTAAGTTAATGGTTTGGTCCAAATGAGACCCTCCCACCCTACATTGTCAATCTACCCTAAGTCTCCTGTCAATCTGTCTTAGGCCCACCACATGCTTGGAATTCCACTTCGGAAATCCCCTAAACTTGGAGGCTTGATTAGTCCATGTGACCAAACTTTCCCCCCACATCTCCCTCATTGGATGATGATTTTGTGAACCCTGCCTTTTACCCTCCCCAGGATATCTCTGATCAGCTGATGCTTTGTACCCTCTCTTTGAATCGCCTCCATATTTCAGCTGTTGCATGTTCACATTTTCTGTCTTTTGCCCCCAGGATTCCCCAGAGCAATAAATCCTCTATTATCCCATGCAAAAGACCTCCCTCTCGTCCTTGCCTCCTCAGAGTACAGACTGACAGCCAAAAAGCCATAGAACAAGTACTCTAGTCACACCTCGGGTCATCCTGCTCCTGGGGTGTGACCCACTCCTGGAGCAGGCCGAAGTGATAGAGCCAAATAAGCTCTGGCCCAATGTGATAGCTGGCACCCAACGTGTGGGGCCCTGTGAATGGACCCCATGGACGAACTGTGGATATTGTCCAAGAAGCTCTGCCTCTGAGTGCAGCAGACTGGTTTTTCTCTGGTGGCTCTTTGGGGGAGGAAGTGATAACCCTCTAACATCCAGAGGACCACTTCTCTGAGGAGCACTTCCTTGCAGCCCCTATCCAGTGGACCAAAGGAGGCTAAGTATACCCCAAGTTAGGCTGAGGGTGCTCACAAGTTGTGGGAAGGGTGCATTGTGCCCCAGGGGTGGTGGAGAGGGGGCCATAAACCTATGGCCTACAATAATTGGCTGCAGAAACCACCTTGTCCCTGAGACTGGCCCTGGAAATTTTATCTTTAGTTTGCTATTTCTTTTGCTGCAGGGGAGGGTGGATTTTTGCTGTGCCAGCGGCTTAACATCAGGGAAAATGGGTATGAAATTGTCAGCACAGCAGAGAGGGATCTATTTTCAAATTTTGAGTGCCCTGGACAGTGGGAAAAGAAAGTTTTCAAAAGGGTTGTTAAAAATGTTTGTTCAGTGGCTTTTCCTCCACTTTCCAAGGCTATCCCCAGAGGAAATACCAACCATACTTTTCTGGGATGTAGCTGGGAGTAAATTAGCAACCTTGACAAATAAAGGTGATGGTTGCCAAATTATTTTGTTTGTGCTAATTCGATTAGTGATATTTGAAAAAAGTGGAGGAAAAGCTCAAACCAACGCCCCCAGCTCCCCCATCCCGTGATCCAAAATCCTTGTCCCTTGCATCAGGAAGTCTGTGCCAGGCAAACCACAGTGAAGCACAGGAGAGCTACTGACTCCCTGGCCTCCCTCAGCCTTCTTGACACCCTTGCCTTGAGAGCGATGGCCACGCTGTCAAGGACCTTTGCCTAAACCCCACTTTCCCAGTCATTAATCCTCCAATTCAAGTTAATGCCCCCAAATGAGATTCCCAAGTTTTCCCTGAGTCCTCCCCTGCCCCTGAGAATGACTCTCAAGAGACACAAGATGGTGGAAGCCCCATGGTTCAGCCCCCACCTTGTGCTTCTTCTTCCCACAATCCCTTTCACCCTGTTCCTTCCAACCCCTTCCTATCCCCTGACCCCACCCCTACTCATGCCCCTTCTTCTCCTCCCCTCTCCCCGAACTCCACACCTTCCCTGGGTATCCCCCCTTCCTTTCCACCAGCTCAGCCTCCCATTCCCATGACATCATCTGTTCCCATGATGTCACCTGTGAACAGCAACTCCCATTCCAATTGCTGTCCCACCCCTGCTCCCTTCTCCTTCTCTGGCAGCTCTCATTCTTTTCTAGCTTCAAGTTCTCACACTGGCATGGGGACTGGAAGCCACAAGCCCAAAAAACAGAACCTGGAACAAAAGACCATCCCCTTTGCTGCACCTGTTACCTATACCCAAACACGAAGAACCCTTAAATGGCATCCTTTTGATTATCAGCATAAAGGAGCTTTGCAAGGCTCAGAAGGAGTTTGGGAGAAAAAGTGAATATTTTAAAGGCCTTTTAAAGACCACCTTTTCCTCAAACACACTAGCTCCTGATGATATCAGGGATTTGTTTGCATGTCTCCTAACCCAAACAGAATATCTGTTATGGGAGAGGACATGGAAGAGATTATTACGAGAGCTCCTTTATGAGAAAACTATGATACACTAAAATATCCCCTTTAATTCATGAAAAAGTATGGGGGGATGGAGTGTTCAAGTTGTAGACATAAGCAGAGGCATCCATAATGCAGCAAAGCAGAGGTTGAAGTAGCTTTGATCTCATGAGAAGGTTGAACAAAGAGAAGAAAGGAATTGAAGTAGCTGTGATCCCATGAGAAGCTTGAACAGAGAGAGACGGATGAGAGTTATGACAACCCTTTGCCCCCAGGGAAAGAAGAAGAAGACCTCTGTTCCCAGAGATGAAGATGATCTCAGAATTAGATGAAGACAACCTTTGCTTTTGAACAGCTCATCCTTAAAATAATACCCCATAAGTTAACATTGCCCATTAACTCAGCTATGGGAAGGCTGAAAATGAAAATGGGAGAAACTTCATGATTGCAGATTTTTCCAGGCAGCTGCTATTTTTGGAAATTAAAGAACAACAAGAGAACTGTTTCTTGTGGAGAAGTCTCCATGGCATGACAAGAGAAAACGCCTCTCCCTACAAGAACTGATGAATGACTATTGTAGAGGTAATAACTGGTTGAAAATCCCAGATTTTGTCTCTGCATTGTCAGTTGGGAAAGTGTTCTGAAGGGGAGGAAAAGTGTTCTGAAAGTATTATTCTGATTCTTCTTATTCTTTTAGTTCTGTTAATAAAGTTTTCTTTGTACCTCTTAAGTTTGAGCCTGCTTTGCCTTCCTCCTAATTCATATCTCAGAGCAAGAAATGAGTAAATAATTCTAATAAGTGCACTGGTGATTTTAGCCAGCGCTAAACCCATTGTATTGTTTGGTGCATTTGCTAGGAAACTAAAATTGGCAAACCTAAACCACTATACGAATGCACTGAAACTACTGGTGCAAATGGTGCAAATAAGCTAAAATATTTCATAAAGTAAGAATTAGGTACAACAGTAACTTGGCTTAATGATATGATTTCATGCGAATACTCCAGCTTTTAGCTTTTGCTATAAGCTTTCTAAGATGTTCAAATACATTAAAATACCTATTTATTTTGATTATAATGATATTTTAACTCTAAGTCTAAAAGGCCCTTCCTAATTAAAATGATTATTCTATATAATTTTAAATTGATTACTAAAGATATGTTTGCAGATACTTAATTCCTTTTCAGCTTGAAATGTCCAAGATCTTTTCCATTAAATTACTTAGTTACAAATGAAGTATTTGAAATAAAAACGGTGTAAAATTCTAATTAGTTTATTTGTTGTTGCTCTTTGAGGGATGCTTAATAGGAAAATGAGCATAATCTTTAATCCTTATAAGTCTTAGAAGTCAGAACTTCTGTACTGAATCAATAGACCTTTGTAAATTTAAGATTTCATTGATTAATTAATCTGACTTTGAATAGTTCTCTCCTAGCAAAAAGGACATATTCTTCCAGACTATGTATCTGATCAGACTTCTTTCATAAGAAGAAAGAAGATTTTAATTCAGAACTTTTTTTTTTTAAAAAAAGGTTCTGTTATACATCATATGGTTTTACTGGTATGCTTAATATTCTGCTATAAAAATTAATACTTTTTAATCAGGATGCAAAGCTATTTTTATCAGTGATATGTGACTTGTGAAGTAACATAAAATCACACAAAATGTAGGTAAGAAGTTGTCATCTACTTCTGACAAGCTCCTACTTATTATACTCTCGATAATACTAACTTTCAGTACTTGCTCTAATTTCTAAAAACATCATTAAGTTCAGATTGAATTAGGACTATTTTTCTTGCATTCCAATAACCCTGCTGTGTGTTTCTGTTGCAAATAGATGGGATAATAAGACAGAATTGGTAAATTATGTTAAACCTCGCTAAATCTCCAAAACAGACTCCATCTCCTATCTTTAAATATTTTCATCAAGTTTTGGTTTTGGACAAATTCTGTATATGTATAATTATATACTTTTGTCAGGTTTATTTGGAACAAAAATGTGGAAATTGCAACAACCATCTAGTACATTGTGTGTCCTGTTGCCACACAGTTCTTCAAATTCTGGGTTACTGCATGGTATTTTCAACATCGCCTATGTAGAAATTACTTCCAAAAGACTAATGTATTATTAAAAATTATTTCTTACAGTAGTTTATACTGGGGAAAAGGAAGACAAATTAATAAAAATGTAGTGAATACAATTCATTCTTACCTTGGTTTGAAATATGGACATAGTTCTACTCAATCAACCATCACCACTCTATAGAGGGACTAGAGGATAATGAGTTAGTCAAACCAAAGGGATGAATTTATTTCTGAGAAACTAAGTGCAAATCCCTAATGAAATGGTTCCTTTGACTTACCTGTTTCACCATCATCTGAGAAGGTGATGTTGATCTTTATGTGAAACCATTAAGATGTGGTTTCAACATTCAAACATTCACTTTGTGTTCACAAGTACAACACAGTTCTTTAGGTGTACCCCTGGTGAGCAACAGATGTGTCAAGTGTACTTCATGTCTTTGATTTTTATTTTGTTCATCTTGTATCTGCTATACAGTCCCTTTTTTTTTTTTTTTTTTTTTCAGAGCCAGTTGTCTTACTCTGTATTTCTATAGTGGTTAGTACAATAGGGTATTTGCTCTTTGGAGAGTTACAACATAAATTTTCAAATGAACCAAAAGAAGTAATTGACTGTGACACTATAGCAACACCCAGGTCTTTGCAAATCACATTTTTAAAGACAGAATCTGGATTGCTGGATTGTCTCATTTGAAGTAACATCTTAGTTCCTTTCTGTTGTATCAGAGAACTATGGCCACCCATGTCAAACAGCTAGGAAAAAATTATTGTTTCTGCACTAGTGTATACTGTTGCATGGTAGACAGCAGTACTGAAATGTGAAATTATGTCAGATCTCCTCATAATTTTGGAATCATAAAAATGAGATTTCAAATGAAATTTTCATTTCTTTGCATTTGCTTTAATAAAAAAGGGGTTTCTTCAAGAGAAACTCAAAGCTTCTAATTCTGGAATTAAAGCTTCCAGTGTTTCAGTGGTATGTGGAGCTAAATTTGAACCAGATGGAATTACATTTTTTGCTCAAATGACAGCTTGTTTTTGTGCACAATGTACAAGAAAGCTATTGCTATTCAGTAATAAACATACATTCCTGAAATGTGATGGGTTCTGTTTCTGTTTGTATATTTACAGTTCATTAACACAGGAGTAGTTGGTTTTTGTATTCTTTTAATCTCTTTTTAGTGTTTAAGTGTGTTATGTTTGGCACTTGCAGATCTGCCTATTGAATACTTATGGTTTTGACCAGTTTTAAAGGATATTTACACTGCAGAGAAATCTTTACCCTTGACTGTTCATGGGATAATATGAGTGCAGACTGGAAAAATAATAACTATTAAGAATTAATTTTGTCAAGGTTTGTTATTTTCCCTGAAAATGAGAAGAAATAAATTGAAAACTCCTACATGAAAAACCATATTGAGTTGGCAAAATGCTGTATCAGGTAACTTTCTACTGGTTTTGATTACTTGCCATTTTAAATTATGAAATTTAGCAAAAACAACCCTTGATTTTGATCATCAAGGTCAAGTGATGAGACCTGGCCCTACTACTCAGTTGTTACAATGATTTACAGAAAATAATATTGAGCTATGAAGTTGGCACCAAGCAAGGATTAGAGGGGTTTTTCTGGCCTTTTGCACCTCAGCATATTAAATCTAAATTGCTTTCAGTTGCCAGTGTACTGGAAAGGTTTCTATGAGCAGTCCTGTTGCTGTTGAAGCAAATTTTAATGCAAATGCCTTTTAGAATTCTGTAACAGGATACTATGCCTTGATTAAGCTCTCTTGTCTTATTTATATCTTTGTTGATGACTTGAAGATGTTATCCATATATAAAACAAATTCTGTATGATCAAATAGTTAAAGGGTCCCTTAATATTTTAGTAACACTTACTAATAAATTGTTTTGGGTTTTTTTGTCCCACTCAGAACAAAAGCCTCAAAAACAAGCTCTTGTCAGGAAACAAGCTTTGTGGTATTCACGCAGAAGAGGTAAGGAAGATTCCAGTCTATTATAAATCTAATGTACTCAAAAGAAGTTTGCATCAACGTCTTTTGTACTGAGGTTCTTGTTTATTATACATATACACAAGAATATATATATATATATATACATATATATATATATACATATATATATACACACACCAGAATACAGGATATATATTATGCTTATATGGTGAGTGTTTACTTAAAGTGCTCTCATTCCAGCTCATTTCTGTGACTTCACAAGAAGCAGCTCAAATGTATTAAAAAGCCAGTTGCAAACTCAAGTTTTAGACAAATAAAATCATTTGGGCATGCCTATGATATAACTCTACAGATATATACATCTATAACATATAAAAAACTGATTTCATTTCCATGATGTCCATATCTACACTAAGACAGGAATTGCCAAAGGCCTGTTTTGAAATAAACATAGAGACAGGAAAGATCTATCATTATTGATTCCCAGAATGTTTAATTATTTCAAGGGAAAAAGGGTCACTTTATGAAACTTAGTGAAAGAAATCTCCCCTCCACTGAAGAGTCATATAGATAGTCAATGATATAAATGCCCTGGTTTTGGTGAATTCCTCAATGTAGAAGTACCTGCACTCATGTGAACACTCCCTTTATTTAACTTTTCATTTAAAAAAAACTATTACATGTGAATCTGATTTACTCACATTACTTTAGTTTGGGTTTTTTGCATATATAATTTCTGTTGAGGTCATTGCACCTTTCCAGAATGAAACCAAAGCATAAAAAATTTCTTCTGTACTAAAATTTTCCTAATTATGGTTGAATGCATTTTCATTAGTCTCTCTTCATTTTAACTCAAAGATCAGTACTTAGGAGGTCAAGTTTCTGATAAATTTTCAAAGATATAAAATAATAGGGTTTGGAGTATTTTTTTAAGTTTTTCAAAATCTTTCTTCCTTTATCCCTATTGTTGCTTTTAAACATGTCACAGTATAGGAATACAGATGTGTTTTCTTTCTTTACTGCTTAAGAAAACAGCAGTGTGTGCAAGTAGTTTTCTGATTTCCTCTCTTTTTCAACTTCTAGTGTATAGGGTTTGCAAGACAAGGTTTTGTTAGTGGAGAGAGCTATTGGGGTGGCTTATTCTGGGAAGCTTCTAGAAGGTTACCCTGTGTCCAACACTGCCAGCAGTAGGCTCTACTATGAATCTACCACTGGCCTATTTAAGAAAGAAAAAAGTTATTGCACAGTAATAATTGTTGATGGATACCAAGGTCAGTACAGAAGGAGGGAGAGGAGCTGCTCCAGGCACTGGAGCTATGATTCCCCTGAAGTCTGTGGGACAAAAGGCCATGGTGAAGCAGCTGTGTCCCTGCAGCCTATGGAAATACCAACAAGAGTGCAGAGATCCACCTGCGGCCTATGGAGTATCCCCATATCATAGCAGGTGGATGCCCTAAAAGAAGGTTGTGACCTTGTGAGAAACCAGTTCTGGAGCAGAGACCTGTGGATCCATGGAAAGAGGAGCCCACGCTGGAGTAAGTTTCCTGGTAGGACTTGTGACCCCATGGAGGACCCATGCTGGAGCAACCAGTTCCTGAAGGACTGCACCCCATGAAAAGGGATCCTGCTGGAGCAGTTTGTAAAGAAATGTAGCCCATGGGAAGGAATCAGCATTGAACAAGTTTGCAGAGGAGTGTTTCCTATGGAAATACGTTTCCCCTTGATGGAGCAGGGGAAATACTCTCCCTGAGGAGGAAGCAGCTACAGAAGTGTATATAACTGGGGGCATAACTCTCATTCCCTATCTCCATGTGCTGCTGAAGGAGGAGGAGGTAGAAGCTGGGAAGCAGAGGGAGGGATGCTGTTTTTAATATTTCTTTTACTTCTTATTATTCTGCTCTGATTTTGATTGGTAATAAATTCAGTTAATTTCCCCAAGTCAACTATTTTTTGCCCATGATGATAATTGGTGAGCAATTTCTCTCTATCCTTAATTCATGAACCTTTTGCTTTATTTTATGTCTCCTGGCCAGTTGAGGAGGGAAGTGATAGTGTGGCCTTGGTGGGCACCAAGCCACCACACCTAGCTGCCTAATACTTGAACCTTTGGCAATTAACTTGAAGAGCTTTTCTCTGATTATGTCTCTTTTAATATTTGCATTTAAGGATGAAGCCTAAGGACAATTTAATTTTATTACAGTGTGACAAGCCCTGGCAGTCACATTTATTTATCTCTTTATGGCAGTCACATAAATTCTAGTGATAAAAATAATATTGTAATAAATTGGTCACATGTTCTGCACTTACTTCAATTTTTAGTCTCTTTAGGAATACCTGAACATTTCACATGTGGAAAGATGGGTGTGGGTAATATTCTTCTGCTGAATATTGGTGATCTTATTGTCTATCCTATTGTTCCTACAGGAAGTTTGAAATTGGATTTGTTTGTATTTTTTTCTAAATCAGTACAATTCCATGAGATACATATGAGAAATGATTAAACCTCTTAAATGTACCCTAGACAGTTCTCATACCTGCTGTCTTTTCAGATATCTTATACCCAGTATGCATTTACAAGTTAAAGAACAGGTTATGGAATAAGTTTTTTACCTTCCAGCATGTTGTTATACAAGACATTGATGATTTCAGTAAATTGAATGAAGTATTCAAGGCTTCAAAGAGATCCTCAGAAAATTAAACATAAATTAGATAATAGTCAAGAGAGCAGACTGTGAGTGTATTTCAAAGTGTGAGAATCTCTTACTTTATGAATCATCCTGGCAAATTTGCAGCTATTAAGCATGTTGCCTTTGGAACAAACAGAAATGCTGCAGCATCATCGTTTTTTGGTGATCATTTTGCCAGTTAGGTTGTGCCATCCAGAGAAACACAGTGTGTTTTCTGTTTTTAATTAGGTACTATACTCACAAAGTGTAACAACTGTGTAAACTCAGTATCTTTTCAGTTATTAGTTATTATATCCAACACCTTTTGCGGGTAGAGTTGCCTATCAGGGAGATCCTGCTTCTTTTTGCTCCCTCAGGCTGCATGCAGAGACAGACAGTGATTCCTTGTTGTCTAGTTGCAAGACATTAGTGGGAGCATGCTTGTCATGCACAGTTTTTGCACTGCTGAATTTTCTTCTCCAAGAAGTCAGAGTCTTAGAGAGGGAGGCAGAGTAGTGCAAACACTGGAGTTTCCAGGACACAGAAAGGAACACATGCCAGGGCAATACTACCAGACTTGGCATCTTAGAGGCCTTTGTTTAATAGTAATTTTATCTGTCTGACTCTACTAAGAGGTCCTCTCCCTTGAAGAACAGAAAATCTCCAAAATAACCAAATGTTATCACAAAGAGTTAGAAGTCATACATGTTTTGGACCTGCACTGAATGTATTTAGCTTTATGACTTTTAATTTCATCACAGGCTTCATATTTATCAAATTAGTTATACCTTAATTGTAACTCTCAGATTCCTCTACAGCCTATTTGGATACCTTGTATATCACAGAAATTGTACATTTTATTAAACACAGCTCTCAGAACAATTAAAATTCTCATTGGTCTTCAGGTGATGTACTCTATAGCTCAACTAATTGCATTGCCTCAGTCAGAGGACAGTGCTATTGAATTAAGTAACAGCAGATGAAATCAGAGAACAAAGAATTCTGCTGGACTGATTTTGGCTATTTATTTCAGATTTTACAGAATACCATAACAGTTTTGGCCTTACTATTTAAACATTTAAAACAGGTTTTAAAATTTTATACTTAGATTCACTCAGCCTTCCCAAAAGTCTGTCATTGAATTTGACTGCATCAGTTGGAAAGAGAAAAAAATCTTTCAAAAAGTTCCAGCTTATGAAAGATATACTACTTTTGTAATATGTAAGGTTTATGGAATGCTCTTTCAGTAAATGTGAAACAGACTTCTAATCTGTTCCAAGGACTTCAAAACACTTGGCATTAATTAATACAAGAAAATTTATTGAGTATCAGTTGGGACTGTGGATTTTATTAAAAACAAATTATTATTTTGAGACTATTCTTAGATTTTATAAATGAGTCAGACCTCAGGAGGGAATGAGTAAGTAAAATTTAATTAGAACCCATTAAAATTACAGCGCAAAGGGTGGGGTGGGGTGGCAGTGTTGGGAGAGTACTGAGACTGTTTCTGCTCACCAGAGGATTACCCACAAAATGGCATCTCCACTTTTTATATGGTCATGGTTGCATCAGCCTCATTAATATTAATGACCAGTGTTTAGATGTCCTTCCAGCACTTCCCACAGTTTGTGGCTTTGCCCATATATGTAGATTTGGCTCCTCCCATGGTCTATCAGTCAATCCTCTGTGCCTTTTGTTGGTGGAGCCTCTCTCGCATCTCAATTGGTGGCCAAGCCTCCCAGCAATAAGTGTCCCCCACTCCCTGCCACCTCTTGCAAGGGGCAAATGTACGTGCCACCCCTGTCCCCCGCTATATTTTGACAGCCCTGTCAGCTATAGCTGCTAGGCAGTAAGCACAAAAGGGGAAAGGGAGGATGGAGGGGAGAACACAAAAGGGTTCAAAACCAAATTGGAACCACAGAAGTACATTTCAAAAGAACTGCAAACCTTAACAGAACTTCTTCCCACCATACTTAATAACTCCTCATTTGCATGAGCCAATCACTATTCCTTATTCATAACATTAGATAAATAGTGAAATAAATTTCCTTGGATAGTTGTGTTTAGTACAAAAAACCCATTTATATTATATTTTGTTTAAATTAATAAAAATATATAATTATTACATATTTATTATTATAAATTAATAAATATATATAGCTAAATATATATATTTAATGTTATATTTAACAATATATAAAATAGATATCATCTTAAACTGACATAAATAACTATAACTATGCCTGTTTTCAAGGGCATGGTTAAAAACTGAGAATGTAGTTCCTTTCGATACCATCTGGAACACCCTGATCTTTACAAAGACCTGTGTAAACCTACGGAGCCTTTTTACTTCTAAGAACGCTTACTTTGAAGGTGATACCTTCAGTTATGCTTCATGGAAAGCATTAATATGTTCATGTCTAAATACATTTCTTAATAATGCTCTAATGTCTAAAATGTGTAAGCCCAACAGCTATTCTTTATAGTACTAACTCAGGTATGTGCTTTACATGAGTGCCATTTTACATTTTCCTCAGTACTTTAAATTGGTTTGACTTGTGAACCTGGAAAAGCAATTGACAATTATTTGGAGGGGAGCATTCTAAATCTGATCTAGATAGTGCAGTTCTCAGAATTCACTATGATTTTTTTAATATTTAAAATTTAAGAAAAAAAACAAAACCTGATTTTATTATCCTCACTTTCAGTCAAAAAAGATCCAAGCCCAGCTGAAAGAGTTTCATTATGGGAAAAAGGATTTGATTTTTAAGGTAAGTTTTATTTCACTATAGTTAACCAAAATATTAGAGATAATACAACATTGGAGTAAAGTAGGAATATGATAGCTGCCTTTATTACTGCAATCCTAAGGAATTAGTTTGTTCTGAAAAGAACTCAAAACACCAAGACAAACTTAATACCACAATGCATTTTCAGAAATATACTTATATCTATATTTTTGTGCTCACAAAAAGCTAAATTCTAGGTTACTGCTCATGAATAAAACCTGTTGCCCTATTCCATACATTCTGTAACGTCTTTCATTTTTCTAACTGAACGATATAATATTTTACAGATGCTTCTTGTTTTTCCTTTAATTAGCACTCCTCCATGGCAAAGTCAAGTATTGTTAACATTTAAAACAAATCTCTGCGTTTATGATAAGCTTGAGTCGTGTAATGTTCCTTAGGTCTGAAGATTTAAGAAAAAGAAATGTCTGTTGCTTAAACAATCCAAATGAATAGTCTGTTCTAGCTAGCAGATTTTAAAAAATAATAAAAATTTTAAAAATAAAGGAGGGGAGGGCAAAACATAAAGACATTGCTGAAGGGCATCAAGTCCCTGTTAACACAGGAAGAAGTTAATCCCTTTTAAAGGAAGAGGAGAGAGATACAGGTCACCTGACTAAAGACTGTGAATGGAGTATTCCTTTTATATATTCCCAGCATAAAGGGTGAAGATTAAGTAGTCATCTTCAAAGTAACTAGACCTAGAATTACTTACGAAGTCATTCATGTCAATAGGAGTTCCAAATTGTCTTCTGGAGGTGTTTAACTCTCTCTACTGTCTCTCTATTATATATACAGTGCTGTAAATATAGAGTAATGTAGGCCATTTAAAAGACACATTGTGATTTCTGTTGGATTTTTGTTGGTTTTGGATTCTTTGGGGGGGTTTGCTTGTTTGGGGGGTTTTTGTTTGTTTTTGTTTTTTAAATGCATAGGTTTATTCTAAGTTTTTTCAGGAACATTTATTTCTGGTCTTCATAAGACCAAACTCAGGGAAGCAAATTTAGAGACAAAAATTAGGTATATTATAGATCTAGGCATTTAACTTTTATTGCCATCGAGCATTAGCAAAAATAACAGATATTTCTTCAAATTCAGTATTATGAAGAGCTTGAGCAGAGGTAAAGATCAAAAATTCTAATCTTGCCTTGTTGTGAAAGTTTGTTTTCTTTGGCTGAAGCAGTAGGATTGTTTAGCACTATTATCTACTTGTTTTCACTATGCTAATACACAGTGATCCCAAAAAAGGCTCTGAGTTATGCTACGGTGCATACTAATGCTTAGGAAGGGAATTCTTGCTAAGTACTACCCACCTGAAAAAAGGTTAGAGAAGGAAAAAAAACCTGGGAACACAAACAAGTGAACATGGCAGAAGGGCTGTCCAGCAGGTCACTGGCATTCATGCAATGAAATCCATTTTCCCCTAATCCTAGTTCAGTAAACTATGACAATGTAGTAATTAAGGCACACATGTAAAGAACTGTAGTAAAGGAGGAAATATGTCTAGTGTGAATGGGAATAGACATAGTCTCATCTGAATGGATATTGCTTTCTCCAACAAATTCTCCACTTCAAATCCTTGGAGAATTATCTTCTGAAGACCATGTCTACATTTGATCATATGAATTATGCCTTGAAGACCTTGATTTACATTGAATAGACATAGTTCTTGATCATGAATGAACACTAGAGATGTAGGTCCCAAGTTAAATAGTGTGAATTGTCCTCTGAGTGCTCTTACTGTAATATAAGGATAGTTACTTTCCTTCTACGTAAACTACGATCTAATGTAATTAAAAACACTCTGAGAACTTTAGATCAAGAATGTTAATGAATTGTGGATTTCAAAGCCCCACACACTGAGAACTATGTATTATATATTTATATGTAAGCAGTTGAAACCTCTCCTGACTGTGTGCAGTTCTGTGTGAGACTGAATGATTGCTTTGCTAATATTGACATTGCCTTTATATGTAACCAGAAATATTTTTGCAGGTGTAATCATCAATCTCTTTCCTGACCAAGAAAATTTGATTTATGAAGCAGAGGGAGCAGCAACCTTATGCTATCCTCCTAAATCATGTGAAATGGGGGGAGGGTAGGTTCAGAGTGCTTGTTTGTGTGTGTTCCATGTCTGACGACAGACACACTAAGCAGAGCAGAAGCCATTTGGTGTAGTAGTCTTTTAGTTATCTGCTTATGCTGAGTGGAAAGTAAACCATTGGGAGGAATGAACCCCACACAATACATTGTGGAAGATTTCAAGTCAGAGCTATAACTTAATAGGAAAATTACAATAAAGGCAATCGTACAGAAACACTGGTTTAAACTGACAAAGTCAGAATACAACATGATACCCTGTTGGTCAGGGTGGTAGGAGTCAAATTAAAGATGGTTGCAGTCCCATTGGAGTGATGGATGTGGTCTTGCCAAAGCAGTGAGCCTATTGAAAGGTCTGGTCCTTCTCTGGAGGTACAGGGGTGGTGGAGAGCTCCTGTCCTCTGGGAATCCAGTGGTAGGTGTTGTCATGTCCCAGACCCCAGATTGTATAGAGGCAAGAATGTTCAGTACCTCCGATAGGTAGGTACTACATCACAATGGGCTGATGTGATTCTGTGAGTCATTCTGGAGAGTCCTTGATGGCCCATTAGCAGAGATGAACCCTCAGGGTGGCTGCTGCTTCCCTAGAAGGAGTTACCATGGTTGAGTCCTGGCAAAGACAGAAAAACAGTGCTCCACTCATCTTAATAATTCATCAGAAGGTAATGTTGATGGTGGTAGAATATATACTTTGGTTACACCCCATTTGTAATCTAAGACACTGCTTGATCAGAGAGAGGCTGCTAGGTTTGGGCAAGAACAGGTGATATTTAATTTCTAATTGCTTTGATACTGGAAACATAACAGATTTAATGTTAGCATTGCTGTTGAGGCTGTTTTATGAAGCTGTTCCTCTTTGATAAATGAAATGGATAGTTTTCCTGCCAGCACAGCATGAATGTTTGGCATAAAATCCTGGCTGCTAGCTACTTTCATGTTACTGGACTTTTACCTATTCCCTTTCCGCTCCTTTCCCATACCACTAAGTTTCTTTCTGTGTGGCTTACTGAGGACTTTAGGGAAGTCTGCTCTCCATATAATCTGAACATTCCAAGCCTCTTGGTGCATTTCACAGGAAGGATGTAAGCTGCAGATTACTATATTTCTAAAGGGCATGAAGTAAAGCTGCAGTTCATGTCCATCAAAACGATGCTTTCTCTGAACAAATTAATTCTGCAGATATATATAGAGGGATTGGTTGATTTTTATTTTGCATAATCGACATCAAGAAACTATTTCTTAAATTCTGGTACCTATTACAGTCAATGGCTCTGTTCTGAACTAGATCGCTGGGGATTAAGTGGGAGAGGAAGAGAAAAGGGAAAAAAAGGCAGCTTTCTCTTTAACATTCCAGTGAATTGGTTGATCATATCTTCTTTTTCATATCTTACTTACATTTCTTGTGTTTTCAAAGTGTTTTATTATCTCTCTGATTAATTAGGGAGCATATATATGTGTATGTTTATATTTTTAAAACTCTTCCTATGTGATATAAAGCCATGGGACAAATAAGTAATGAGCATCACAAAAATTAATTCATATACCCAAGGTTATCGAGCTTGTCAGTACCTCTACTCAGATTATAATTTGAGGTCCTGTCTCTTTGTCAGATTTCAGTCCTTTAAAGCATGCAGCACGTTATCCTTAAAGTATTGACCAAAGTTGAAATTTGCTTTGCATTATAATGAGAAAACAAATAAATTATTAATAAAAATTGCCACTGAGTGCTCTTGATCACTGCCTTTGTAAGTAGGTACTGACTAGTTCTGAATGACACTACTCTCAGTTGCAATAATTTAAATTATCCTAAGCCCCCAATTCAGTAAAATACTCCTAAGTTTAAGTACTTTGCTAGATTGAGGTCTGCATTTGTTTCAGGCATTACAGACCACTTCTTTTTAAAATTACTTCTTCATTAACTGTCTTTGCATTATTAGGCTATATTGTCCTAGAAGAAGTCATGTATTTTAGTAAAAGAGGAAAGAATTAAAAATAGTTTGCTTTTTTGTTCATGAAATGCGAATGTGTATCTATGATAGTAATAAGAGATGAAGAAAAATAAATATAGCAATGATTTTCAATGTCAGTTTATACAAGGATCTTGTATTGTTGAAATTTCACTTGAAAATGTAAAAGATGGCCATGCATCAGTGGTATGGTTTGAGTATATCTTTGCTTTTTTCTAAGGCTTTTCCATTAGAATTTCAGACATATTTGATCTACAGCTTTATCTCTTTGCCCTTTTGTTCAAATTCTAAGACAAAATATATTGATACATCGTCCTAGAAAGCCAAGAAAAGTTCAAACTTGAGTAGCAGCTAACAGCACCTGGCCTACCAATTTACTTAATCTTTGTTCCACAGTAGAATTTAACTTTAAATAAGCAAGCAAATAGGTTTGGCTATTACAACAAATAATGCAACAACTTAGTACCTTAACAAACTCTTATTAGCTAACAACAAGTCAGGTAGCTGTTAATATGTATTCTGTAGATGGTCATACATGGAAAGACTCAACAACTTTCAAAGTTGTGAGGTAGTATGCATTTATTCAGTGCTGAGGGCGCATGGGGAATAGCTTCTCCAAAGACATATGCACCCTCAGCAAACCTTATCCCTCTGTTTATTCCCTGAAGTGTTATATATACATTGTTTCACAATATGCCTATACCTATTAATTTCCTAGCTCCGCCTAGCCTTGCTTCATATTGTAATGATCTTAAAATCCTTCTGCTCTTGCGCAGTGTCTTCTGGTGGTCGTACGGTAGTTGTCAGGATGAAGTCAAAACAGTCTTTCTCAGAGCTGAACTTTTCACCCTGCCTCCTTGTGCACTCCCTGGTCTCTTGGTCACAGTTCCAACTGCAAGACTGGTCTTGGCTGGTTTAGGTGTCTGAACAGTCTTCCTTATCACAATAGCCTTCCATTCTTTCATCCTGCTTTTACAAGCACAGTAAATGTTAAACAATGTACATCTTCTAGTCAGCTGCTCCTAATCAATTACTCTTTAACTCCTAACCCCCTTGCCTCAGTACACCCTTTTCTAGAAAATAAGTAAATTCTTTTACTTAATACAAGGATTCTTCTTCCCAGTCCCTACAGTATGTATGTCTTAATGCCTTACCATGTACTTTAGACAAGGAAGTTAATATTGCCACTCATTGCAACATTTTCCAATTCTTGGATTATAATTATGATTACAAACAAATCAGGTTTTTTTATTAAACTTCTGCAAGCTAAATTACTAAATATTCCTGACCACAATGCATTCATTTTGCTCAGGTAAGTTTTAGCTTCAATTCATTTTCATCCAGTGTTACTTCCCAAGGGGCCTTTGGAGCCTTCTTTACTGGACTGTGGTGGATCCAAGACTCTGTTCCTTGATCTTAAGTGTGGTGAAAGTGGTGAGAAGCACCTAGAATGGTCCTTCCCACTGTGGTTCCAAAGTTTCTCCTGCAAGAGGCTTAACATATACATAATTTCCAGGCTGTATGTCATGTACTGGTCCATCCAGCCCTCTGCTCTGAGTTCCGACCACATATTTTTCAATTTCTCTGAGTTGTTTACTCAGGGTCACTATATAGGTGGTCAGTGTTTCCTCCCCAACTTGGGTAGATGAATGCACTCCATATGGTCTTCCATAAAACATTTCAAAGGACTTAACCTTTCTTTAGTTCTAAGTTTAGTCCAAATCCATAGCAATGCCAGTGGGAGAGATTGGGGCCAGGGTAAATTAGCTTCTTAACCTAGCCTTACAATTTGCTGTTTAATCAAATGGTTAATTTTCTCCACTTAGCCACTTCACTGAGGTATGGAGTGTGGAGTTCCCAATCTATGCCCAAGTGACAACTATTTTGCTGCACTGTTCTTGAAATAAAATGTGGTCCTCTATCAGAGAATATTGTGGGTGGAACTCTGAAATATGGTATTATTTCTTGTAACAATACTGTGGTTACCACCTGGGCTTTGGCAGTTCTGGGGGGAAAAGCTTCTGGCCACCCTGAAAAGGTATCTGTTAAAACCAGCAAATATTGATACTTCCTGTTTCTTGGAAGTTCTGAAAAGTCAGTTTTCCACTGCTGCCCAGGTCCATGGCCCTTTCCAATTTGACCAAGTTTTGGTTTGGGGGTATTCTTGGGGTTAGTCTGGAGGCAAAGGTCACACTGCTGGGTCACCTGAGTGATGGTAGTGTATAGATTCCTAGTCGTAATCTTTTCAGTTAGGTAGTTACACAGGGCATCTATTCCCCAGTGTGTTTTCTGACATTTCTCCCTTACTAATGACCATAATAAATGGGAAGGGATGATCTGACACTGCTATTGGCCGCACCGGAGCTCTGGGCTAGCTCTGTGGTGCCACTCCAGCACGGGCAGTTGCCAGGAGTGGGGAACTGCAGGGGAAAGGTGATCCCGCTACAGAACCTTCAGAACACCAATTCACTCTGAGCTCTGCTAATTCAGGTGTCGTGGGTGGTGGTAGAAGGATTGAGGAGACTCTCTCAGTGGAAGTTCCCAGCAACAGGAAGGAGGAGCACAAGGGTCTGAACTGGGAGAGTTCACCACTGTGCACAGGGTTTTATCTCAGGGTGGGGTACAGTCCAGGGTCCAATGGGAGCTAGCAGGGGGAGAAGTGAGGGGAGGAGGTTACAATCTCAGGGAACAATGGGGATACAAAGAAGGTGGGAATGCAACATAGCGACCAATAAAGTATCAAGGAATGGATGACATACATAGAAGGATCTGGAAGGAGAGGTGGGGTTTACAATGATGGATAGGGAGTTGGGGCAGGGCTAAGGTGATTGATAAGGAAGATTCAAGAAAGCTAGGAGGGGTTTACATAACAGATAACTGGAACATACCAATGTAATCAATGGGAGGAACCAGGAATATACCAACAGACCTCTTAACAATTTCACCAGAATTAAATAAACATGTTACAACCATGACCAGGTTCCCTTCTTCAGTAACAGCCCATCCCTCTTGGTTATATGTTCCTTCTTGATCCTTAATTAGCTTTCCATCTTTTTTGTTATATACTGGCTTACCTTTAAGGGAGATCTGTTCATCTGGAATCAAGGCTCCTTCAATTGTTATTGCACCTTTTGCTGCTTCCTTTGCGCCTCTGTCTGCCAGCTTGTCTCTTTCCTCCAATTCTGAGCTCACCTTCTGGTGTGTCTTAATATGCATAATCGCTACCTTTTCAGGCAGCTGGACTGCTTCCAATAGTTGCATTATCTCTTGTGTGTTTGATGTTCTTCCCCTACGAGTTCAACAATCCCTTTTCTTTCCAAGTGGCTCCATGTGCATGTACAACCCCAAATGCATATCTTGAGTCTGTATAAGTGTTTATTTTCTTTACTTTTTCTATTTCTAGGGCATGGGTTAGAACAATTATCTCAGCTTTTTGTACAGACGTATTTGTCAGCAAAGGGCCAGATTCTATTACTATTGGGATCAGAGCAGACGGGGCCAACTGAATGATGTTATAAAAGGTGTTTTGTTGCATAGTCCATCAGTCTTATGGAAGGGTGAGACACTTAAGGTGTTACATTCAATGCCATCACCTCAGAAGCTGACTAAATTCTAGTTACTATGTCTTTTATAAACATTTTAACCAATCGACAAGTAACACAAAAGATTACCAGCATCTTCATAAACCAATCATTAATTGCTTCAACTCACACAATACTGCCACAATGCATCTTTTTTCATCCAATCATATAACACTACAGAAACTTACGTTGTTGCGTCTTTAATTTCTTACTAAGTCTATAACAGGTTCTATGTTAAACTTCAAAATTTCTATTATCTTACTTAACATATTTATTCACTTACATAAAGCATATTTCTACTTGCTTAAAATATGCTTAAATATATTTTCTACTTAAACTACAAACTTCTATTGTTACTTCGTGTTTGTACAGCTTCTTTGTTCTAAAGCTGCAAGCCTTCTCCAACGTCTCAGGTCAAACGTCTCTATTCTGGGCCTGTATGCTCAAGGCTGTGAGAGTTCTCTGTGCCTGCATTTCCCACATACTACCTCTCTGTAGGTAGTAATTGCATGCACAGCATATTGTTTTCCACTGTTGACATAGCTGCTCCCATCCATGAAACAAGTGTCTGCGTCATCAAAAGGGGTATCCTTCAGGTCTAGACAGCTGGAATAGGAGGCTTCAATAGTCTCCAGGCAGTTGTGGTGTACTGGTTCCCCTTGATTACCGCTGAGGAAAGACAGGTTGGCAACCACTATTAGTTACCACTATTTCCACATCACCTTTTTCTACCATGATGGCTTGGTATTTCAGGAACCTATGTTGGGAAAGCCAGTGCCTGCCTTTCACTTCTAGCACCGAGGACACTGTGTGAGACATCAGTAAAGTAATTTCTGGGCCCAAGGTGAATTTGTGTGCCTCTTTGATTATGAAATTGAATGTATTTAACACAATGCTGTGATGGCTCTGAGGCTCCCAGGCCATCCTCTGGGTTTTTGAACAGGTAGGAGTGTTAAAGTAAGATTGACATTCTTTTAATAACCCTAATTGCAAAAAGTTGTCAATCACTGGGCTGATTCCTTCTCTATCCTCCTTTTTGAAGGGGTATTGTTTAATCCTAACTGCTTGTTCCCCTTCCTTAAGTTTAATTCGTATAGGATGTGCATTCTTCGCCCTCCCCGGTATATTTTAAGCCCATACTCCAGGAAACACCTGACTTAATATTTCTCATTGATTTCTTCTTCAGTTTCTGTGGTTGCTAACATTAAACTTAATATTTCTACATACTGTTGATTATTTACCTCCAGAGTAACTTCCCCATTTTTAAACATGATGGTGGCTTGTAATTGTTCCAGTAAATGTGTCCCCAAACATGTCTTCAGGGTGTTGGGCATATATAAAACCTTATGAATGCCCCATTGTTTCTCAGGATTATACTTGAATGGTTTGCAAAAATATGCTCATTCAGATTGACCAGTTTCCCCCTTTACCACGATGTAATTGTCCCCCACAGGCATCAAAGCTTTATTTAAAACTGAGTATGTTGCTCCAGTATCTACCAAAAATTCCACTTCTTCTTCTTTTCCCCTAGCTTCATTTTAACTAGTGGATCCTCTAGGGTAGAGTCCCCCAGTTCCCGTCAATCCTCTTTTACATGTGTGACCATCTTTTCTCTTCCCCGATCCCCCTTTTCCTGATGGCCATTTTGTCTTGATTCTGGACACTGATTTTTCCAATGACCAAATTTCCTGCAAATTGTACACTGGTCTCTACCCAGCCAGAGTGGGCCCTGTCTGGGTGTTCATGTCTTCTTTTCCCTTCCTCTCTTACAACTGTTACTAGTTTTCCCATCCCCTGCTTGTAAAAACAGCATGAACTATAGCAAGATATTATCATCTAAAGTTCCAATAGATGGCCATCTCACTCCATCTTTTAACTGATACAGAGGCCACCACTGCCTACAATACTTCACGGAAGTCCTCTTGTTCTCTGTACCCCCAGTTCCCACAATTTCCGTCCAATGTGCCAAAATACAGCCCAACGAGCTGGCTTTAGAAATCTCTTTGCTTTGGCCAGTTCCCATTATCTCCTCCTCCTCCTCATCATGTAGCACTTCCACCCAAACCCTTCTTGCAAACTTTCACAGTCTTTTCCTAATCTTCCTCTCTTACCAAGTTGCTGGTACCAAATGCAATCTTCCACACTCAAGCTTTAAAATCTTAGGTTTAGAATCTACTTTATTAAAATGCCTCTGCTCACACTGGGGGCACAAACCCTGCCACCTGGCAGAAGAACAATACCAATGTCCTGCACGAATCCTGCACTGTAATAATATCCATGCAAGGTGCCACCCCCTTGATGAATGAAAGACTGTAGTACATCCACAAAAACAAGTTATTCCATTTATCCCTTTTAGGATGCTTAAATACTTCATTGCAGGTTGCTCCCAATTTAAGGCTACCATTCTCCCTGCAGAGGTTCTGTATATTCCTTCTAAATAAACCTGTTCATTTCCTCTTTCTATCCAGTGATTCACTGGATTCACAAACTCCCAAGGGTCAAGCCCAAACCACTGGGGTAAAGGGGTCCCCTTAATTAGTCTCACAATTAAAACAGACAACAATCACCACACTTAAATACAGCACACTCTAAAACCGTACTTCAATCACTCCACTCACTTTGCTTTTCCCCAGCCATCTCAGTCGCCCAAGGATGGAAACGCGGGTAGAGCACTGCACTCGCTTTGTACTAAAGGTACATCTCACTCAGACAGCCAAAACATCCAGACTCTTCAATCACACAATTATGCCTCTAAATAGCAGCAATTAAAGTCCAGTTCAACAAAGGCAAGGATTCACTTGACCCACTCCCAGGGTTGCTAGCAGCTGCTCTATTGGTCAGTGAATGCCTCTGCCAGCTCCCCTAGCTGGTTGCTTGCAAGCCCAGACTCTACCTACACAGGGACTATGGTGTGTGCCAGACGTCTCTGCATAACTTAACAGCAGCCCTGGCCAAGTGGATGACTTACAGGCTCCCTAAATTTGATACATACCATTTATCCACAGTGCCAGTAGGATGTTGTCTGCCCCCACAGTGAGAGAGCCAAGATGCAGAGTTCCTCCTGGAAAAATCCTGAGGTGCACCTAGGAATCCACCCCTCAGCCAATCCTGCAGCCAGACAGAGCGCCTCCTGGCTGGCTTGACAAAATTATGCGCGGAAAGACTCCACAACTCCCTAAAGTTGTAAAGTAGGTATGCATTTATTCAGCACTGGATGCACATGGGGGATAACTCCTCCAAAGACATGCACACCCTCAGCAAAACTTATCTCTCTCTTTATTCCCTGAAGCATTACATGTACATTAAGTTTCACAATATGTCTATATATATTAATTTCCTAGCTCCACCTAGCCTTGCTTAGTATTATAATGAGCTTAAAGTCCTTCTGCGCTTGCACAGTGCCTCCTGGTGGTCATGTGGTGGTCATCAGGTTGAAGTAAAAACAGCCTTTCTCAGAGCTGAACTTTTCACCTTTCCTCCTTGCACATGCTCCCTGGTCTCTTGGTCACAGTTCAAACGGCAAGAGTGGTTTTGGCTGGTTTGGGGGTCTGAACAGTCTTCCTTATCACAATAGCCTTGCATTCTCTCATTCTGCTTTTGTGGGCACAGTAAATGTAAAGCTGTATGTGTTGTCTAGTCAGCTACTCCTAATCAATCACTCCTTAACTCCTAACCCCTTGCCTCAATGGTTTTACCATGAGTGACATAGTTTATAATTTTGCACCTTTCTCTGAGGAGCAAAACACATTAGATCCAGTTAAGTATGCAGACATGATCAGTTCCTGCTGAAACGTTACAGTTAGGGTGGACGTTTGCTGAATAAAGATCTGCTCTTGGCCCTGGGGAGTCCTTAAGGCTTCTCCACACATTCAGAACTACTGGGTTCACTGTTAATAGCATTAAACTAGAGGATGTCTGTGAAGTCCAGTGCGTGGCTGGAATCAGTGACATCAGAGCAGCAAAGACAGAGGTGTGCAGATAGAAATGGCAAACAGAAGGCAGGCAGGGATTGTAGTGGGAATGACTGGGAGAGAGGAACAATGGACAGAAGAGGGACGAAGGAGGGAGGGTAGTGAAGAACCTTGCTCCCAGCACTTGACAACCTCTGCTGCTCCTTACAGTCATTTAGCTTGTTTCCATGATGAAACTCTTGAACTCACACATTTCTTTGAAGTGCAGCTTTAAAAAGTAAAAACAGGATTGTAATTTACCTTCACTACTGTTATACTTCTCAATAATGTTTCAAGGACTATGAGTGCTTAATACCTCCAAAGGATTAAGGACCATATCACTACTGCAAATTTAGAGTCAAAACCATTTTGCAAATTCTTTGAAACACCTAGTTCTACACAAACTTAATGTCATGGGGTGACTTTACCTTTAAGATAGCTTTAGGAGCTGGGGAAGTTGAAGCTGCGAGAGGATGATGGGAGCTTTTTCTTGTGACCAATTATTGGTCATTTCTGAGTATTGGCAGTGGTTTTAACCATTGAGAAGTGAGATCAACTTGTGAACACCACCTTAAGATGTAAAGCTGGGGTTCTCTTGTTCTCTTTGGTTTTCGGCTTCTGACGAGGTAACAGGGCTCCGTCTCGGACTCCCCCCCACCCCCCTCCAGGCCAGACAAGGATGCGGGGGCGGGGGGAGGAGGGGCGGGGTGGAGAAATGGAGCTGGCCGGCCTGAATTGGTTCGAAGTTTCTGCCACTGAACTGAAACCTGATACCATGAACATCTGCAGCTTTTCCAAGACTTTAACTCTTTTACTACCTGGATGAGATTTACAGATTACTCCATTTTTCCAGAAAGAGAGAAGGAAGAGAGAGAGAGAGGGATAGTCGACATGAAGAAGACATCATAAATCCATCAAAGACAGTGAAGAAATGAGTTAAGTTTTAGATGGAGAAGAGAGAATAAGGAGATGCTTTAATAAAGCTGTAATGTTTTTCTGTTAAAGCTATGGAGATGGACAATAGTGTTCTGAAAAAAACTCCTTTAATTCATGACAGAGTATATTGGGAGGAATGGAGTGTTCAAATTGTGGATTTTGAGCAAATGGTGAAGTGGTTGTGATCCTGTGAGGTGCTGGAACAGAGCAGAGAGAAGTAATAGTTGAAGATTTGTGGCCTTTAAGAAGCAAAGAGAAAACTTCTGTTTCCAGGGAGGCTCACAGAGACAGATGAAGAGAACTTTTGCCTTTGAATAACTCATCCTTAAAAATGACATCCCTAGACTCGTTGACCCATACTCACTTCAGAGTGATGTGAAATGGAAAAAGAGAACTGATGGCAGAATTTCTGGGCAGCTGGCATCAGAGAAATAGAAAGCTGTAACAGAAATAGTTTTCTTGTGAGAAACTCCATAGATTAGCAGAAGAAGACTTCTGTTTCTCTACAAAGACTGATGAAAAGACTTTAAGAGGAATTGGGACTGTTTTAAACACCAAAGTTTCAACATTTTTTGTCTCTATGTTGTCATGTGAACAAGGGAATGGTTAGGTAGTGGGGCAAGGAGGGGCTTTCTGGAGGTTTTATTTTGGTTTTCTTATTCTTGTAGTTTTTGTTAATAAACTTTCTTTATTCCTTTTAAGTTTTAAGCCTGTTTTGCTCTTGTTCTAATCCATATCTCACAGCAAGAAATAAGTAAGATTTCTAGTAATTTTTTAGTTACTGCTTTAAAACCATGACACTGAATCACTATTTGACATGTGAAAATAATTTAAATCATTTGCTATGGTAGAGTCAAATACCAAAACTATGTGAAATTATTTTTGCATCATATTGACTGGATTTGGTAAATATTTATACCATTGCTCCTTCTGAAATTAAACAGATGCCATGTATGTTCCCCTTTCTATTAGCAAAGCTAATTACATGCCACAGTATACTGATTTCCCAGAATTTTAAATTACTTATTTTTCTAATGAAGACAATGAAATTCTATATTACATACAGAGAAAGAGATGAAATAATGAAAGAAAAACAAAGGAAAAAAAATTACCAGAAAACCACAAAAGGCCAGTTTTGGCAGAGAACTTGTTTAAACATTAGGATTGCTTTCTGGGCTTAAAATAAGTGATTACATATTTTAAATTTGTGACAGTCTTTTACAAAGAAGAACTTTGTGTACTGGCACATATATGAAGATGCAAGTTTCAGACTTTCCAATACAATTTTATTCGTATACTGCTGGTGTCTAGGCTTGATCCTAAACCACTGCATTTCACACATGTACATCCACTTCTCCCCATGATTTGTGTCTGCATGTATTAAAATTATCAGCTACAGAATTCAACTGACTTTTCATATTTGAAAAATTAATCCTTTTAATGGATTTTAAAGCATTCTTCATTATGTTCAAAGTACTATTAAACTTCCATTTTCCTTGCAGAAAGATAAGATAAAAAAAAAAAAAAAAGTAACATCACTTTCTGTTGTGGCTGCGTCCTGGGGGCCTGCCCAACCCTCGTCTTCTCTGGGCAACAGCCCAGATAGATGTCCCAGGGGAGAGAGCCACTGTCTGGGGTTTCCAGGCAGTTTCCAGGCAGAGGTAACCCTTAGGAGCATGGGCCAAGGCATCAAGGTGACCAGCTGTTTTAGAAAGGGATTTCTTCTCTGTGATCAGCTCTGTTCAGCCTAGCCAGCTCCATTCAGGGGTTACCCCAGCCAATGCAGACAAGAGACAGGAAAATCACATGGCATTCCACAGAAAGTCTTTAATGCAGGCTTCAGCAAAGGGGGGCAGTGATGATCTAACCACTGATCTGGGCAAAAGCTGGGATTTTTATAGGGAAGGGGAGAATTGGGAAGGGGACCAATTGTCTGAGGCTGGGATAAGATGACCAATAGTTAACAGGGAAATAGCATGGGGTCCTGAAGAAGGAAGGGGTCCACAGCTTAGTCACCATGACTAGGCAGTTTTTTCTTATCTTAGGGGGTAGATCTCCAGGGAGGATGTCTGTCAGGTCTGGGCCTCCTCCACAGCTCCTCTCTCTGTGTTTAGTAAAAAGGCGTGTCCTGTAGCTCTTTTGAAGCAATGGAGAAGACATGAGAACATAGCTAATACAATAATAATCACAATAAAGATCCACAAAATTCCCTTAACTAAAGATTACAGATTTTTCCAGATATCTTGCAACACATTATTAGGGATAATAAATTCTATTACTACAGGATAACTTTATCATGCTGCATAACAACTGAATAGAGCCTGGAAAAGGAGACTTTCTTGTTGCTATACATTTAATGGGTGGTATTTTTAAGCATATTGATTTGGGACAATAACTATCAAATACTTCAGATAAGACAATGCTCTTTAAAAAGTTTCCCTTGGCTTTGTCAGAAATGACAACTGAATTGAAAGTAGTGAACTGAATCTTTGGTTAGTTATATCTTTATTTATTTCATTATGTTCTCTATTTTATAAATTTAATCTCATTGGTCTCCCGTGGCTTAAATATTATTAGTTGATTATACTAGCAAAGTTAGTTTTTCTTTGTTTTTTCCTAACAAAGGATGAAGATTAAATGAAAAGTACCCACAACACAAACAGACTCTGATATATGATGAAATGAAAAGTCTGAAAATATTCTTAACACATTTTTTTCTTTTAAACACATAAATTAGAGAAGGCACTTTGTATTTTCTGAGATCAAAATTTATTACATATATGTGGCAATCCCACCTTTACTGGCTTTTTTGGCAAAAGCCTTTTTCTAAGCAAACCATAGAAAATAGAAAGTATTCTCTGTTTCCTAATAAGGTTCTGTTTTATGTATGTTATTCTTTCACAAAGCTTATCTAAATTCTTTTTTTTTAAGAAACTGAAGTAATTCTATGTATTTCTGCTGCTTTGGTCTCTTTTTGTCTATTGTAGCAATGGAGAACAAAAAGACACAGACCCCCTTATACATCCAAAGATCACTATTGCAGAAATCAGCCCCTTTATACCCTTAATTTCTACTGGGCATAAGTGAAACCAAAGCCTAACAGAACTTAATAAAAGAAGGGCAGCTGTTGTTTGGCTCAGCTGCAGTGCTGCTGTCCACATGTTTTATCACCCAATCAGCTTCCTGTTCATACGCTGTCCACGCGTTCCTCCAGCCAATCACAATCTCCAATCTCACTTCCAGCTGTCGCCCAACTGACTCTCTCCTCATGCCTGGCTGCCTCTCCCCCTTCAACCAAGTTCCAACCACGAAGCCTGCAGCTGTGTCATTCAATAGGGCCCTCTGGTGAGCATAAGTCTCAGCAACCCCATAATCCACAGTCTATTAGCCTTCGTAGCAAAAAATATTTCTTTATATGTCTTGAAACATACTGAAATTGAAGCCAGGTAGTTAAGCTCTCTCACAGGCATAGACAGTAGTTTGTTTGGGTTTTTTAACCACTTGCTTTAAGGCAGTACTCTGCATATTTTGCTGTAGTTATTCTGTGACTATCACAATGGTTTTTTTTAAATTAACTTCACTGCTTTGAAGATAAACCAGTGGGAGGAATTAATGCCACAAAAATATCTTGTGAGAGATTTCAAATTTAATAGCAAAATGATAATAAAGGAAATAGTACAGAAACACAGGTTTAAACTGCCAAAGTCAGAACATGACCTGACACCCAGTTGTTCATGGTGGAATCAGAGGTAGATTAAGTGGTAATTGCAGTTCTATTGAAGTGGTGAATTATAGCCAGCTGAGGTGGTGGTGGGATGCAAAGATCCTGCACCTCTCAGCTGCTATAGTGAATTCAGCTTTAGCCTTTAAAAACGCTCAGTGAAATTCAGCTCTCAGCAATGTGGAAGAAAGAGAGATGGAGCTTCGTATCTGATCTCTTTGGAGGCTTTAATTCAGCTCTCTGCCCCAAGAAATCTCTCTGCAAATGCTACTGGGCTTACAGAAATCTGACTTTTTATCTCCTGCAGGTCAGGGCATGTTAACATGAACAACCAATAAGCAACACAGAACTAACATGAACTGCAAAGGCTACTGGACAGGGGGCTTTTTGCTTCACCATGCCTGAAAAGGCAGCCAGCTAAGGTTTCTCCCCTAAGGAGAGTGGCAAACTGTAGCCTAAATAGTTTCTTCCCTCCAAGGAAGGACTGGTGTACTGTTGGCTGGCTCACTGTCCCCCACATGTGGTCTTGTTGAAGCAGTGGTCCTGTGGAAAGATCTGGTCTTCCTTCTCTGTAGGTCCAGTGGTGGATCCCCTAAGTCCCCAGACCTCAAGACTATATACCCTCAAATAGAGGCAGGAATGTGCAGTACTTCCCCCAAGGCAGGGAGTTTTACAATGGAATGATGTAATCTTATAAGTCATAGGATATTTTGAGGAGTCCTTGATGGCCCATTAGCAGAGATGACTATCCATGAGCTGGGTGTAGTTATCACATGAAGACGAAGAGAACACTACACCCTGCTGATAGGTGGGGTATGCAGCTGTTACAAATGACCCACCACTAAGAGTTCATCAGAAGGTGATGTAGGTGGTGGTAGAATACATACTTTGCTTACACCTTACACTGTAACCCAAGACATTAACTTATATAGATTTTTCCCCCCAGTCTTGCTTCTCGGCATTTGAGACTACCGTTAACGCTTCATGTTAACTACATCCGAACTTGTTTTGTTTGGTCTCTATCCATTTGAAATGGATATTTCACTCATGCTGAACAGAGTAAAAGGATTTTTTTGTAGTCTGTATGCACAGTGTTCTTTGCCTGTTCTACAGAATCATGACACACTCACTAATAATATCATCTTGGATCATGCATCCATATTGGTCTGTATTAGTTGTACTGATCATTACTGTTTGAATTTAATGTTTTATACTTGATTTTAGCAAATGTTATCTTTTTTTTCCATTTTGTCAGGATAAGTTTAGATGAACTTCATGTAAGGCCCAAACAACTTGCTTGATGAGGTTTTCAAAAGAGCTTACTATTGTTTATGTACTCTTAGATGCATGGAAGAAACACCAAAAATATATTCTCAAGAGGGCAGAAAATCACAAAATACTTGACTGGCAACATTAGAAAAAATGAGAAATTGGCAAAAGTCTTAGCACAATATTCAATCAACATAAAATGCTTCTGAAAGCATTAACTTGGCCCATTCAACTTGGAAAACTCTAAGCCCATTCAATTTTAAGTTAACCAAAAATTCCAAGAAGAGGGAATTAGAAGAAAAAGAGAAAGAGAGAAGGACAGAAAATATAGAGAAAAGCATATGTATAGCTACCAATTCCTGTTCAGGCATGTCCTGGGTTGCAGTATATTCTATCACCATCCTCATGTACTGTTGAAACCAGGTGAGGCAGTGCTCCCTGCCTCCCCCCCCTCCCCCGGGCTACCTTCTGTTAATGGGCCCATCAATGCCCTGCCCCATGACTCATAGATAACTTCCCCCTGTATTGTCCCCTGTTAATGGGCCCACCACTGCCTTGCTGCATAACTCAGAGATAACTTCCTCCTGGACTGTTTTCTGTTAATGGCTCATCAAGGCCTTATCTCATGACTCACCATCCCATTGTGAGATGCTCCTCCCCGAGGGAGGAGCCAAGCATTCCATACTAGATATAAGCTGAGAATTCGAACACCACAGCAGCCCTTACCTACGGGACTTCCAGAGGACAGGAGCTACTGCTGGACTTTCAGCTGAAGACCAGACCCCCTTTCTTCCAGAGGATCATGCTTCAACAAGACCACCTCATCTGGACGACTACCATCACCCTAACAGGGTTCCAGGCTGTATTCTGACTCTGTCAGTGTTTTTGATATTATTGCATTTATTCTTTTTATCATTTTCCTATTAAATTATAATTCTGACTTGCGATCTCTCACTGGTTTGATTTCAAACTAGTACATATTTTGGCGCCCAACGTGGGGCATTAACCTGAGAGAAAGTCAGAATTGCAATTTCATATTAACAGAAACCTATCCACCATGGTGGTTGGCTTGTCTATATGGGTACTGTATCTTGCTCTCTATATTTTCCCTCACATGGGGAACTACTTGCCTGTTGTATTGCTCCTGTTGAGACCAGGGAATGGTATGAGAATTGCTTTATTGGTTTATTATGCTTATGGCATGATAACCTGTGAGGCAATGAATACCATTCGGAATATATACTCAATTTTGTTTGCTTGTCCTAGTCTGGGCTGCTACATCTGGGACCTTCTCAACAATCGCACCCTGCCCTTGGTGGGAAGAGTGGAGAGTGGTTTCTTCCAGCCTTTCAGGTCAGGCACAGCAGTTTTTAAAAATATTGAGTTCTCTCTAGATGCCAAGGACAGCCTAGTCTTGCTGTTTTGTTTTCTCTGCATGGCCTGCACCATGTACACCATGCTTAGAAACAAAGCACTGTTTAGTGTGGTACAGCGTCTTCTTGAGGAGGAAGAGAAAAGAACCAAGAGCAGAGCAACAGCATCCATGACCACACAGACTGCCACAGAAGAGAAAGGAACCAAGAGCAAAGCCACAGCGTCCGTGTCTACGCAGACTGCCACAGAGGAGAAAGAAACCAAGAGCAAAGCAACAGCATCCGTGTCCACTCAGACTGCCACAGAGGAGAAAGGAACCAAGAGCAAAACAACAGCGTCCATGTCTACGCAGACTACCACAGAGGAGAAAGGAACCAAAAGGGCCATGAGCACCTCCACACAAACAGTCACCGAACCAGAGCAGCCTAAACCGGTAGAAGTTGCCCCCATTCAGAAAAAGAAATCAAAAAGCAAATCAGTCCGCATAGTGACTGATGAGGGTGAGGCAGGACCTTCACACGCAGCGGAGGAGACAGAACCAGAGATTATCACTCGCTCTCTATCCCTAGGTGAGCTGCGTGACCTGCGGAGGGAATTCACCCGCCAGACGAACGAGTCCATCCTAACCTGGCTGCTCCGCATCTGGGACGCTGCAGCAAACGACACCATCCTGGATGGAAGTGAGGCCAGGCAACTGGGATCGCTGTCCCGGGATGTGGTCATTGACCAGGGGATTGGGAGAACCCAAGAAACTCTCAGCCTCTGGAGGCGACTGCTGACAAGTGTAAGGGACAGATACCTCTGCAAAGAAGACCTCCAGGTGCACCAGGGAAAATGGAGCACAATGGAACAGGGTATCCGATGCCTGAGGGAGTTGGCTGTGCTGGAGATCATTTTTGCAGAAGATGAGAGATTTCCTAAGAGCCCAGATGGTGTCCAGTGCACGTCACAGATGTGGCTGAGATTTGCACGGCTTGGACCAGAGATGTACTCCCGTTACCTGGCAACACTGCAATGGAGGGAAGGTGAGGACAGGGTGGGTGTCCTGGCCAATAAACTAAGAATCTACGAGGACACTGTCACTGCCCCGTTTCGCACCCATGTCTCATCTGTGGAAACAAGGCTGGCTGAGCAAGTCCGGAGCTTGATTGAAGAGGGCCATCAGAAACTAAAAAAGGAACTTAAGGAAGAAATTTACCACGTCTCCCCAGAACCAACAAGAGTCTCTGCTATTAGGAGTAGGCATTCCCCAGCCAGGGAGAAAGGATACACTCCACGAGGTAACCTCTGGTTTTTTCTCCAGGAGCATGGAGAAGACATGAGGAAGTGGGATGGAAAACCCACCTCCTCCTTAGCAGCCCGGGTACGTGAACTAAAAAGAGGGACAACTACCACAAGGAGCTCATCTAGAGCCAGCGCCGCTCCGGTCTCTCGTGGCCAGAACATCAGAAGGTATAGAAATGATGATATGAGTGATCCTCTTGAAGGGACATCAAGAGCATATTCACCGGAGGAGAGCAACGTGCACCATGACCAGGATTAGAGGGTCCCTGCCTCTAGCCAGGTAGAGGAGAGGGACAACCGGATCTATTGGACAGTGTGGATCCGATGGCCTGGCACATCTGACCCACAAAGATATACGGCTTTGGTTGATACCGGCGCTCAATACACTCTAATGCCATCAAGGTATGTGGGAGCGGAACCCATTTCTATTTCTGGGGTGACAGGGGGATCCCAGGAGCTCACGGTACTGGAAGCTGAAGTGAGTTTAACTGGGAATGAGTGGCAGAAACACCCCATCGTGACTGGTCCAGAGGCCCCATGCATCCTCGGCATAGATTACCTCAGGAACGGGTACTTCAAAGATCCAAAAGGTTATCGCTGGGCTTTTGGGATAGCTGCTCTAGAGACAGAAGGCATCAGACAACTGAGTACCTTGCCTGGTCTCTCAGACAACCCTTCTGCTGTGGGACTACTGAGAGTTGAAGAACAACAGGTACCAATTGCCAGAGCAACAGTGCACCGTCAGCAATACCGCACCGACAGAGACTCTGTGGTCCCCATCCATACGATGATTCGTGAGCTGGAGAGCCAAGGGGTGGTCAGCAAGGCTCGTTCACCCTTTAACAGCCCCATATGGCCAGTGCGTAAGTCCAGTGGAGAATGGAGACTGACGGTGGATTACCGTGGACTGAATGAAGTCACGCCACCACTGAGTGCAGCCGTACCAGACATGCTGGAGCTTCAGTATAAGCTGGAATCCAAGGCAGCAAAGTGGTACGCGACCATTGATATTGCAAATGCGTTTTTCTCCATTCCTCTGGCAGCAGAGTGCAGGCCTCAGTTTGCCTTCACCTGGAGGGGTGTGCAGTATACCTGGAACCGATTGCCCCAGGGGTGGAAGCACAGTCCTACTATCTGCCATGGACTGATCCAGACTGTGCTAGAAAAAGATGAGGCTCCAGAACACCTGCAGTACATTGATGACATCATTGTGTGGGGGAACACGGCAGCAGAAGTATTTGAGAAGGGACAGAAGATCATCCAGATTCTCCTGAAGGCTGGTTTTGCCATCAAGAGGAGCAAAGTCAAGGGACCTGCCCGGGAGATCCAGTTCCTGGGGGTAAAGTGGCAAGATGGACGGCGTCAGATTCCCACTGAAGTCATCAATAAGATCACTGCGATGTCTCCACCGACCAACAAGAAGGAAACACAAGCTTTCCTAAGTGCCATAGGCTTTTGGAGAATGCACATTCCTGAATATAACCAGATTGTGAGCCCTCTCTACCTGGTTACCCGCAAGAAGAACAATTTCCATTGGGGCCCTGAACAACAACAAGCTTTCGCCCAGATCAAGCAGGAAATCGCTCATGCGGTAGCCCTTGGTCCAGTCAGAACGGGGCCAGAAGTGAAAAACGTGCTCTACTCTGCAGCCGGGAACAATGGTCTGTCCTGGAGCCTTTGGCAGAAGGTGCCTGGTGAGACTCGGGGTCGACCACTGAGATTCTGGAGCCGAAGCTACAGAGGATCCGAGGCCAACTACACCCCAACAGAGAAGGAAATTTTGGCCGCCTATGAAAGAGTCCAAGCTGCCTCAGAGGTCATTGGTACTGAAGCGCAGCTGCTTCTGGCACCCCGACTGCCGGTGCTGGGGTGGATGTTCAAGGGAAAGATTCCTTCCACGCATCATGCCACCGATGCTACTTGGAGCAAATGGATTGCCCTCATTACACAGCGTGCCCGTATTGGAAACCTGAACCGCCCTGGGATTCTGGAAATTATAACAAACTAGCCTGAAGGTGAGACTTTTGGATTATCTTCTGAAGAAGAGGAGCAAGTGACACGTGCTGAGGAAGCCCCACCATATAATGAGCTACCGGAGAGTGAAAGACGATATGCCCTCTTCACCGATGGTTCCTGCCGAATTGTAAGCACTAACCGGAAATGGAAAGCTGCTGTATGGAGCCCCACACGACGAGTTGCACAAGCTACCGAGGGAGAGGGTGGATCGAGTCAGGTCGCAGAACTTAAAGCTGTCCAGCTGGCTTTAGATATTGCTGAAAGAGAGAAGTGGCCGAGGCTCTATCTCTACACTGACTCCTGGATGGTAGCTAATGCTCTGTGGGGATGGCTGGATCGATGGAGAAAAGCCAACTGGCAGCGCAGAGGGAAACCCATCTGAGCCGCTGAGATTTAGCAGGACATCGCCGCTCGGGTAGAGAAGCTGATCGTGAAGGTTCGACACGTAGATGCTCATGTACCCAAAAGTCGAGCTAATGAAGAGCACCGTAACAATGAGCAGGTGGATCGAGCTGCCAAGGTGAAAATATCACAGGTGGATCTGGACTGGCAGCACAAGGGAGAATTATTTTTAGCTCGTTGAGCCCATGATGCCTCTGGTCATCAGGGACGAGATGCAACGTACCGATGGGCTCGTGAGCGAGGGGTGGACCTTACTATGGACAGCATCTCACAGGTTATCCACAACTGCGAGACCTGCGCTGCAATCAAACAGGCCAAGCGGGTAAAGCCTCTGTGGTACGGTGGAAGATGGTCCAAGTACAGGTATGGGGAAGCCTGGCAAATTGACTACATCACCCTTCCCCAAACCCGCCAAGGCAAGCGCTACGTGTTGACCATGGTAGAAGCAACCACTGGATGGCTGGAGACATACCCTGTGCCTCATGCTACTGCCCGGAACACCATCTTGGGCCTGGAAAAGCAAGTCCTTTGGAGACATGGCACCCCTGAGAGAATCGAGTCAGACAACGAGACGCATTTCAAGAACAGCCTCGTAAGTACTTGGGCCAGAGAACATGGAATTGAATGGATCTATCATATCCCTTATCATGCACCAGCTGCTGGGAAAGTTGAACGGTGCAATGGACTACTCAAGACTACCCTAAAAGCACTTGGTGGAGGAACCTTCAAAAATTGGGAAGTGAACTTAGCAAAGGCCACCTGGATGGTTAACACCAGAGGATCCATCAATCGAGCTGGTCCTGCCCAGTCTGAACCCTTGCACACGGTGGATGGAGATAAAGTCCCTGTGGTACACATGAGAGGTATGTTAGGAAAGACTGTTTGGATTAATCCCACCTCAGGCAAGAGCAAACCTATCCGTGGGATTGTCTTCGCTCAAAGACCTGGTTGCACTTGGTGGGTAATGCGGAAAGATGGGGAAACCCGATGTGTGCCACAAGGAGACCTCATTTTAAGTGAGAACTGTGTGTAAGGTTCCATTGTATATATATATATATATGTGTGTGTGTGTGTGTAGAGTTTAAGGAAGGTACTGATTTAGAATTATGTAGATGGTAATAGAATAAGGGGTGGATTATGTCCTGGGTTGCAGTATATTCTATCACCATCCTCATGTACTGTTGAAACCAGGTAAGGCAGTGCTCCCTGCCTCCCCCCCCTCCCCCGGGCTACCTTCTGTTAATGGGCCCATCAATGCCCTGCCCCATGACTCATAGATAACTTCCCCCTGTATTGTCCCCTGTTAATGGGCCCACCACTGCCTTGCTGCATAACTCAGAGATAACTTCCTCCTGGACTGTTTTCTGTTAATGGCTCGTCAAGGCCTTATCTCATGACTCACCATCCCATTGTGAGATGCTCCTCCCCGAGGGAGGAGCCAAGCATTCCATACTAGATATAAGCTGAGAATTCGAACACCACAGCAGCCCTTACCTACGGGACTTCCAGAGGACAGGAGCTACTGCTGGACTTTCAGCTGAAGACCAGACCCCCTTTCTTCCAGAGGATCATGCTTCAACAAGACCACCTCATCTGGACGACTACCATCACCCTAACAGGGTTCCAGGCTGTATTCTGACTCTGTCAGTGTTTTTGATATTATTGCATTTATTCTTTTTATCATTTTCCTATTAAATTATAATTCTGACTTGCGATCTCTCACTGGTTTGATTTCAAACTAGTACAAGGCAAAACTCCCAGGACAAGGTAGGATCAAAACATTGGATTACCTTATAGTAAGCTTTAAATAGCCCTTAGTCTTCCTTGGCCCTTCCTCCAGGTGGGACTTCCAGTCATCTGGCCACTCAGGAGATGGGTCGGCAGCCACTTCTGGTCTGGGATGCAGGTTCTAGGGATGGGAAGTGTGGGGCAGGACACTGTTTTGACAGGGCAAGGCCTGACCTGCCACTTTACCCACACAGATGCAACCCAAAACGCCTTGAGACATCAATCTTTCCAGTCTCTCATACCCCATCTTCTCTGACACACCAAGTTTGATGTCACAAGAATATTTAATCAGCATATGTTTAGTTCCCTGTTCAGTTCATCCATGTATAGGTGGCTGAGGAAAGAGAAGTATTGTGTGGATTTTATTCATGTTTGAGGTTGTTATATGAAGATTATTCTATTTATTTGTAGATTCTAAGAACGTGATCATTTTACAGAATTATATTTTTGGTCTTTTGAGAATAATGGGATTGAATATGAACTTTGTGCCAGGTTGGGTGTTTGCCTGATCGTGGCCTTGAGTATGCAATGTTTTGTGGTTTAGTATGTGATGAATAATAACTGATTTTTTCTGACCTTTAAGAATAGAGATTGTTGAATCTTCATTGAGATATTTCTACTTTGTGGTGTAGTGAGTGTATGATTCAGTCATCATGGTTTGTGATTGCTACAGCTCTTCCTAAGTGTTGCAGTTTACGTTTAGAAGCTGTTACTTTTTTTTTCATTCCAAGTAAGAAGGCTTATGATGCTTTTTTATTAAATAATGCTTTTGTTGATTATGGATTTTGTGAATTTTTTTCCTTGATCAAGTCAATATGTTTGTGCAGTTTTGTCACTGCATGTATGATTTCAGGTTTTCAGGTTTATAAATTATTTGTGATTGGATCAGACTGCTTATTTGATGTAGAATAATGCTTTAAGACAGGATATTATTTTCACAGTAGAAGCTGAAGTCACTGGGAGAGACAGGAGATTGAAATTTTCTTAGTTGAATTTTATAAAATATATTAGGGCTGTTGCATAAACTTTTGCAGTTCATGATTGATGGCATCAGATAGTTACCCTGTTGAGACAACATAGTTAGGATAATAGCATTTCCTGATCTTTTGTTACATTGTCTTTTATCACTGTTTTGAGTATTACTTTTTTCATTAAACACAAGGCTTATTTTTTTCCATTTGTTTTTTTTTTTTGTAGTAGGGAATTTTTTCCCTCATTAGTGATATAGTGTATTTTCACAGCCATGAAAAAACAGTGTGCAGAAAGTTTTATCTAGATTCTATGGGCTTTGGTTAGGAAGCTGTCACGTTTTAAGCTCGGACGGAAACTGTACACTATGCAGCTGCCTGCTCACCCCACAATACCCCGGTGGAATGGGAAGAGAATTAGAAGTGACAACAGTAGGTTGCAATAAAAACAGTTTAATAATTGAAACAAAAGTAAAATGTAATAATAATAGCATATAATAATGATGATAATAAAAGGGGTAAAAAAAAAAGAAAAAATAAGAAGACAAAGTGATGCACAAATCTATTACTCTTTGCAACTGAGCTGTCCCTCCTCCCTTGGGAGCGCCGAGAAGAATGACACAGACTCTCTTGTGAATTGAACAGGAGAGTTCTTTCTCTTAAGGTTTATTACTTCAGATCTTCTTTTATAGACCGATACGTGAAAGTACGGAAAAGTAAAACTCTTATTGGTTAGTAAACTTACACATCACCATCATTGGTCAGTGGGGTACATCACCCCTCGACCTTCTCTTGCAAGAAAACAAGAAACTGACAAACAGCACCTGCAAGGCTGTCTTCTATCTCTGAGGATTGTTTTGATTCTTCCTTATGATTTCCCGGGCCACTTTTCTCAGGCGAGACTGAGAAAGTTATGCAGCCTGCTGTTCCACAGGCACTGTGCTCCCTGCTTCATAGTTAGCATCCATACTGAACAATGCAATTGATCCAGACCTCTCTTCTAGATAACTGCCCCAGTTTATGTACAAGGCATGACATTCTATGGAATATCCTTTTGGCCAGTTCAGGTCACCTGTTTCAGTTATGCGCCCTCCCAGCTTATTTGTGCACCTCATCACTGGCAGAGAGTGTTTAGCAACAAGCAAAACACCAGTGTGTCATCAACATTATTCTCATACTGAATCTGCAACACAGCATTGTACTAGCTACTGAGAAGAAATTAAGCCTATGCCAGCTGAAACCAGGACCATATCTACCCTTTATTTTGTGCCATTTACATCATGCCAAATCTCATGCTTCTCAATACTCTATCACCTTCCCTATTTATTTACTTTGTTAGATATATATGCAGCCATCATTCCCATAGTCTATGGAACACTTTTGTCAAATGCCCATAAAATGTCCACAAAAATGTCTGTTGAATTGATTTAGTCCATGACTTTGACATCCATTCCTGACAAGAGTCTTTGAAGTAGGAAAGACTGAGATGTTGGATTGCTGTACGTTGCACACTGAAGTCAATTCTGAAACCATTACTGCTGTACTTGTTCAGTTTTCATTCATGAAATGAATGAAATTAATGATCAGAGGGAAGTCAAGTTCATATACGTCAGAATGTATGTTTTGCAGATAAATATCCCAAGGTGTTCAGTGTGGTGATGCATATGTAGCAACTATAGAAGTGGTAATACACAGTATTAGATAGTTATTAACATCTGTTATTAACATTTTACAGTTTAATTTATTGTCTATTCTTACCCAAAATAAAATCTTCTTGAGGCACACACTGGACTTCCCCATCCTCCTGCATTATCCATCATCTGGGTGATGGCATTGGGCACATGATGTTTCCTGTTACCCAGTGGTTGCTTCTACCTTTGTGAGCAAATGAGGTTTGCCTTCAAGGATTTGGTGGTGTGACACCCTCAATCTGCTGGACCTCTTGGGTACATGAGTATCTGGTTGTGACATACTGTCACAACCAGATTCTCCACCTGGACATCAGTCTTGCCACAATGTAATGGGCTTACCTCTACATTGACAGTTATTCTGTTGCAGAAGAGTTAAACAATTGGCCATTTTTCTCCTTTAGCCTGCTAAAGACAGTTGGATAGCTTTCAACTCTGCAAACTGACTCCATTCACCTTCTCCTTCAGCAGTTTTTGATTGTTGAAGGATTTCTATACAGCTGCTTTCAAATTCTGATGCCTTTCCACAAGATAGCAGGGTCCATCAATAAATAAGGTATATTGCATCTCACTTTCTGGTAATTTATTATATAGTGGGGCCTCTTCAGCACATTACCTTCTTCTCTGATAACATTGCAAAATCCCTGCCTTCTGGACAACCTGTGAAAATTTCCAAGATTTCTGGACAACTGGGGCATCCTGTCTGAGCTTTTTGTGTGATTAGTGCAACCTCCTGAGTCTGTATACAGCATCTGTTGCATGATGTGTAGAGGAGACCCTTGTTTTGAATATCCAACCCAACACAGGTAACCAGGTTGCCAAAAGGAGCTGTGTTTCAGTACTAATCAATTCTGCAAGCAGTTCAAAATTCTTCATAAGCTGCCAGTATCTCCTTCTCAGTTGGAGTACAGCAAGTTTCAGATCCTCTGTATCCCCAGTTTCAAAAATCTAGGAGTCTTCCATGGTGTTATCTGTCAGAGGCTCCAGGTAGGGCCATTCTCTCCAGTTGCACTATAGAGCACATTTTTTACATCTTGCCCTGTTTAGAGTGGTCCAAAGGCTGCTGCATGATTTGTTCAAAGGCTTGTGATTGCTCAGGGTCCCATTTGAAATCATTCTTTTTCTGTGTCACTTCATAGAGTGAAAGGCTTGAAGGGCTTACAGTCAGACTTAACTTGGAAAGTGCATTCTTCAAAATTCTACAACACTCAAAAAACCTTACGTTTTTTTCTTTTTAGTTTGTGGAGGCATGGCTGTTATCTTACTATTCACATCCATTGCGATCTGATGATGTCCATCTTGCCATACTCCTTTGCAGGTCCCTTTACCTTTTTATACAGCAAAACATGCTTTCAGGAGAATCTGGACTATTTTCTTCCCATTCTAAAAAACCTTAGCTGTATTGCCCCATATGATGACAGCATCAATGCACTGCAGGTGTTTCAGAGTTTCACCCTGTTCCAGTGCAATCTGGATCAGATGATAGGGTGCCATGGTAAATGGTAGGGTTGTGTTTCCACCCCTTGGGCACTTGATTCTAGGTGTACTGCATGCCACTCCAGGTCAAAGCAAACTTGTGTGGCCTGCACATTTTTTCCATCCCACTTCCTCATGGCTTCTTTGTGGTCCCACAGTTGAAACTCTAGGGTGCTCTGTGGCATGTTCTTTCTATCATATTTGTTGAGAAAAAAGATGCCTGCTCCCATAAACTTGCTGAATTGCTGTAACTCCCATGACAGTTTCTCTGAAGTCAAGATAAAGGAAAATACACACTGTCTTCATATTCTTGGATTTGACAAATTGCTTCATCCACTGCTGGTGACACATCATCTTTCCAAATTAATGTTGACAAGGGGCTGTCTTGCACTGATGGTGTACTCTTCAAAAATTTATATCATGTGGGTTGTAGACAGAATCACAGAATCACAGAATCACAGAATCACAGAACTAGGTTGGAAAAGAACTTTAAGATCATCTAGTCCAACCTATGACCTAACTCATTGTCATAGAGTTACTTTACCTTTAAGGGAGTTGGAGTTGCTGGGAAGTGCTTGGAGTCTTTTCTCCTGACCAATTATCGGTCATTGCTGGGAATTGACAGCAGTTTAGGCCATTGAAAAGTAGGATCAACTTGTGAACCCTACCTTAAAATGTAAAAGCAGAGCTCTCTAGGCTCTCTTTGTTTTCTGACTGTGGAGGGTGGCGGAGCTCCAGGCCTCCCGTCCCTGCCCAGGCCATGCGGCCGGGCGGGGATGGGGCCGGGCCTGCCCCATCTCCCGGCCGGGAGATGGGGGGGGGGCCTGGGGAAGGTTTTCCCCGGGCCGGGCCGAGCCGATCTCTGGCTCGGCTGCAGGTTTTGCTGTAACTACATTCACTAGAAACTGCCCAGTGAAGAAAGAGGGAGGCCCTGGACTTGCAGCGGGTTGGAGCAGAGACTACACGCTCCAGAGCAGCCATGAGGAACTTCCCATCGCAGACGGCTCCAGCTCCTGTTCGGCAGAGATCTCCGAACCATCTACAAAAGCCTGGGCAAGATTTTAACTCTTTCATTACCCAGATGAGACTTGCGGATTAATCTTTTTATCCAGAGAGAGAGAGAGAGAGATCAACATGAAAAGAGACTTTATAAACTACCAGTGACAGGAAAGAAAAGAAGCTTCAAGAAAGGTAGAGAATTAAGAAGATGCTTTAATTAAGCTGAAATATCTCCCTGTTAAAACTATGGAGATGGACAATGAAGTCTTGAAAAGAACTCCTTTAATTCATGATATAGGATCTAGAGAGGAATAGTGTTCAAAGTGTAAATTTGAGTAAAGAGTAATTATAGTATAGTGAAGTACTGGGAGATTAAAAGCCTTGAGAGGCCATGAGAAAACTGTTGAGAGATTTGAAGCCCTGAGAGGCCATGAGAAAACTGTTTTCTGGTGAAGCTCACAGAAACAGATGAAGAAGACTTTTTTTGCCTTTGAAAAACTTATCCTTAAAAATGCTATCTCTAGACGCATGGCCCATACACACTTCAGAGTGATGTGAGAATGGGAGGAGTGAACTCTAATAATAGCAGCTCTGGACAGCTAACATTAGGGCAATAGAAAACTATAACAAAAATAGTTTTCTTGTGAGAAACTCCATAAATTAACAGGAAGAAACTTCTGTTTCTCTATAAAGATTGGTAAAAAGACTAGCAAGAATTAAGACTGTTTTAACCATCAGAGTTCCAGAGTTTTTGTCTCTGTTGTCATGTGAACAAGGGAATAGTGGGTAGATAGGGGATGGAAGAGTTTTTCTGGAAGTTTATTCTGGTGTTCTTATTATTGTGGTTTGTCAATAAACTTTCTTTTTTTTTTCCCCTTTTAAGTTGTATGCCTGTTTTGCTCTTATTCTAATCCATATCTCACAGCAAGAAGTAAGTAATTTTCTTAGTTAGTAGTTTAAAACCATGACACTCATCAACTAAACCATGGCACCAAGTGCCACGTCCAGTCTTTTTTTAAACATGTCCAGGAATGGTGACTCCACCACCTCCCTGGGCAGATGATTCCAGTGTGCAATCACTCTTTCACCTCTTTAACTGAAGATTTTTTTCTAACATCTCACCTAAGCTTCCCTTGGTACAGCTTAAGAATTTGTCCTCTCTTTCTGCCAGTTTTTGCCTGGGAGAAAAGACTGACCCCCACCTGACTACCATCATAGGACTTCAGCTGGATCTGTGGGGAATTGCGCACTGTCCAGGCCATAATATATCATTTTTCACATGGCTGTTTCTCTCAGATGTTGAATACCTTTCTCTATTGCCATCTATTTTCCTGGGTGACAGGGAATATTGCCCTTATGTGTATACCTTTCCCTCACACCTTATAAGAGGCTAAGGGCTTGTATCTTTTTCCCCATCTCTTTGGCAATGCTTGACTCCTTAACAAGTGATCCCAGCTAATAGTTTTACTCTCTAATTCCAAACTACTAGGCCTGTTGTCCCCAGCTAAAATCTTTTTGTATCTCCCACACCTCATTCAAGCATAGGGATTGAGTGGTGGTTGTATCTTCTTTCTGTTCCCATGACGGCCGTTGTGGTGGCTGTGGTAAAAGCACTAAAAATGGCCTTTGTTATGGCTCTGCTTCTTCTAGTTTTTGGGGTTTTTTACTGCACCTCTTCTCTGGCAGATCATGAGACATAAAAAATAAACACTACGTAGCAGCAACCAAAACATTGGTAACAGTGTGTTACCAACATTATTCTCATACTGAATCCAAAATACAGCATTGTGCCGGCTACTGAGAAGATACTAACTCTGCTCCAACAGAAATGAGGACAAAAGTAGATGTCACTGTTTACATTGGCATATTTTTATTGGTGCATATTCTTGTTTCTAATGCCATATTTAGCATTTCTATGTTGCCCTGATGTTATAATCGTTAACAATATATTAAAGTTACCAACACAGGAGGACCTGAATATCTTAACTCACCTTGCTGCTGAAAAACACTTACAGGTTATTTGCAGACATAGCAAATTTTCAAATGCATGAATTTTTAAATATCTTTATACAAGTAGGTGGAGGGGTGTTATATATTTCTAAGTAAGGACATTGGATTATGTATTAACATAATTCATAACAAATACCTTTCTAATATTTTTCAATGGTTTAATGCAGTTTTGGAAAACATAAACATGTAAAATGTGATGTTGTTTCAGTACTTAGTAATTCAGGTGTATTAGGTATTGTCAGTACATTTTTTACAGCACAGCTTTGAGCATTAAAAATTTTAGCTTTTTTAATGAACTGAAGAATCCCATTAAAAAAATTATGTATGGATATGAGGATGTGGCGTTAATGATATGGTCCTGCATTAGATGGTTTTGCAGTCTTAAATAGATAGTCTGTGATTCTATGTGAGACAAGTCTAGTTAAAAACTATCATGAAACAAGTTGGATCCAATAGCACATGATCTATAGGTGCTATTATGTGTGGCTGAGTCAAAAGCTGCCAAGATACTGTATGATTTTATGCTAATGCCAGGAGTACACTTTGAGTCACAAGGATCGTCAAAGTTCAACTGCACAGGAAAGCCCCAAGAATCATGCCATGTGCCTGGGAGTGTTGTCCAAACACTTCTTCAGCTCTGTCAGGCTTGGTGCTTGTGACCATTCTTCTGGGTTTTCAACCACCTTCTGGGTGAAGAATCTTTTTTTAATATGCAACCTAAACTTCCCCTGACACAAAGTCATGACATTCCCTCACTAGTCCTGTCACTAGTCCCCAGAGAAAAGAGATCAGTGCCTGCCTTCTCCTCACAAAGGAATTTTAGACAGTGATAAAGTCTCCCCCCAGTTTCTTCTCCAGGCTGAACACTGCCCTCATCATATGGCTTCTCCTCAAGACCCTTCACCACCTCTGTAGCCCTCCTTTGGACACTGTTTAATAGCTTCATCTCTTTTTTATATTATGGTTTCCAAAACTGCACACAAGACTCAAAGTGAGGCTACAGCAGTGCAAAGCAGAATGGGACAATCTCCTCTCTAGACCAGCTGGTGATGCATTGTCTGATGCCCCCAGGACACAATTGGCTCGCCTGCCTGCCAGACTCACATTCGGCTTGTTGACCAGGATCCTCAGGTCTGTTTTCTCAACACTGATTTCCAGCATCTCCTTCCCCAGTCTATTGTTGTAGTAGAGATGGATAATGACACCTTTTCTTCTTCCATCATAGCCCAATCTTTATTGCATACAGCTTATATTTATATGGTTATCAGAAGGCACTGGGTTTAATTCCAATTGGTTAGGAACTCAGTTCACTGGTTGGTAATGGTGAGTGTACATGTCAATCAAAACTTTTCTCTCTAACAATGTTTACATACTTTTTCTACTGATTCTCAGAGAACAGATCCCTTGCTATTACAGGTGTGCTTGTTTTTCTCCCCAAGATTAATTTGTTATGTTAGCACACTTTTCATTCTCAAGATGTTTTTGCATGGGAACTTATCAGGCTAGCTGCTAGCTATACTTAGCTGAAATAACAATGGTTTTACAAGGCCTTTCTTTTGTAAGGTTTCAATGTACATGTGACAGTCTGTATGTACATCCAAGGTTTCACCATTCCAGGAGCAGAATCTGGCACTTTCGCCTGTTAAAGCTCATATAGTTGGTGACTTCCCAGGCGCACAGTGGATCTGAATCTGGAGCACTCTGACATGTATTATGCCAAACGGGGAGTTATTCCTAGCAAACTATTTTGCATACCTTGCCATTTGGTCCAAATCAGAAAGATATTATAGCTTATTTTGGAAGGATACTTCTGCATCACTTAGTCTTCCCCCTTAAAATAATAGAATCATCAAGGTTGGAAAAATTATTTAATATCATTGAGTCCAACCACCAGCCTAGAAATACCACAGTTACTCCCAAGCCACTAAACCCCTAAACATATCACTCGGCATTGGATCCAGACACCTCTTAAACACTTCCAGGGATGGTGACTCCACTAGCTCCCTGGGCAACCTGTTCCAAAGCCCAACTACCCTAACAGTGAATTTTTTTTTTTCTAATTTCTAATTGTCATAGTTTAGGAATAGTATTCTCCAATTCAGTGTTTCCACTGAACAACGCACTGCTTGCTCATTCCTGCCTCTCCTCCCCCTGCCTTTCAGTGGACTGGAGAGGAGAATTGAAGGCACAAAATGTAAAGATCATGAGTTAAGAGCAATACATTGGAAACAGCAATGAGATAACAAAATGAACAGTAACAGCAACCATACTAAAGAGAGTGCTCAAGTATAGATTGCTCACCCTGCAGAAACCCCTGACTACTCTCTTGGATACACTACCCCAAACCGGAAGGGATCCCGGATCTCCAGTCCCTGCAAAATCTGAGGTGATATTCAATAACCTCCACATCCTGGCCATGCCCCCTCCTGGCTACTGCAAAAATTAACCCTGTCCTGGCCAGCACCAGGATCTGGATCTCCTCTGTCCTGGCTTAAGGTAATTTTCTGTAGCTGACTCACTCAGAATTGACTGGACCTCAACTCACCTACAACAGGTACTTTTCTACAACTACTTTCAGGTAGTTTGACTACCAGATAAAGTTTGACATTTTGGTAGAGTTTCTTTTTTTTAATTTCTGTGTTGCTCATTATTGCTGATTTGGAGGCATTTTGCAATAATGAATATGCTGGTGTTTGTGAATACTGTCATTGCATGGTTTAGCTTTTACTTTCTTAGCAGCAGAACATTTTGAAATGGGAAGTTTTAGGAACTTAACTGTTTAGAAACACTTTTAAATGATATTGCTAATGAAGTAGTTTTATTTCCTTTGTTTCATATTTTCCTGGCTGAATTATACTATTATCTGAAATGGTCAAATCCTATAAAAAACCAAAAAAATTCCAACCAAAACCAAAAAGCTGAAGCTTTGAGCAAGTTGTAAGCTAATCCTCTCTGAAGAAAAATTTAAATAAATGTTTCTAGCACCCTGCTGACAGAGGTGTAGTGCACAACTGGTATGCCTTGCATGAATTATAAAGTGCTTACTCTCTCAGTGCTTGTTCTCTTACTATTAAAATAAACAAGATAAATTACAAAAGAAAATTGACTTAAAAAAAAAAACAGCAGCAGGTTGTTGTGATCATTTGGATGGGTTATCCATTGTAAAGTACAACTCATGCTAAAATATACGGTGCTCTGGCCTGATCTAAAGAAATAAAATTCCCCCATGGGAACTAAGTGGCAGACCAGGCCCAAAGGTGAGTGATGTGACTCTGTGTGCACATTTTCTGAATGTTTTTGCAGAAAAAATAGTAATTTTCCTTTAGTTAAAAGCTGAGTACTGGAACCCTGGCAAACTGCAGGTTTCCATTCATTGTAACAACTTGTATATGAGGATTGGGAAAAGGTAAAATTTCAGCTAATAAAACTACAAAGGACTTACTTCCTTTTTTAATGTACATCCAGAATAATAAAAAATGAGAGATACTAGCATTAGAGCAGTAATAAGCATTAATAAAATGTGCAAGCTGTATGACTTTGCAGAAATGTATTTTTAAATTAATTTTCTTCTGTTTGTAAATGCTTGAAATCTAATTCAGATGTCACTGAATATCTGGGTTTTGCTGCATGCCTGGATAAATGCAATAGCATCCAAAAAGTGTTATTCTCATTTACATTCAACACCTTATGCTGCAGTAAACTGCAATTTAGAAAAACAAGTCTCTTTTTTTCTATGATGCAAATAATGCTTACAGAATAAGCACAGCAGAATTGTGTTTATTGAATATTTTATCCAAGGTTAGAATTATGTGGTTTTCAATTGTAAAACATGTCCTCATTAGAAATATAATAAAGCATAAAAGTTGTAAAGATATTTTTTCTTAAACATTTATTTAAGGCCTGTGCAGAGCTGAAACAGAGTTGAGAATATTCATTCTATTTAACAAGTGTTTTAAATATTACAATCACATTTTCTAATTAACTCTAAGCAGCATGCATGATAATGTCATCCTTAATAAACAGCAATCCTTTGCATGAAATAAAATATGTTCTTTATAACTTTTTAAATTCTGTTTCTTTTTTCTCTCTTGATTTTGCTGTGCTTCTTCTACACTTCACTCCTGGATTTCCCAGTCTCCTCTGAGCTGGGCTCCTTCTGGATACTCCCTCACAGGGAGTCCCGCTTATTTCAGTTCTCTGGGTCAGGCCAAAAACTCCAGAGCTCACTAGGATCTTGTTTCTTGTGTTTATTAGGATGTTATCACAAAACTTGGTAGGTCTCTCCAGACCTTCTTCACAAGTTTAATTTACAGCAACCCAGCACATTTTGGCTCTGATTGCTCAAAATGGCCCTGAACTACACAGTTCTTTTATCTTTATACTTTTTCCTGTCCAATTAACAATAGACACGTACGTTATTTTTCTTAATGATCCAATGACCCATCACCTGTGTACTGCACTGCAACATTTTCTATCCAATCACCTACTATTACCCAAAAACCTCTAGAGGAAGAACATGAAGAAGAAAGAAGGAAAAGAAACAACATTCTAAATCCTCCATCTTGTCTTCTGCTCTCTAAACTAGTTTAAACTCTTTTTCACCCAGTGACTTAAAAAACTTTCTAATCTGCACACCCACACTTTAGCTTTTCTATCTAACTTTAACAGTTGTTTTCATGTATCACCATGAAAACATGCTCATAAATTTCATATTATATGAAATTCAGTGTTCTTCTAGATTTCAGAGCTAAGCATCAGAAACAAGGGCACACACTCTATGTTTCAGACTCCAACAGTTCTTAAAAGTTTAGAAATAATGAAATAAAATTCTAATTTATTGTGCCTTGAAATAAAGAGAACCCAAATATGACTATGTTTATCTCTGCACATCTGAGGAATCCTTCTAGTGTGAAGACACAACCTAGGCTTTTCTGGGGGAAAAAAACCAAGCTAACTAACCTTTGAAATTCTGCATAAGGAAAAGAAGGGAAATTGATTAAGTCCTTTTTCTTAAGGCTTTTGAGCAATTATGAGTTATTTTAAACCACAAAATATATCAGCACCAATAGTAGCAAGAGGGAACACTATTTATTTTCTATTCCATATTGACATGCTGTATAAATTTTCTGGGGAAAAAAAAAGGTTAAAAGCCTGTTAAAACCCTCTTTCGGCTGTGCTAATAAGCATGTAGTATTTGTAGCAGCTATCTGTACAGCTGGCTGGCTGCATTACCCACCTAACCTGTACTTGTAACACTGCGCTTGTAATATTCTGTGACTTTGTATCACACTATTAACACTGAACATTTTAGGGATCATATACAACTGAAAGGTGGCAGTGGCCTCCTCTGACCCACAGCAGTGCTGGATTATTCAAAGGGGTCCTGTTTCTGGCACTTCTCAGGAGAAAATACTTTTTTTTTTTTTTCAATTAGTCGTAAGTCTACACAGAAATAGAGTCACAGCCTGCTTTTGTTGGTCTGTACCTTCAGGAAAGTTTAGTAACTCACCTCCAAGATGAGACACTGCAGGTTTTGTCTGACTTCCAAGAAGAAATGGGAGGACTTAGAGAGGGAGAGGTCAGTGGAAAATCCTATAGACTAGCTAGGTTTAGGAAGGAGAAGAATGTTTGGCTCAAATTTTCAGGGTAAAATACCCGGAAGAGCACTTACAGAAGCTGTATTTGGAGCTTATTTGTAATGTACAGCAGTGTCACCAACAATACATAATTCAACACTAATTGATTCCTTTTATGTGACTGGTTATGTTTGCCCCAAGAAAAATAATTGAAAAAATTAATTTTCTAGAATATGCAAAAGACATGGTACAAAAAATACTAATGATTTTTTTTAAATTTTCTATAATGTGACTAGGGAAGTGAGAAGCATAAGGCTTCTAGCCACCATTTTTTCTGATAACAAAACTCGTCTCACGCCTGTCTAGTTGCTTTCAAGTTACTTTGAGGAATATGAACATCTCAATATTAGTTAATATGCTATTTGTAAATACTTGAACATTCAAAGTCATTATTCCAAAGATATGTAGGCTAATATGTTAGCCTAATGTGATTCATAATAAGTAAAGGTAAGTATATTCATTTAAGTGAGTTAGAAAAGCATACTTCACTGGCAGTAATTGCTCAGTGACCAGTCTCAGAGAATGAAGTAAGATGTTTTTCATAGAATGGGAATGTTTTTTATTTGAAGGGACCTTTAACATCATCTAGTTTCAACTCCCTCCTGCATGGGCAGTGACAGCTTCCACTGGACCAGGCTGCTCAAATTGCCATCCAACCTGACCTTGAACACTTCCAGTGATGGAGCATACACAGCTTCTCTGGGCAGCCTGGGCCAATGCCTCAACACCCTCACAGTAAAGAAAAGAACAGAAAGTACATTTCTTCCTAATATCAAATCTAAACCTATCCTCTTTCAGATTAAAGCCTCTTGTCTTATCACTCCATGTCCTCGTAAAAAGTCTCTTTCCAGATTTCCTGTAGGAATCCTTTAGGCATTGGAAGGCTTCTGTTTATCTCAGTGCTTCCTGTCAAACACCTCATTCTATAAGAATACCTAAATGAAATTTAATACTTTTTAAATTCTTCCAGGCTAGTATTTTTAAAGACTCTTTGCAGCTTATTAGAATTTGGCTTGTGTAGTCCTATTGGTGTCTGTCCTTTTTTTTTCTTCAGTATCAAAGCTGTGTTAGCTCACTTAGGCTCTCTAAAAACCTTCTAATTTGCAGCAGCAGTGAAACTGTTGCAATATGAATTTAGCCTTGAGAGACAAAAGTTTTCAGAAAAAGAATCTGATTATTCAGCAGATTTGGTACTAAGATGTAAATAACTACCACTGCGTTCAAGTGAATAGTTCATCAAAATACATTTTTAATGCCAGAATTTTATTCTTACTTGGTATCATTTGGATTGATATCACTGAGCTATTTGCTCAATATTCTGTGAAATGAAATAAATATACATGAACATTACAAAAACTTTTAGTCTACCGACATATAAAAATATTATGAAAAATGAGAAAAAAGTCTTGGTAAATGATGCATTCAGAAAACCTTCACTAATATATTTGAAATCTGTTCTTTGGAAGAATAACTTTTCACCATAAACCACAAATGTTTTCCCATATATGAACAGTATTATTACAACATAGTAATTCTTTGTCACTGAAGGTATCTATTAAAGAACTTAAGTACTTTTCCTCCAACTTGATTTTTGATATGGAAGCAGTTTCATTGTGTTCAGTGTGTTATATAGCACCAGACATTACCCTCCAAGGAAGAAAATGGTAGTCACTTCTAACCACCATTTCCTGCTTTCCATAAACTTCCCAGATTTTCAGATGCCTATCTAATACATCTGTTGAAGGAAACCAGACACCCTCTAATTCATAACTAGTAGTTATGATTTTCCACTGATTTACACTGTAACACTGATGGTGCTGAAGGATGATGTTTCCTAGTTGTATGGGCCTCACCATCTTCCATCTGATTTTAATTCTTCAGCAATGCACACTATCAGAGATACCATCCTAGCCTCACATTTGTGATGTGTAATATCCTTCTTAGTGGCAACTGAAATGATACAGTTAAACATATTATATCTATATTATACATTATACAGTTTTTCAAATCTTGTTTCTCTTTAATTGAGAATGTATTAATTTGTATAGCTGTACTGTAAAATAATAAGTAACAATAAAAAAATGTTAATAATGTGAGAAATTCCTTGGTTTAATTCTACGATAAGTGTCTCTGCATCACATAGAGTCAATGTTCAGTCTTTCAAACATTGTCTGTGGCCATGTTTATTGTGAGTGATATTGTATCCCGTATTTAGGAAAAAAACAAAAAGTTACTGAACTCTAGCAACTTCTTGTATCTTAGTAATTTTTTTCTCCAGTAAACCAGTGAGAAGTCCACTTAAATTCTGCAAACTGCTAAAATGGAAGGATTATTTCTGTAGTGGATTCTCTGTTGCCAGACTAAAGGACACCAATGGTGTATTATGTATATTATGACAGAGACTGCTATTAACTGTAAGAAATGTGATGCAGTGGAAATTATGGACTGTAATTCACAAGGCTTTGTCACACCTGAACAAACAGCTGACTTCTGCTTTGAAGCAAGTTTGGTTTTGACTTATGAAACTGTGACTGTGGTGATAGATCTGAAGATAAATGCCTAATCCTGTTTTAAAATGCAACTAAGTAGTTCTTTACGTGAGTTGGGAACTGAAAATTCCAGGCTTTTAATATTTAATTTGGCAGTACAACCAATGCCTAATGCTAGTAAATATCACATTAGCTGTCTGCTGAGGACTATAGGCTTGCCTAAACTCATCACCTCATCTATGACATGTGCTGGAAGGACTGTTATTACCCCAACAGAGACCAAGTTAACCACTTTTATAGGATTTACACCGAACAGCATTTATGTAGTGTAGCTATCCATTAAACTATGCTAGAATCAGCAGAGTGCAGGGGATCTTGAAAAGTGTGTCAAGAAAAAAATGTCTGGCTGGGGTTCAACTCCAGAAACCAGGAAGCAGGAGATGGTGTTGAGGGAAAATGTACTTACAAATATTGGGTTAAAATAATAATGTGTTGCTCTTTATCCAAGAAATGAGAATTTTATCCAATTATTTTGCATGTACAAAATGTATATTTACTTAATCAGAATTTCAGAGAAATTCAGAGAAAGAGAGAAAAGAGAACTGACTAGTCCAGTGTGCTCTATGGCTCCCTTTTCAAACAGGGAAAACAATGACTAGGCTGTTTTTTTTGCAAGTACAACAGCAAAAGAATCCTTATTCCTTTTGGTTGCATGTACTGTGTCATTAATGATTAGGCTGAGAATCACAGGAATCTGGGACTTCCTGTTTCCCTGAAAAGGAAAATTCTTGCAGAGAATGTATTTCCTTCAAGCAATCAGGCTGGGTTTATACCCTCCTAGGGAAGGAGACAGAAAATAATTATCTTTATTTACAGACATTTAAAAGCATCTTCTGAACCCCTGAACTGCATCCATGACATATATAGAGCCAGAAGTCCTTCCACTCAGGGTGCAGGCTACTTGCCTGATCCTGACTTCAAACATAAGTCTCCCAAAATGCTTTCCCACTATGCAGTTGCATAGCTAGCCATTCTTGTGAATTTCCCTTTTATATTTTCAGGAAAAGATATGGAGGAAAAAAAATCTGGAGTTGCCTCCTTGTATACTAGTAGGTAGTATATTTTCATAAAGTATGCAAGAATGTTTGGGTGTTTTCTAATTTTTCTTTTTAGGCCATATTAGCTTAATGTTGGCATCTCAATGTTTCAAACTACAAAATAATGTTCAGATTGTACTCACAAGTCAAATAAACAAAATAATTAAAAGAATTTGAATGCCTTGAATTTTCCAGAAGGATATTATGGCATAATATTAAATATTTTATAGTATGGAATTAATTTTGCTATTGACATTGAATTTTTATAAACTTGCATTTACATCAATGGTGCACATTTGACCATATTTTTTTTCCCCTCAGGAAAAGAAAATATGACCCAACCTATATATATTACATGTAAAATTTATATTCTTTCCCCACTCACATGAAAAAATGCATTACAGATTGCATCAGCTTTTTTTCTTGATTCCCACAGGCACAACAGCTAACAGATCTGGAGCAAAAACTATCAGTTGCAAAAGACAAATTGGAAAATGCAGCCCTTGACAAAGTAAGAAGTGTAATGTAATGTAAGCATGTTTACCTCTATCAGCTGTGGTTGTTTTGGTGTAATTTGACAAAAACAAATGAAAGCCTTGCAGTTATTTAGATACATACTAAGTTGCGTCTGAATTGTACCTGGGAGTGATGCTATTGAAATCAGTGGAGCTAATTATGATACATGAAGTTAAGCACATCTGCAAAGTTATTTAAGAAGAGGATGGTCAAATTAGAAAATAAAACAGATGAAAAAATTTACACTGATTTTTAGTAGATTTAGATATTTATTTAATCATAATTTGTGCTGACAATAGACTTAGTGTCTCTCATAAGTTCACTTACACTAGAGCACTTTTCTATTTCCCATCATGGACCTTTAGAATGCTTACAAATTTGGCATTACCAGGCCCCAAATATCAAGAATAGTGTGGCCAGTAGGACTAGGAAAGTGGTTATCCGCCTGTAAGGCCACATCTCACAGTGTTCAGTTTTAGGCCATTCACTTAAAAAATGACATTTTAGTGCTGGAGTGAGTTCAGAGAAGGGCAACAAAGCAGGTGAAGGGACTAGAAAGCATGTCTTCTGAGGAGCATCTGAGGGAACTGGTGTTGTTTAGTCTAAAGAAGAGAAGGCTCATAATCTTTGCTCTCTACAGCTGTCTGAAAGGAAGCTGTCATTAGGCAGGGATTGGTTTCTTCTGCCATGTCTCAAATGAAAGGATGAGAAGAAATAACCTTAAGTTCTTCCAGGGGAGGTTCAGATTAGAAATTAGAAATTTTATTTTCGCTGCAGAAGTGGTTAGGCATTGGAATAAGCTGCCAACTATTAACAAAGTCAATATTGAATTATGCTATCCATAGGATGAAAACAAATTTACTTGTTCTTCTTTTACATTTGTAATGGCAAAATTGGAATGGCTTCAGCCAAGGCAGAATGAGCACTGGATGGCAGGATTGAGAGCTGAGAGGATGAAAAATTATCCAGAGAAATTTCTGGATGAGAGGAAAGTGATTTCAGATTGGTGTGATCTGTAGGAAGCACTAGGGTCATATAGGACTGGATTGACTAAGTCCATATCATCATGCAAAATTAGACAGTCTGCTACCTCTGCCCATTTAACCATAACAAATGGTGATTTATGCTGTCTGTACAGTCACTAACTTGAAAAGCTAGTATTAAAGACATGTTACATGAAAAGAAGTATGCTAGTATCTTCTTTTGTCAAATAGAAAATAAAGGGTCCCTGGATCAAAGGGATGAAGTAATCCTTTCCCTTTTACTCTGTCATTAGCTTAGAGATATATCATCTGGCTGCACACATCTTAAGCAAAAGACATTCAATTTTCACTGTTTGCAAGCAAATTCCATTCTGCGGGAGACTAAAATATTAATGGTTAATGACTCAAAACAATAGGCCCTTTGGGCCATTAGCAGGGTGTTTTCCTGGGACGGGGTTTACATCCGCAGACTGAGGTAAAGAGGAGAGTTTCTGGGTGTGTGATGGCAAAACCTCTGATCCACAGAAGACAGAAGGGGGGGTGAGCACCCATCAACAGAGACTACTGGGCTTTAGGCCAGATAAGGGAAGGGCCTGACAAGAAGCAAACCCTATTTGGAAGTAGGATAGTGATTTTTATTGTGCCAATGTCCTCCCTTACATAATTGGCTCAGCTGTAAAACTCTTCTCCCTGTGAAAAGTATGGGGACACTCACATTCACATGGGACGTTTACATATAGGCTTGAGGGTATTCTCCCCTTCTGATGGGGCATAACTGGCTCAACTACACTGATGTGAGAGGAAGTCATCATGTCTTAGAAGGTGTAATAAACTGTCAAAGATGCCCAAAGTGTCCTCAGATTCTTTTCTGGAACCTTCCATCAGAGGACTGTGCATTATCCACAATGTCACACCAGACAGTGCAAACTGCTCCCTCAAGAGAGGTACCCTGGGTGCTCCCACATAAGCCTAAACATTTAACTCTATGTTTTGTGGGCTTTCCCTCATCTCCGAGGAAACAAGACTGTGAATAACACTTTTACCAAAGGACATTTAAATTGCAACAATCAAATCTTATAACTGAATCCATAGGTGATGATACCTTTCCTTTCCTTTCCTTTCCTTTCCTTTCCTTTCCTTTCCTTTCCTTTCCTTTCCTTTCCTTTCCTTTCCTTTCCTTTCCTTTCCTTTCCTTTCCTTTCCTTTCCTTTCCTTTCCTTTCCTTTCCTTTTCCTTTCCTTTCCTTTCCTTTCCTTCCCTTCCCTTCCCTTCCCTTCCCTTCCCTTCCATCCCTTCCCCTTCCCTTCCCTTCCCTTCCCTTCCCTTCCCTTCCCTTTCCTTTCTTTCCTTTCCTTCCTTTCCTTTCCTTTCCTTTCCTTTCCTTTCCTTTCCTTTCCTTTCCTTTCCTTTCCTTTCCTTTCCTTTCCTTTCCTTTCCTTCCTTTCCTTTCCTTTCCTTTCCTTCCTTCCTTTCCTTTCCTTTCCTTTCCTTCCTTTCCTTTCCTTTCCTTTCCTTTCCTTTCCTTTCCTTTCCTTTCCTTTCCTTTCCTTTTCCTTTCCTTTCCTTTCCTTTCCTTTCCTTTCCTTTCCTTTCCTTTCCTTTCCTTTCCTTTCCTTTCCTTTCCTTTCCTTTCCTTTCCTTTCCTTTCCTTTCTTTCCTTTCCTTTCCTTTCCTTTCCTTTCCTTCCTTCTTTCCTTTCCTTTCCTTTCTTTCCTTTCCTTTCCTTTCCTTTCCTTTCCTTTCCTTTCCTTTCCTTTCCTTTCCTTTCCTTTCCTTTCCTTTCCTTTCCTTTCCTTTCCTTTCTTTCCTTTCCTTTCCTTTCCTTTCCTTTCCTTTCCTTTCCTTTCCTTTCCTTTTCCTTTCCTTTCCTTTCCTTTCCTTTCCTTTCCTTTCCTTTCTTTCCTTTCCTTTCCTTTCCTTTCCTTTCCTTTCCTGCCCTGCCCTGCCCTGCCCTTGCCCCTGCCCTTGCCCCTGCCCTTGCCCCTGCCCTTGCCAGATTTTCTTAAGTGTTATTTGTATGGTTTTATATTGATATGTTACTGTAGGTAATAACCAAAACAGTTACATATTTGCTTTCCATTGCAACCAAATTGGTCTAAAATAAAACATATACATATATGAAACACAAATAATTATCTGTTTTCACTCTAGTCTGCCCCAAGGGTCGTGGTAACAAGAACTTGAGTTACCCTTGCCTTGAGGGCCAGGTCATAACATATTCCATCTCCTATTTCTTTAATTTTCCTATTGTACTCTGCATTATAGTCTTTGTATGGCTAATTTTTATCCTACTGCTGAAATACACTCTACTAACTCGCTTTGTTTTTTTTTTAAGAAACACTAAGTTTTTTCCAGTTACGTGATACATTCCCTGCTTTCAGTTCAGGGAAGTTTATCTGAGGTAAAACAGAATATTTGTCATGTTCTCAAAAGTATTGCTAAGAAAATAAACTAAAACATGCTGTATGCCATTGCTTAGGATTAATAGGACTATGAAATACTTTCATATTTTATGTGTAACATTTCACATACTTGATATTCAGTGTGCAATGTTACATACACGGTTTTCCACATACATACATACATTTTCCACCAGCTTTTGCCATGGTATGCCTTGATTTATGTACCTTTAAAAATCTTTGATGATTGAAACGTGAGCATATTCTGTATTTACAGGTGTATTTTTAATAAAAAGAAAAAAAACCTAGGTGTTTTTTAAATGTCAAATGCTGCTAACTCCCCTTGAAGTGGATGTAAGAACTTACTCAATGGCTAACATCTGACATGTGTCTTTCTTTGATGAAACCAAAGATTTAAAATATGATTTCCTCCTTCTGTATTTATCTCATTGTTCTTGCTCTCAGCTTACTTCAATTACAGACTTCTATTTCCATTAGTATATCTATCTATGTTTCTGGGAGTAAAATACAAATATTCTAACATGAGTTGCAAGTTGGTTGCAAGACCAGTTTTATTTTGGTCTAATGGACAGTAGCGAGTCTGGATAAATATATGCTTAACTGTTAAAAATATCTATTTTTTTTACTATAGTGCAAAAGTATAGTATGCTCATAAGAGAAGCCATCTTACTTGGATTAAATCTATCTGTAATGTGAAAATACCAATTATTTGAAATGTTATAGACAAAATTCCATGCCAAGTCTGGTCTTGCAATACTTAGGAGTTCTCTGTAGATATTATACATAAAAGGCTGAACACTGTTGGATATTTTGTAAATTGCATTTTCTTTTCAGAAAAAGATTAAATTTAATTATTATTTGCAATAATCAATGTGGATAAAACTGCATGAAGGGATGAGAAGAGCATGCAGTGACTTCCTAGGCAGTTTGGTGTCTAATGTACGGTAACCTAATCACAGAAGAATACTGCTTTAGACAGTCTTACTTCCATCAGTAAGAAAAAGCAGCAGCTACTCCTAAGTGTTTGCTTTAATACAGGTAAAGTATTAGAGAAAGTATCAGAGAAAGTAAGCAGTTGTGTTCATCATAGTACATCTTTGAGAACTGATAGTTTCTAATTTTCCCCAGGAGTCACAGCTGAAAGCTCTGAAGGAGACTGTGCAGCTTTGCTTGTCTTCTGTTCTGCGCAATCAGCCTCCCACAATGAATCTAATCTCTTCAAAACCACCTGAGAAGCTGAATTCCTCAAATACAAAGAGCTCCAAAGTTCCATTTCAAGTGACAAGTACCAAGGTATGATTTCTGTCTTGGGTGGGGATTTTTTAACATCTTCAAAAGGTTGTCCAAAAGGGCTTCATACTGAAACTAAGGAGGAATTCAAAATCAGTGGAAGATTAGGACAAATTTTGAGGATAATTCTAAGACTGTTTCTGATGTCAATAAATTGTTTTCTCAGTTGGGAAGCAGCTACATTTTACTGAGTAACAAAATTCTATCACTTGGCAAATGGATTATGTCTGCACAACAAATCTACATTGAAGATAGATTTGCATTTAAAATAAATGGGGGTGTTAATTCATAGGATCATTTACCTGTTAGGCACTGATAATGAGCTTGTGGTAATACAGCCCTAAACAGTAATTTGGGGTTTGCTTATCATGGTTTCTTTCAATGGAAAAAAAAAAAATTATATAAAAACTATAAAATAATCCGGGACACCCAAATCAAAATTGCCAAAATGGATCAATGAACTCGAAAATAGGCCATAGGGAATATTCCAGTCTTGCAAGATGAGAAGGGCAGTTTCAGAGAAAGCAGGAGGAAAAAAGAGATGAAACGTGTTTTGAGTCAATAGATTCAAACATTAAAATACAGTCAAGATTTCCAATGATTAACAACTGTCCTAGTAATTTTCATCTCCAGTGTTGCATTTTGCTCCTGAATTCAACTGATACAATAGATAGATCTAAAGAAATCCATAATTTCGGTGAAAGGACGGAAAGGACACTTCAATGTCCTCCTTTCATTCCAAAACCGAAATAATTAATAATTTGTATATGGCAGTTGTTTGTATTCACTCTTAGTGCACAGGCTGAAGCCAAAAATTAGTAATCTTTCTATATGTAATTGAAATTAAAATACAATTGTGGAAAGCAGAAGATAATTATAAAACTGGATATCTCATCACTACTATTAAAATTATGACTGTTGATTCTTTAATAACTGTTTTACAGAAAGAAGCAATCATTCCCAAAAATGATTACCTCTGGAAAAAAAGCAGTGTGTTAATTAGTAGCAGCACATGGGTATGATAGTGTTTATGTAGATTAAGCTCACTGGATCTGTGTTGTATAAGACAGCAGACTTTTCTTTCGTAGGTCATGCAAACTCAAAAGCACTTTGGGATCTCAGGAGCATATTGTTCCTAATTAATGTGGCTGTAAAATTGTTTATCTTGCTCTTATTGTCCTTGTCTTCAGTTTGGAAGTGTTCATGCCTCTGTTATGAGAGCAGAGAAGTACTGAAGGATAAGGGCCAGCTAGACATTATGTCTATGTGTAAAACTGATCTAGGGTCAGAGCCTTTGGAGAATTTGAGGTCTCCTTCATGTTATAGATGGGGAACATGAGAATACAGAATAGAGATTAGAATTAGGTTTTTGATATTTGACTGAAATAGAGAGTACTCTTCCTTCTTTTTTTTTTTAAATGACCATAATAGATTTTGTGTTTAGTGTAATTGGTAAAATATGTCAGTACTTCTGTGCTATAGCCTTTTGAGAAACCAGCCTTTAGTCCTCTAACCAGAAGTGCTTGAATAAGTTAAAATTACTCTTAATGGGCAGTTCTCATATTTGTCTGCACTTGGCATATGCCATGAAAATGTCTGAAAGAAAAATGGTCTGTAAACCTCTTCTTCCACACATTGACACCTCATTATTAAAAATCTGTGTATTATCTGTGATTATAAAACTAATGAAATCTGCTACTGTGAATCAAGCTGTTAAAGAATCATAGTCAGTCACCCTGCGCACTCAAGATAGATGTTTTTCTATTATGATACCCTTTCTTATAGATCTTCTCCTTGGCTTTTTTTACTCTGTGACAAACATCAATTAACTCTTAAATACAGATCTGTAGCTCTCTTTTTCATTATTATCAGATTTGCAGAAATATTTTGATATTGCAGGCTAGTTTTTGGGGGGAATATAAATGTATGTGATTATTTAAATGTATTTTACATAGAAGTGGGAACTTAAGATGAGCAGCACTTACAATACTGTCCTGTCTCATAAGCAGCACTTTCACCTTCGGGCAACAAATGATAATTTGTCCAGTAAATATTTTAAGATATTCTCATCCAGCCTAAAAATCTCTTTCTAAAATGTCAAACTTACTTTAAATCTATGGAAGGATAAATCATTCAGTGTGCAATAGCTGTACCACTTGGGGACAATTTCCTGGGGCGGGCGGTACACTTCCTTATTAAAAAAAAGAAATTCCAAATTAGTAGGTTGTATATTTGAATTCATTATTGGTAACCATAATACCTGACAGCTTGTTAGAGGTATTTATCACAAGAACCGGGTGTAGAAAGAATAACTAGATAAGCAAGTTGCCACATTTCTTGAAAAGAAAATACTTCGTCATTTTGGTTTTTTTAAGAGAATGTGATATGAAAAAGAATAAATTAGGTTTAAAAAATGTGTGCAAAGCAGTGCATTATTAAGTGCCCGAATCAGTGCAAAATAAAGTTGTTGTCCTGGATAGTTCATTAATCTGGAAAATTGTGTAGTAATGAAATTATTACATTTAAATGATAGAAAAAGTGATCTTAAAGTGATCAAAAGCAGTGTAAGTCTGATGTATTTTTTTTACATGTCTTAAATAAATATTTGCAATGTACAAGAATGTAAAATACAGAATTTACCATTGTAAATTTGCACTAATATTTCAATTCAAAGCCATTTTGCCTGTCATGGACTTGTCATAACAGGTACTGTTATGTGTACCTGGTACAATGTGTACTGGCGCCTAAAGCTGACATTGGTAAATGGATTTAGGGTGCTGTGCATACAAGTTTCAGTGGCACAGCTAAAATAAAGCATAAGTAGAAGGCAGATAATTAAACCTGAACCATGAGGTTTTTAGCTTTCTGTATTATTGACAATTACTTTTATTATATAGTTTTGATACTTTGAGAAGGGTGACCTAGAATAGAGGCTAGAGAGAGTTAGGAATAAAGTAGGTATTTCTTGAAAGGCCTTAAAAGATATATCTTGAGTAGTACAAGAGCCTGGCCAGAGCTACACCCAAGATAAACCTAAAAATGGTCACATGGCCAGAGCTACACCCAAGATAAACCTAAAAATGGTCACAAAAATGGATGACTAGTCATGAGGTCTCTACATTTTTGTAAGTTTTGGTCCATCTGCATAACAGGTTTGTCCAATTACAGCTTCAGGTTATGAAGTTCCATCCTTCTTGTTTTCTCTCTTCAATCCACCACTGTTTATGCTTTTGGGCCTGAAACTTTTAACACTTGTCCCTGATATCAAGCTAGAAAATTGTTTTGTCTACCTACTCTGTGAAGAGAGCTCACTAACACTTAATATGAAGCTCAAAACTACACACCTAGGCAGCAGAGAATATGAAAAATAGGAAAGCTTAAACTTAAGGTATCAGTTTCTTTTTCACTGTAATGTCAATAATTATTCTATCTTCTGCCAGTGGAAAACACTTCCAAAATCCTTGACAGATGGATCTATCTTTTGTTGTAGCACCTTTCTTGCCTCATTCCCATTACAGAGGTGGTGATGAAAGAGAATAATGAAGACTGAAGAAGACTGAAACTCTGCTTTCCCTTTTATTCTCTAGACGAATGCCCGAAGACCTGGATACTTAAAGAGCCTACTATGTGCATGAAAATCATGATATTGACTGTGCTGCTAGTCATGGGAAGTGTAGGTTGGTGTAATCAGAGAATCAAAGCACTGGTAATGAAGACCTAGTGATGAATTTTCTGCACTTAGTCATGGCAAGACAAAAAATTTCTGTGAATTTATATGGAGCTAGCGGAGAGATTGTATTCTTACTCCATTTCTATTAATTCCTCTTCCTGAAAAAAGTTTATAAGGTTATTACACCATACAAAAAGCGAAAAATTGTAGTAATACCTTTGGCTGTGCTGCATAAAGATAACCTGTGCTCCCAATACAACAAAATGAGCTGTGAGACATTAACAGCAAACCAAACTCAGAAGTGAAACAGAAGAAAATTCTATTTCACGTACCAAGGTTGAACACAAAAATCATGAGGAACACAGTGATTGATTGTGCCATGTATTCCTCAAATTAATTCCTTCTTTACAAGCACCCTGCAGGTTTTGTGTATTTTGTGAACTGCACTATTCTAAGAGTGGAAATACACTTGAATTTCAAACTAAACAATAGTACCCATATGTACATTCAATATTGTACATAGCATAGGTTGAAAGACAACCTATGAATGCCACATGACTGTGTGCATACTAAATGCAAAAAGCAAGCAGGGAACAGAACCTGTGTGAAACAAAGTCATACAGGCTTCTCACCTTCTGACCTGGGAAAGCATAAGAAGGAATCCAAACAGTCCTTGGTAAAAGACAACAATTTGCAGGTGTTGTTTAGTCAAGGGGTGATGTTCCACTTAACCAATAATGGTGATGTGTACCTTTAATGACCAATGAAAGTTTCACTTCTTGGACCTTCTTGAACATGTGTATAAAAGCAGATTAAGAATAATAAACTTTGTTCTCTTGGACAATGAAGCTAAGGGAGTCAGTGTTGTACTGCTTCACCGTTCCTAATATAGTGCGACATGAGTGTCCTTGTCTCTATGGAGAAAACACAGGCTGAATGGAGTAAGAACTATCCTTCTGTAGAAATGCATAGTACAGACTAAAAGGCCAACTACTACTCCATTGTGAAAAGATTTAAAGATCTTGCAAGAAATTTCATCACTTTTGTGACTCAAAACTTCAGCAAGGAGTAATTTCTTTTGCCTCAGATATATATTGTGAATATTCAGGACTCCAGCATATATTACTGAGTGCAAAAATTCAGAAAAGTTCAAGTACTGTGTGCCATACTCCCTTTCTTTGGAAATAATTCTCTCATTCCTCATCAAAGTAAGCTTGGGGAACTTTATATTTTTGTATAGACTAAAAAGAGTTCTTGTGGGAGCAAGGAGAAGAGCTTGTGAGACTTTTCAGAGAAGGTACAAGTCTGGAAAGATTGTCAAGACCAGGGTAGACTCTGAAGAGCATTTTGAAATGGCCATGTAGGAAATTAGAAGGCTGAGTTTTCTGGTTTGGTACAGAAAATAATGTATTTAGGTAAAATTTAATCTCACTGTTATTCTGAGTACATAAATATTGAATATCTATTACAAATGCAGAGCAAGGTTGCTGAAAAAATAGCATCATCACAGTGACATGATTCTTAGATTCTTCACTAATTTGATTGAGGGGGAGTTGAATTTGGTTTTGTGTAAAGGGTATATGATTTAACTAATGTGGTGGGTTTTAGCACTGGCTAAAATCACCAGGGCACTTACTCAATTCTCGCTGTGAGATATCGATTAAGAGAAGGGCAAAACAGGCTCCAAACTTAAAAGTTTTGACAGAATATTTTTAGGCTCTTGTTCTTACTTATTTCATATACAAAAGTAGAAATTGTTGATTGAAATACTTATATAAAATAATAGTATATATACTAAATATTTAGTAATATATACTAAATCAGTCATACAATGTCCATATCATACATAATATCAGGGTATTTTAATTACAAAATTGACTAAAATTTTGAAAAAATAAATACAGTTAAATGTGTACATTTCTTCAAAATACACAAGTACATTTTGAAGGAATGAAAAAAAGTGTGAAATGTTTGGACCCAGTCCTTTAATTGAGATTTAACAAAGTTTTCATAGCTAGAAAACTGAAAAATTAACCATCTGAAAGACCCAAGATACAATTTATCATACTATTCCATAATGAAGGTTCTGACCACTGGACCAAAGCAAGAACCTGCAAAAAATTACTACTGTACTGGTCAACAGTGAACTGAACATAAGCCAGCAGTGTGCGCAGGTGGCCAGGAAGGCCAATGGCATCCTGGACTGTATCATGAATAGTGTAGCCAGCAGGACCAAGGGAAGTCATTCTTCCCCTGTACTTTGCACTGGTGTCCAAGTACCTTAAGTACTGTGTCCAGTTCTGGGCCCCTCAGTTTGGGAAAGATGTTGACATGTTCAAACATGTCTTAGAGGATGGCAACAAGGCTGCTGAAGAGCTTGGAACACAAGTCCTGTGAAGAATAGCTGAGGGACCTGGGCTTGTTTAGCCTAGGAAAAAAGGAGGCTCAGGGAAGACCTTATCACTCTCTACAGCTCTCTACAACTACCTGAAGGGAGGTTGTAGTCACATGGGGGTTGGTCTCAGCCAACCACTGACAGAACAAGAGAATGCAGTCTTAAGCTGCACCAGTAGAAGTTTAGGCTGGACCTTAGGAAAAAATTCACTGGAAGAGTGATTGGGCACCAGAATCATCTGCCCAGGGAGGTGGTGGAGTCACCATCCCTGCAGGTGTTTAAAAAAAGACCTGATACAGCACTCAGTGCCATGGTTTAGTTGATAAGGTGGTGTTAGGTCATAGGTTGGATTTGATAATCTCAAAGGTTTTTTCCAACCTAGTTAATTCTGTGATTCTGTGATTCTGTAATTGGGGTTATTATTTGGAAATAGTTTAATGCTCACAATTGGGGGAAAAAATAACATGTAACCTCATAACTTTATCAGAAGGAAAACCTGAAGGGCACAAAATATTATATATGTGGCTTTATGTTAGATACATAATATATAAAACATATAGGTATGGTGCTTGGGGACTTGGTATAGCAGTGGATCTGGCAGTATTAGGTAATGGTTGGACTTACCTTAGAGGTCTTTTCCAACCTCAGTTTTCCTATGTTTCCATCTATGGTCAGCTATAAGCAAACAGCAGAAGCATTGAGGGCAGTGTATAGATTTGTGCACCATCAATGTCTTAGGAGTCAGCTGCTGGTACCTCAGAATTTATCAACTTTTGTTGCCTCCAACTTTGCTTCTGCCACAGTTAATGATATCACCAAAACCTTCAGTTTCAGGGGCCTGCAGATCATTGTGTTCAACTGGGATTAGAAAACCAATTAAAAAGAGAAAAAGGCAATTACTAAATGTAGACTCAGACACATTTTGTACAATGCAGTAATAACATGCAATCGTATAACCCTTTCTTAATGAATAAACATTAGAAGAATAAAATGGCATTGAAAAATGACACTATCCATTGTTTTAGGATTTAATTTCAAAGACAAAGGAACACATGTCTCCTAAGATACTTACTGCAGAAATCTCAGGTACTGTGAGTGTCTGTAAGACTAATGGAGCAAAAATTTTGCTTTTTAATAGATAGAAGGTAATTTAATTACAGAAGCAGGACTACCATGACTTATTTATTCATATAAGTCTCTTCTATTCTGCTTTTCACAGCTACCTTTGGGCTAATAGAGTTTTATTCTCATTACAATCATCTAGACAGCAGCTATAATCCTGTATTAATATTAATGGTGGTTCACAAGGTTATGGCAACTCTTGCTTGTATCTTTTATTTCTGGAATTTACATTAGATTATGTTTTTGCTGTTGCTTCATAAAGATTCCACAGAACTTTTTCTACAGCCCTTTTTCTTCTGTTCCTAATTTTTAATAATTTTTTATTACATGCTGGAAACATGTTTAACACCAGAGACCATGAGATCGAAAGCTACAGCTCTTGGGGTTTATTACTTACTCTGCAGAATGTACATTAGTACATTATATTGATAGGTAAATTAGGTTTAGAGAGTTTTTTTCCCAACTGAATACAATCAAGGAAAATTGGAAAAAAACACCTGGTACATCTTATTTTGTCTATAACATCCCCCCCCCCCCAAAAAAAAACCCCAAACAAACAATATCCTTTTCCTTCAAGTTTTAATGCCATAATCTCATTTCATTATCTAAATTTCACTTCATTAACTATTTGACTTCACTCCTCTTTGCAGAGTGTAAATAGCTGGAGTGGCCCATTACCCCAGGGTTCAACTCTGAAATTAGTAATGTGCTAGTGGATTAAAAGGTAACTGTTAATTCTTTAGTGCTACACCTTATTGTGGCTGTAAACTGCAGATCTGTTTGCCTGTAAATGAAAATTACTCCATAGCCTCGCTCCAGATATCCTTTTTTAATTACAGTCTTTACCTGTCAGATGTTTCAATAAAGTCTCCCATAATTTAGTACATAATACGTCTCAAAGTACTGTGGATTACTGCTTGACAGTGGTTTAAAATGTATATGTATATACAAAATATAATTTTTTAATGAATATTTTAAATAATATAAAAATCCAGATTGTTAGGTATGGTGAATGGTCACATATGGATCTGTGATTAGCATCTACAGCATACATCCAGCTTCCCTAATTTTGCTTCGGTCTAAAGTCACAACCCCAAACTACAGCAGCCTCAAGCTTACTGTGATACTCATCTGATTTCTGGACAAGCTTATTTGTCTCTTTCTCTTTCAGAAACAGAGAAAGAGAAGACCCCTTAATTGCTTTTCAGATGTTATTATTTTAGACATATCTTTCCTCACTTACATCAAGTTGGGTTTTTTTAAATGTTTCTTTTTTTTTTGCCTGGTGACAGTCAGTGATGATTGGTAAAATGTAGACTATTTCTAATTTTAGATGAAGTTGCATTTAGCAGAAAAATAATAATATATTTTTCCTCTTTTGACTTTCCCAGATGATGTGCTTGTTACATGTTTTGTTAAAAAATATGTGCATGTCAACAATGACAATAAAACTGAATTTATGTATCTTTTATTAAATCCTATTTTTCTCATATATTTTGAAAGACGGTAGTCCACATCTCTGTTGGTTGAGCTGTTGTCATGTTATTATATTGCCAGGTAATCTTTTATAAGAGCAACTTGTTAAAAAGGGACTTAAATAAACAGGCAAGTAGAGGGTTTTTTTAAAAAAGTTTCCTTTACCATACTTAATAAGAAAGCCTCGTTTAAAGCAGAATTGGGGAAGAAAAATCAACGCCTCAACGGAAAAGTGACCCAATTTATGGAATTCAGGTCATGATTCAGAAGGGTTCCAGCTTCACCAAGTTGGTCTTCCTAGGGTCTGTACTTCATCCAGGGTTGAGATCCTTTGGCTTTATCTTCCTGAAAATACAGATGTTCGTGTCTGTGACTGTAACTTGAATAGCTGTTTTGTTCATTTGATAAGGCTGTAATTGCCTATAAAGTGTATTCTGATGGTCTGTATTATTGCTGCTCTGAGTGTAAGTAATGTTACTTACATACAGTGTCATACAGTGTTCATTATCCCATAGCTAATTGCTTTTTCCTTTGTGATGACTGCAGAAAATCAAGAGTGTTGAAGGAATGTGCTTATTTGGTGATTTCAGTTTCTTAGTATTATAACATCAACCTCCCACACACAACTGAAGATGCTAAGTATCTTAATAATTATAGAAAAGAAAGTTCCTTTCCCTACAGTGAAGGATGAAGGCTGCTTTTTTTAAGATTTTAGAAGTGGTGGAAAAATGAAGCAGAAGCTACATTTATACATGTAGTTTATATATACATATATTTGCGAGAGGATATAACTATATCTCTAGCAATCTAGCTAAATTTAATTAATTCATTAAATTTTGTAACTTTGCATCTACAAAATGCTAGATATTTGAACTTGCCCATTGTATAAGAAAAATCATGTAAACATGTAGCTTTTAAAACTTAATAAGGGAATGTGAAATTATAGATTTAGATATAATCTAATCTAAGTAATTGACTTATAAAAACTTACTAAAAAAAACTTTCTCTAACAATCTTTATTATATGCACGAGTAATCAACAAAACTATATGTATTTAAACTTAATTAATTCTATTTCCTTTTCTTTTTTGTTTTAGCTACAGATAAGCTTTAAAAAGACATCTTGAGTTATGGCTAAGTAAATGGCTATTAGACAAAATCTGAAGTGAAATGATCCATACGAAGTGAGCTAACTGCATTGTGACATTAGACATAAGTGTTCATGAGCAACTAAGCCACTATAAAAAAGGGTTGCTTTCTACCCCGTATCTAACAACATGTTGGAGTAATATTTTGGCATCACTGATAGTTGCTTTATGCTGTGAATTTATATCATCATACATATTAAGGACAGAAGAAACCCCTGTGGACATCTTGTCTCACCTAGCATAATATTTGCCACAAAGATTTTCTATACAAATCTTGTTGTATACACCTTGAAAGTTTCATTCTACCAGTTTACCACTTGTATAAAAACTCCTAGATAATGCTTTCATCCATTACCTTAGTAGCAGAACTTCAGCAAAAAAGGAACTATAAACATGTAACTCAGACCTTTCCTATTTCGCATGTTGAGATCCAGTGTAACTGAAGTCCAGATTTTGCCTGTTCTTACACCGACATTCATTAGAGGGGAAAAAAAAATAAAAATTGAAAAGAGACTAAGGGTTCTGGGGTGACATTATGATGCTTGTATCCCCAGTCGTCTGTTCTATTTATGCTGGATATTAAGTTCTGCACCTTTAAGGCTGGCTCTGAGAGTGAAGTGGGGGAAGAAGAAACACGCAGTTTGTTTGCAGGAACTGCACTCACTTGCCCGCATACATCTCTGGACTGTGGTGTCTGCAGCACGGACAGACAACGGGACAGAGCTCTCCTTTGCTTTTAGTTCGTTTTTAGCTAGCTGAGGCAGAGAAGTTCCCCGGACAGGTTTTTTTTCATTTTTTCTTGGATCTGTTCAAACCTGCTCTGGACTGAAAACCCAGACAAACCCAGGGAGCTCACGCCTGTGGCCCACCGGGGCCTGGGCCTCGGCACTTTCCAGCACCAGAGGGACTGATCAGAGAGTGAGCGAGCTACACCCCATGAAAAGAACTTTTATAGATTTGCCAAACCAATTGGGGAAGGGGCTGCTGTAATTTGTTTTCTGGAGGGACTCCATTCGGAGATTTTCTGCCGAATTTGCCCTAAACTAGGACACTAAGTAACTCTGAAATCCAGTCAGCTAGACAGAATTCTAACCATTCCTTATTCTCTATTAACCCTAAGCATATTTTGGTTTTTACATACTGAAAAGCCGAACAGATGAATTTTACAGGACAGTAAATTTCCTTATAGAATAATTTAGCATCTGATATTGTATCATCATTGCTGACTATTCCTAGCGCCACCTGACTAATGGAAAACTGCTCAGACTATTCACTGAGTCCTCATAGAGATATAGCGAACGTCATTTCTTTCTATCTTTAGCACACTTTTATAGCGTTCGACAGGGTTCATGGGGCTTAACAAGGTACTATTGGTTAATACATATTGTTTTACATTCTTTTCCATGTACACAATGCCATTGTTTGTCTTTATTCTCGCTGTTCCAGGAGAGTTTCAAGGACACTGCCCTTAGAATTATTGCTTGGATTGAAAGCTGGGTTGTGCAGACAGGCTTTTACTAAAATATCATGCCCTTGTTCTGCTAAAATATTCTCTACATCTGACTTTGCTGTCCACCCCATTACTATTTATTATTTCAATATGTGAGTCAAGCTCTTTCCAAACACATGGAATGATGCAGTTATTTTTAACAGCCTGCATGGAAATGTCTTTCCCTGTCAAGCCAATATATCACAACTGAATTCAGTGCAGCCCTGGCAAATTACACACTGCTATGTAATCCAAGCAACAGCCCAAAATGATGAAGTAAAAGGACACATGAACTGTCAATTCAAAAAAACTTAGGCCAAAGTTGCTAGGAAGAATGTGATTAAAGAAAAAGTGTTGAAATGAACATGTTAGTAAACAGCATGTCCAACGGCTGCCTCTTTTCCCTTGTAAACACTGCCAGCTCTTTATAATGAATATTGTTACTATCTAAATGAAATTTGAGTTTAGATTACCTTTCATTTTTCATATTTATCAGAGGAATCATTAAAGACAGAATCAAAAACAACGGAAAGGTTTGAGAGGTACAGATACTAAAATTTAAGGTCTTCTAATTATAGTCCTACATTTTATTTCATTTTCCTCGTTCAATTCAGATTTTATAATGACAACTACCTGCTTATACTTCACTAATCAAATAATGAAAAGGGTCCTAGGACTACTATGTCATTACATGTATTTTGTAGAATGGCTTTAAAAACAATTTGTATTTATGGGAATACAAATATAGATTTTGAGGATTTGTAATTTGTCAAAGAAAATACACTTGCCTTCCAGAACAGAATTGCTAGAAGTTACAGACAATGGCATTCATCTTGGCTAACTTTATGTACAAATACTAATGTTCTGTTTATTTAGGCAGCAGGACTGCTTAAATTTGGAAAGATGGGATAGCATTCTAGTAGGAATGCGTTTTTTTCAGTTTTAATACACTTCAAATAATTACTATAAGGGAACCAAGAGCTTTACAGTTTTGGTTTTTCCCTTCATAAATTTATGTTCCTGATACAAAGTACAAACAATAATCCCAGCTGTCTGCAATTTAGCTCACCTTATCATCCTGAGCAGTCCAACTCTGTCTTGTAATGGACTTTGTATTTAGGTTCTTTTTCCCTTTGAACCGAATATTGATGTGAAGGAGGCAGTTTTCTCTTGTTCAGTCTTGGTTGTTTATTCTTTTCTTATCAGCATTACAAGGTACAAGGAGCTATGTGCACTATGATAGAAAGGTGTAAAATGGCTAACAAAGGTCTTTTATATGTCCATTTACCCAATTAACAAATGCCAAGTAAATTATTTTTCTTAGTGACCCAATGACCCAACACCTGTGTACTGCACTGTGGCATTCCTTATCCAATCACTTACTACCACCCAAAAACCTCTAGAAGAACATGAAGAAGAAAGAAGAAAGGACAACAGACAATACCCTAAATCCTCCAACTTGTCTTCTGTTCTCTAAACTACTTTTTCACTCAGTGATTAACGAAAACTTTCTAATCTACACACTTACACTTAGCTTTTTCCATCTAACTTTAACATTTGTTCTCATGTATCACCAGGAAAACATGCTCATGAATTTCATGTTATATGAAATTCAGTGTTTTTCTGGATCCCAAAACAAAGTATCAGAAACAAGGGCACACACTCTGTGTCCTAGACTCCAACACAACTCCAGCTGTAGAAACAGTAGCAGAAACACCTGAAGGAGGAAAATGAGCAGCTTAGCTTCTCTAAAGCAAACTCTAGCCACAGCAACATGCCACTCATCACATTTCTGATTATCATTGCTTTATGCAGCCTTTTCTGCCTTTTTTAGAGTTTTCCAGCAGTTCCAGTTCATTACAAAAGCTCTCAGAAGGAATGTAGCTACACATTGCCCAAATAAGTTGTGAATACCTCATCCCTGAAAGTGTTCAAGACCATCTTGGATGGGGCTTCCTGGCTCCCTCCATGAGGAGAGGCATTAATAGTGCCAGAACCATGGCTGCCACCACTGCTTGTGCAGCAGTGGCAGGGCTATATGGCAGACGGTGAAAACACAGTGAGTAACTCCCCAATGTGAAACCTAGATGAAATCAACCTATCGGTGCTGTGGGATCCTGCAGGAACCTTTGCATTAGTGGAACTTCTTGTCAATGGTACCTACAAGCATCAGTTTTTCTTCTAGTCAGAGAAGAGGAGGAAGTGAGAATGTGTGAGGGAAAGCAACATGGCTGCTGCTCCAAAGTCAGTGGAAAAGAAGGGGAGGTGGTGCTGCAAGCGTCAGAGCCAAAATTCCTCTGCAAGCCATAGTGAGGACTATGGTGAGACAAACTGGCCTCCTGAAATGTATGAAGTCAACAGGGAATGGAGAGATCCACTTGCAGCCCATGGGAAAAGTGATCACGCTGGAGTGGGTAGATGCTAGAGAAGGCATTCTCTAGCATAGATGCTAGAGAAGGTTTTCCAGCAGGAAACCTGAATAAAGAAAGAGCATCCCTGCTTCCAGAGATAGAGAGAGAGGGCCCTTGCTTCCAAACTGGAGCAGTCTATCCTTAGAAGATGTCACCCAATGGATGTGTGACCCATGCCACAATAGTTTCGGGAAGACTGTTTGCCTGTGGAAAGGGACAGCTTTAGAGAAATGACTCCTCACCCTGGGCAAACAGAAGATCTCAAATGATGAAGTGACCAGAATCCCCATGCCTTGTGTCTCTGCACTGCCTTTGGGAAGGAGTGAGGGCTGGGGGGAAAAAAGGTATTTTAAGGACTTATTTTACTTTTAATTATCCTCCTCTGACTCTCTTAATAATAAATTTCCTTTATACCTTTAAATGTGAATATGTTTTGCCCTTAGAATGTTTTTCTCCCAGTCCTTATCTCAAGTCATGGCCTTTTGTTAATTTTTTTCCCTTTCCTCTGCCCAGCTATAGCAGGAGAGGGTAAGTGAATGACTTCTGTGGGTGCCTGGCATTTGGCCAGTGTCAAACCATGACGGGGACCCAGCCATGGTTTTGCCCTCTGCTCTGTGTTCCTCCTTTGGCATTTGTGAGAAGTGTGGTGGTGTTTTAAACTTGAACTTAAGACGTGGAGATCAGTGTCACTTTAGGGTAACAGAATGAAAAGTAATTGGCAATGATGGTTGTGTAATAGATGAAGGGATGCAATGTCCGAATCAATTAGAAAACAGGGGAAATGAAGCAGCCCTATTCACTGCTCCAAGGTTTAGCTGGTGTCCGAGCAGTGTTGCTCTGGTAAGTGATTTTAAAATTTTGTTAGCGTCTGATCCTACTGGCTAAGGCAATCATATAGAAATTGAAAAACCTCATTAAATCTTGTCTTTTGTTTGGGGAGAGAGAAAAGAAGAAGAGTTCTAATATGTAATAATGGACTTCACTCTTGATGATAAAACAGGAGACAATTGGAAATTTTCCTGTTTTATACTTTCCTAGAAATAGGAAATGTTGTAAACATCTGAAAATGTTACACTTGGAAGGTACTCCCTTGATGACAACTCACCTAAAATGTCATACTTCCCCTTTTTCTGTAGAAATAACATGCTGAGAAATTGTGTATCATTGACTAAGGTGAAATCTTAAGCAAGAATCAAATTCTTAATAAATAAGAAGCACTATGCACAGACATTTATTCTTCACAGTTAGTAAAGCTTAAAGCTGTCTGGTTTTTCTGGCATCTCATGGGATTTCACTGTGTCAGATAGTCAAGAAATCAAGTGAACATAAGTTTTATCATTTATTGAACATATGCTTCTTTTATTCAATGGGACAAAATTTAGGTTTGAAGAATTGTAATTTCTTTCAGTCCAAGCAGACAGGTCTCTCAATACAGGTATTAAATGGCATTTATTTTTTAACAAAACTATTCTTTATATTGATCTTTTTAATTTGTTCATCTCTACATTACTTCCTTCTGTAGTCAGTTGCTCTATAAAACTAACAAATCCTCATTGGAGAGCTGTTAACCAGAGACTATTTGAACTATTTTATTTCAACTATGAGTTGAACTATTTCACAGTTCAAGTGAAAATGTACATAGTGACTTGCTTGGTTTGGTTTCTCCTGTTCTCCATAATATCTGAAAACTTTGTATTATTTAGTAATTCAATGCAATATAACTGACATGAGAAAGGTTTCAAAACTGATGTCTGAAGTTTTAACTTTCCTTTACAGGAAAATTATTTTGCTATGTTTCCTGCCACCACCCCCCTGAAGAGTTTCAAAGTCTTGCAAGACAATTTGATGCTTTCAGGATAGTTTCAGTGCATGTTCTTCCTTTTTTGTCATTTTGAATCTTAAAAGTTTCAGGAAATATAGAAAATTATGCTTAAAACAAGCAACAACTCAGTGAAAGGAAATTCACTGCGTATAACATGATAGCAGAGTGCCTTCCCCATACAGAAGTCCTTTTTATGTGTAAGAAGAGAAAGGCATTAAAAGGAACATCCGGCTTGCAGCTTGGGAGGTCCCATCAGAGAGAGAGGATGTGGACAGGTGAAGTAAGCTCAAGCAGTTCATAAACATGTCAACTCACAGCCTCAGCCTGTCCCAGAATCCACAAAAGTCACAGGGGTTCTGAAAATGCTTTTGTTCACCTTCTTTGGCATTTAGATAGAATATCTTGATTATGTATATGGAAGTAATCATTTACAAGGGAGTGCTCTAACAAGAATGTATATTGAGACATTCCCTGTATAAAATTTGCTGAAAATGCAGTATACAAAGTAGTTAACAGTTTGCAGGATATGACCTCTTGGTTTTTCATTGTTATCCTGAATTTTCACGTGACTTATTTGATATTTTATCTCAATTATATTGATGTTTTTTAATTATTATTTTTATTTTTATTTTTCAGGTCTGGCAAAATGTCTCAGCAGAGAAAGAGAATTTTCATGTGGTCTTGAAAAAAGAAGAAAATCAAAGCACCCAGGAGTGTGATTCTCAAGATGTAAGATTAGCTTACCTGAAAAACAGGGCCTAATCTAGGCCTAATCTGTAAGAGAACATGAATGCTTTAGGCAACTCTCAATGGGACTTTTCCTATTCAAGATGGTAGACATATTTTATGAGCCAGTTATGTATTGAAGTGCTGAGGAGCAAAGGCTCTTTGCTGTGAATCTGTGCGTATATAACATCTGGGCTTCTTTTAAAAATTGCTTAATAGAACTGGTAGAGCTGTTGCAGGAAGAGTAGTGGTGCATATTACCACTTACATATTTTTACGTATCTTTTTATTTGCATATCTTATACATATGTAAACATAAAGATATTTCTTTACATATCTTTACATATCTTTATATTTATTACTAATTTATTTATTTTTAATAATCAGGCACAGCCATCACAGATGCTTCATTTGATAAAGCAAAACCTTTGGGGAGATGTATGACATGACAGCATGATAGTTGAAAGGATGTGATATCATTCACTGCCAGTCTAGAAAAGCTGCAAGCTGTGTTTTTCTTATTATAGCTCTGACAGAAAGCTAAATCTGGTGCTTTTACTGAGACAATACACCCAGTCAAACAACATGATAAGAGCTCTTAACAGAAATCTCAAATGCATGTATCATGGCTGTAATTATAAAGATACAAATAGAACAGGAAAAAACCCAGAAAAAATGAGCAAGACAAATTTTGTTGAGAGAGTCTGCTCTGACTGTTGAGGATTTTCTGCTCACTAGTTCAGAAAGTATAGTGCTACTTTGACTAATTTGCAAGTGAAATATATCTATTGAATATATTGTTATATCTTGAGATAAAACAAAATCCTGTGGATGTAACTGGGTAGCTTGCTATTAGTGATCATGGCAGTGTGAAGAAAACTAGAAAACAATTTTAGATAGTTCAGTATAAAATAAATTATTTTTAAAAATTATACACTATCCATTTATTACAAATACGTTACAAGTTTATTCAGTTTTAAGTTACCTCACCTCTGCCACATACTCTACAGAACAAGAAATTGCATATCCGTAAGTGTGCATACTTTTCTGTTGCACATTTCTTAATGTCTATAGGTAAAGAAAACTTATTTTGCTAATAAAAATTGAAGGAAGAAAAGAAAAACATGTAAAATTATGAAGATGGAGTGAACTCTGTTTAGATTATGACTAGAGTTATACTCTGACTTAGTTATTCCTTGGAAAAGTTATGGAAGATTTGATGAAATGTAGAATACTTCCAGTAGAGACTGAAGTAATTTAGGCTAAATAGTTGTGCAAGGAAGTTTAAACAGCTCATTTTTATAGAAGTGAATATATTAAAAGAGAAAGAAAAAGAAAATAACTATTAACATGTTTCAAAAATCAAATGAGTATTTAATTTCTGTATCAAGTACTGTGATGGAAGACACCTATAAGAGTCACTTTTTCATAAAATCAAGGTTTTAGTTATTTAGATTAGCTGGTGGTTGTTTTTTGTGCTTCTAGCAACTTGTATTTTTAGCTGTTTAGTCAGTCAGCAGACAGACACACTGTCCATCTGAACATCGGCTAACGTGGACATAAAAATAGTGCAGGTGATGACATTGGGCTAGCCATCTCTTCATCATCATTATCATCTCACATTAACATAGAAAGAGAGACACAAGGAAGAATTCAAATTATTAGCTTTGAGAACTGAACTAAAAATGTCTCCACAATTAACCTTCATATATTGGTATTAGAGATACCACCTTAAGTTCTGAAAGAACTGGAAGGAATTTATTTTCTCAAAGGATCATATCACTTCAGTAATACAAAGCTGCAATTTGTACCTGTGAACACTATCACTTGGAGAAAATTCGACACTTGGGAAGAGTTTTTATTGTATTTACGTCATTACTTGGCCATGTGTAATTTTTTTTCTGAAGTTTTTACAGCTGCTTAACTCCCAATGAAGGGAGATTAAGGTTGGACGGTTAAGGACATATGACCGGCTGTAATGCAGCATTTTTAAAGAAAAATTAGTGAAGATGTACTTAAAACTCAGTTGCTTAGAAACCTAATATTTCAGCAACCCTTTCTCAGAACTTTACAACTATTTTTTTATTGTGTCTCTGATAAATAAAATGTGATTTATATTTTGGAAGAATTAGGGTAGTGAAAACTAACTAGAGAAGAACATGTACTCTTACAGATATTAAGGCAAAAAATAAAGCAAAATGGTTAATTGCTGGTATTTTTAAGTCTGTATGGCTGAGCATCTCTGTCTTAAATTTGTGATCTATCTGCAATTTTTTATTTATCGGATTTATGCCTGTTCACAATAATCAGTGTAGTTTACATTAGAACAAATACAAATGAAAATTTATTGACAAATGGAATGCAGACTAGCAAATCTGGAAATTAGACACTGCTGATATTGATCTGTAAGGAAATTTGACACAGAACTAGTAATAGCCAGAAGTAGGTAGGGTATCCTGTGATAGATCATCTGAAATTCATCAAAAACCAAAAAATGCTAACTTCAATATTCTTGTAAAAGTTTCCATTTTTTAGAGTATTTGTACTTTATTAGACACATATTGTCAATACTAATTTTTCTTACCCTTATCCAGAGATGTTTTCCTGTGTCTGGCTCCTGAAAATATTTGGGCAGAACTCTCCCCTGTATCCCTTCCTTTTCGTATCTTCCCAAAAGCTTTTGGGATTTTGGCTTTTATACCAGAATTTACTTTATTCCCTTTACATGTCAAATAATTCTTATGTATGGATGCTAAATATGAGCAAAAGCAGGGAGCACAGTGACTGTAGAAAAGCAGGCTGCATAGCTTTCTCAGTCTAGCCTGAGAAAGTGGCCTGGGAAATCATAAGGAAGAATTAAAACAATCCTCAGAGATAGAAGACAGCCTTGCAGGTGCTGTTTGTCTGTTCCTTGTTTTCTTGAAAGAGAAGGTTGAGGGGTGGTGTACCCCACTGACCAATGATGGTAATATGTTAGTTCACTAACCAATAAGAGTTTTACCTTTCTGCACTTTCATGTATTGGTCTATAAAAGAAGATCTGAGGTAATAAACCTCGCTCTCCTGTTCAACTGACAAGAGAGTCCGTGTTGTGCTTCTCACTGTTCCAAATAGTGCGACATCTATGCATGTAACATATCATTTAAAACTACCTATTTGGTATTGCTAAAACATCAAAGAATTTATAAAATTATTCTTTTTCATTTTTATAAAATGATTCTGTTGTCATGTTAAATATTTTGTTTTGTCCTTGTAGAATCTTCTTTGATAAATAGAAGTGATAGTGCTTTTATTTACTGCCTTGATTTCCTGAAGTAAAAAACCACTACATGTTCATTAATCATTCAATGACAAAGGACATTGTGTACTGGAGCCAAAATTGTACACATTTCTAAGCAATCACAGCATTTTGCTTCATTTTCTTAAATCGGTTCCAGTTGCAGAGCTTTGATCACCTTGCACTCTCCAATTGTTTACCAAAGCAAGTAATAAGAGAAAAAAAGTAACTATTTTTATAACAAAATTTCAGACTAATAAAATCCTTAAAGTAAATTTGACTCTGTAAATGAGGACTAGGAAGGTCATAAGAAGTTATATCATCTGAGTTTAACCATCTCCTCAGTACACTGTGATCTAAAACAGAAGGCTATGAAAAACTGCAGAGGTGTCTTCTGAAAAAGTATATGCACATTTCACATACTTCTTGCTCTGTATCTTTCTTCTAAACAGTGAAGGTTAAAGCAGCTTCCAATACAGATCTGTAACAAATTCATGAGCAAATCTGATAAACATATCTTTGAATAAACTGTGAACCTAACTTGGTCAATGACAACTAAGATAATCAGTTTGTCAGTTGACCTAACCACACCATCTTTTTCTTCTATATGTGGTTTATTTTTTATTAACTCAGTACTTTCTCTCCCATCACACTCTACAAACACCTTCCGTATCTGCTTTTTGTGCCCTCTGAAGCCAAAAGGAGTAGCGATGCAAAGGAACACTAGAACTCTAATGTCTGGTTAACTAAATCTGTATGATTCTCTTTAGGAGCAGTGGAAATATTTTCTATTTGCAAAAGCAGTTATAAATGCCACTTAAACTTGATTTCATGTTCACTTGTGATTTGATTATTTGACCTTAAATTGTTATGAATTTTTTGACCATAAAGCCAGTTCTTGCTGAGTTGATGCAGTAGAAAACCCTTCTAGTTACATTGCTCAGCTGTTTTCAGATAAAGTTGCAAGTCCATAGCCGATGGACATGATGAGTTCTAACTAGTTTGTTGAAAATTTTAAAGATGCACACTTAGTTTATCCACCTTTGTCATTTATCCATCCAGCTGTGAAGCTCTCCAACTTTGCAGTGTTATTTACTAGAACTGAATACCATACCTTCTCAAATTTTGTGTGTATTACTGATCAAGATGCAGATTTTATAACCAGAATTTCACACACATACTTTGTTAATTGGACTGCATGCTATAGTGAAGAAAGCAACAGGGCATTTCAAGGCATAGCCCCCATCTCAATTTTTTTGTCATGTTAAATTTCTCACTTTCTGCTCTTGATTTTTTTTATTTTGCAGAATGTATTGTTTAAAGGAAAATGCATTTTTATGAAAATTCATTTTACAAAGAGATTATTAGTATGTTTCCTAAATTTTATGTAGACCAACTAACAAGTGTTCAACATCACTAAATTTGTTCTGTTTCTCTGCCATATAGAAGAAAATAATAATAAAAATTGTGTTGTGCTTAGCCATAAAAATTGTAAACTAAATTTTGGGAAAAATAAAAATTGGGCAAACCAAATTTTAAGGAGATGTTAAGAAACTATGCAATTTGGAAAGAGCACAGTGAAAACAGTGAAATGGTCTATCCACCTATCAAACACACTGGATTAAAAGTGTTTTTTTCCTGCAATCTCTCTTTGGAAAAGATTTTGCTTTCATACTTAGAATTCTCAGTGCTGTGTTTTAGAGCTTTTAATGTTGAGTCTTGAAATGTTAGATCTCTCTTGATGTTTATGATAAAAATACTGTATATGTAATTTATTATGTTTGTTTTAAAAATACGACAATTTTTGCAAATTATAGGGCAGATATTCCAGACATACCACTTAGAAAACTTAATGTTGAATACACAGAGGAAATATAGAGATTATTCTGTGAAACTGATTTGTTCATGGGTGAAATTTTGAGATCTGGCACTAGTGGTTAAATGCAATTTATAGAATTATTTTAAGTTTTTATTACAATGAATTAAGGAAAGGGTAGGAAAAAGAGGAGGCAGGGCTCTAAACATCAGAGAAATCTATAGTTTTTTGTCTTATTTCATTGCTTTGAGTCATAAAACTACAAGGACTAATCATTTACTGTGTGCGTGGACAAAACTGGCTATGATGGCAAGTGTTGTAGGTTTGCTTCCTGAATTGACATTAAAGTGGATTGCTTGTGTGGACACATGCAGATGAAATAAGGATAAAATATAACTGATCAAGAAGTCTTTATTAAGAAAATATCTCTAGCAGAATCACTTTTCATCTCTGATGAACCTATAAATGGGACAGTTTCAGCTAAAGCTTTGAGAAATATTAAGCTTATCTTGGGATGAAGAAAGCAATGAAATATTCAAAATGCCCCTTCCAACTTGGTGAATTTTTTGACCAATGAACTAACTGAGTCTCCAAAATGTTAGGAACCGTGCTTCTCCATGAGATCAGGACTTCTGCCATCCCTGCTCTCTCAACCTCATGCTCATTAGAAAGGGATGCAGAAGAAAACACAGAAAATAGTTAGGAAGAAAAACACATTTAGTTCTAAATGAAAATGGCAGGAAGTAAACTTCTGCAATTAAGTTAGAATTTCAGAATATTGTTGGATTTTTTCTTTTGTTGTGCTGTCAGTTTCACAAATGCAGAAGAGTATTTTTTAATAATCTTGTATGCGAAGTTCATGAGAAGTCAGCATTTTGCCATGCTAACAATAACTTAAACTTTTTAAATTGTTGAGGTATTTTAGTCATCCAGTATTTTTCATCTAGATCAAAGCATGGTGTTTTGAATTGTCTTCTTACTTTATATAAGGTCTTGCCCTCCTTTTGGTGGCATTTGGTCTTGCCCACCTATGCTGTATTTTCTCCCTTTTGATCTGCACTCCTTATCTACCTGTTACTTCAGTCACAAACAAGAAAATAGCAACATTATTACTGTCTTGACCTCACATTCACATACTGCCTTTCTGTATTTCTGAAAAGATATTAGCTAATGTACAAAGGGTCATCACCTGGCTGTACATTAGCTGTTGGTGTTTGAGATTTTTCTTCCTAAAAAAATTTTAGTATGTAGTTTAAGAGCCTGCTTAAATTTCTCTGGAAGCACTAAGGAGAGGGACAAGTAAAAAATAATTTCATATTTATTCCAAACTCATTACACCTGCATTGCTTCCAGAGATAACTGTGTTTTGTTCAAAGTCTTCAGATGGTGAGAGAAAGGTAGTGCCTCTTCCCTGCCCTTGCTTGAAGCCAGCACAGATTTAAAACTTACCTGTGAATAATAGAGATTATGTGCAAGCAGAACTCCTAAAACTTTCTTCCCAATAGTGGGGGAAATAATCCATATTGTGAAATGTTATGTTACACTTGGTATGAAAACTAGAACATCCTTGAAGTATACCTGGCAATATTTTAAATTACAACCTGCCTTGTTATGATCGTACAAGAGGATTCAATTGAGTTGTATTTAGCTAACAGGACTGACTTGAGATTAGGTGGGATTTTTTACATTCTAAATAGCTTCTTCAAAGATGCTTTTACTGTTTTGTTAGCATTTTATTAACATTTCAGTAATAATCTTTCAAAAAAAAATTCACTCTTTGGAAGAAAAGCAATTTATCTTTCTCTGATAGAAATTGAGAAAACTTTTTTTTGCCCCATTGTGTGTCTCTTTGTTCAAACATATGTTGAGGGGCATTATTTACTGTTTAGTAATCACAGCACAAGGTACTGGAATGCCTGCTCTTGTGAGGGAACAAAGAGTTCCTCCCGGACATGACCCTCAGACATTGAAACCTTGATTCAAAGTTTGGCATGATCCAAGTATCTCTTCCAGTACGTACTTCTAAAATCTCATTTCCATGAAATAAAAAGCCACCCTAACAACATTTCAACACCTTTACTTTCCAAAAGCAATTATTTTTGCTTTTTGATCATTTCTACCATGTCAAGCTGTCATTCTGTCCTTTTGTAATGAGTGTTCCTCTCACAGGAGGGAATCTGACAGAAAGTCACATAGACAAACGTACAAAACAATTCACTACTTAGCTTAGAGGGAACTAGCCACTATAACAAAAGTTTAATATTTTACTTTCTTTGTCTGTCACCTAAGGTTGTAAAAGGTATTGTAGTATATTTGGTTTAAATTTCTCCACTGGTCTTTAGCTGAGGGACACAAAGATAGATGTACTGTGTGTATTTGTATATTTATGCATTTATATATGCATATATATGTGTATATATATATATATAAGCATATAAATACACACAGAGGGGGGTGTGTGTGTGTGTGTGTGTGTGCATGCATGTATTTATACATATGTCTGTGATCATATGTGAATGGGATTCAGTTTGGTTTCTGTTAAACCCAGTTTACAGATACAGTGGGTTATGTTAATACTCATCTGACTCAGTTTAGGAAACAAACTGATAAAAAGCCACAACCACTGTATATGTGCGTGTGTGTGTGTATGTATTGTATGTATGTATGTATGTATGTATCTATCTATCTATCTATCTTTCTATATATATATATATATACACACACATAAATATATACGTATGTTTACATATACACACACAAATATGTGTTTGTGTGTGTGTGTGTTTGTGTGTGTGTGTGTGTACACATCATCAATAGGAGCTGGTTACAATCCTGGCTATTGAACTGTTGTTGACTGATGGCATATTGAAAGTCATTGCTATTGTTCAATCTGTAATTTATTTGGAAATTATATACAATGTTTCACAGTGACAAGGAATCAATAATGAATGTTATACTTTAACAACATAAAGACATTCTTTAGAAAAAGTCCCTACTATCTCTCTCTAACAGTGATCCATATGGTGTGCTACTAAAAGGAAAAGAACTCTTGAGTGTACAAATTTGAAATACTCCAGACTTAAGTCTTTATTGGTCTTTTCCTATTAAGATAGCCTTTGTTGTCTGGTCTATGAAAAGAGTATGCAAGACTACTCACTCATAAAGCATTGGCTTTATAATTTGCTTTTATTTTCTCTAAGGCAGATCTGTTTTTTTTTTTCTTCCTTTACATATGTCTTAAGCAGTTGAACTATAGCTTTATTAATGTCAATTAATAGTTTTTCCTTCCTATCTCCTATAAATTATGCTGGTGAAATATGTTACCTGATTTCACATTCCAGTATGTACAGTCAGAGCAAATTCTGGATGTATAAATTATCTTATATTTAATTCACATTATTTCTGTCCTCTTCATGATACAGTTTGGAATACTGTTCATTGTTTGATCTATAGTATCTTTTGACCTCAAGCTGCAAATCTAGAAGTCACCCAAACCCTCATTTTTTCTGAACATGATTAATCTTGAAATATTTTTTTAAAATCTAGATTAATAGTAAATAATTTAAATGGAAGTTTTGGCAGGACTACATTTATAAGGTTTTGAAGTACTAAAAGTCTACCAAAAATTGCTATTCTCTCATCTGACTTTCTAGTCTTCATCTAAGACAAACCACACATTTGTTTGATATTTTGTTTGATTTTTTTTGTCATGAAAGGAGTAGATGCTTTATGAATAGACTTTATTTTAATCAGTATTGCCTTGATTATTCCCTATATTAATGCAACTTATATTTTCCATTGTCTAGAGTGGGAAAATATGAAAAAGAGTTCCCCACATGAAATCTATTTGCATCTTCTCATAGGCTCAACTTAACTAGCTTAAATATTGCTAAAGCCCCACACTTTTACATTGGAAAGCGTCTTTGATGACTTAAAACTTTTAAAAAGCCCTGTCATTTTCACTCCATTTAAATGTATTAGTTTTAATAGGAAAACAATTAGATAAATTTCAATGTGGACTCAGATTAATGACCAAATATTATGACTATTTTACTGTATTTCATGTTTCAACTCCTTTTGCTGTGGTATCACTAATCCTGGTCCAAAAGGGACTTTGATTTAAGTACAGTAGAATTTTCAGTGTTGTGTAAATATCTGGTTTCATATCTGGAGATATCCTTGGTTAAAAATATACTTTGTAATTTTATTTATGCTGTGCAACTTTGTTTTCCCAGATATTAAAAAGCATATTGACAAAGAATATATCATAATTCCTTGAATAAAATGACAGCAACTAATGTAATAAGATTTTGCACCTTGAGAGTCATCTAACTTCCCCTTTCAGTGACTTTATATTCCCATTCAGGGATTATTATACCTAAGAGATCTAGAGTTTAGACAAGACAATAGTAATAGAGAAGTTCTAACTGTAAGGCTGATTTTCAACTGTTTGTTAGTATTTCCTTACCCATAAAAGACACTTATAATGACTTTTCTGTTCCCTAGGACCACTTGTAGGAGTAAACTTCACTATTGGTAATGAGATTTAAACATGAAGAAAAAAAGCTGGATAAGTATTAAGTTGTTAAGCTTGCCACTACAAGACTATATTGTTGAAGACTATTACAGGGATCATGGGAGTCTGCGATAAGCTTAGCTATAAAAACTTTGTTCCATTTCATGAACTAGGCTTAAAAGAAGACCCTGTGAATTTTTCTTTTTTTTTTTTTCCCTTTTGTTTAGGAAACTGAATATTTTAGGAAAAAATACGATATTGTTATCTCTGATATTTGTATTGACAGGTTGCCAAGACATGTTTGGGGAATCATAATGATTCAACATCTCGTTTGAAAGCAGCAGAAACAGAGACAAGCTTTCAGGTATTCTCTTTCAGAGTAATTGTTGGGGTTTTACTGAAAGGTTTTGTGAAATGCAATTACTTGAAGTATACTTATATATTCTTCACCAAGTTCTGTCTCAAAAGAGAAGACTACTTATTTCAGACTATGACTGCATCTGGTTGCAATTCATCTGTTCAAAATGTTTTCTGGCTGGTAACAATTTGCAAACTACTAAATATTTGAAGAACTAGTAGACAAGTGACTTAGTAGTCAAATCACTTAATTTGATAGTGTGATGTCTATATCCCTGGAAGCAGGAGCATGGAAAGATTTCCAAAATTTTATAAATATATATATATATATATATATATATATGTATGTGTATATATATATGTATGTATGTATGTATGTATGTATATGTATATATGTATATTTGTTATATATATATCATATGCAATTATATGAAGCTGTGTGCAGAATCAGACTTGTATGGTTTTGCACTGTGAAAGTTGTTAAATATGCTTCCTTTAGTAGAGATCAGGACCCCTTTCTAGGCACAGTTGGCAAATACCATATTCTGCTGCAATAGTATATGATTGGTACATCCGTTTAATAAAAATACAGCTCTATGTGCACTATTGCCATGGATTTTTAACATATTTTTTTATTTTTGCTTATGTGTATCATATACACCATGTTTACACTGATAATGTTTTCACCTCTGCAGAAGCTGCACAGCCCTCCATGGACTAAACCTGAAGATAAAAAATCACCTGAAAAAAATGAGAAAAAATATGAAAAATCAGTTAGTACACAAGAAAACAAGCACTAAATTCTACTAATCTGCATTGAAAAATGCCAGTCATTTCCATCCTCATGTTCTGTTAGCACAAAGGCATGAAATGTCCCAGGTTTCTAAAGCATGCATTTTTCACTGTTTTATGAGTGTCTGTAAATTAGTCTAGAACACACCAATTGGTACCTTACAGCAATAATCAGAAATGGATGTTTGAAGAAATGTTTTGTAATTCAGTCCAGTTTTTGAACTCTTATTCTACCTTATTATTAGTAATTGTATACTTAATTATTATTAGTAGTAATTGTAATTATTATTATTAGTAGTAATTGTATACTGTAAATTACTTTCTTTGTAAACAGTCACTCTCAAGTATTTTCTCAGTCTGTTTAATGTAATTTTGTGGCAGATAAAGTTTTAAGATTAAGGGGCAGTCAGTGTGTGTGTGGAAAATATCTGTGTAACCATATTTGAAGTACAGTCCTTAAGTGCAACTTAAGTGCAAAGAAAGCTGTGCGCGAGGGTCCATGTATACTTACCTTCTAGTAATTTCCTTTCAAATCTACTTACACAATAAAATATTTTATTTTGTTCTTTTTTTTCCTCACTGCTATATTAACTAGTCCATTTTTGAACACTGAAAAGCTGACAGAAATGGAGTTTAAGGGATGGAAATGGAGAGGATCATTACCAATTGCAGATTGTACTGAGTTATAATTTCTTAACTTGGATGGCAGCCATAGGAAGTCAGTTTCATTCCTTATATTTGTGCCGATCTCAACAGGATAAAATAGAGAATACTTCAAGGGGTAAAGCCCTATTTTGTCCACTACCGTTGTCCTTTGATCACTCCATCAGGAAGGAGCATATTGATTGGAGTAAGCTCTGTCACTCATGGATTCTTTCAGTTTCTCCTTAGTCACATACTGTATGACAAGAAAGCACAAAGAAAGAGAGGAGAAGGAAGAGAGAATGTTTTGTTTGTGTGTATGTCATTATTGGTCTAATTTAAGAATTCATATGACATATCTTGTTGAGATGCACATCTTTCAAGAAGAGTAGGAAAAGCAAATTGCCTGATGCAATGTTATGCTATCCCTAGAAAGATGTATTTTAAAGCAGTTGTAACTTGTAAACTTCCAGCATTGTCTTAATGCACACAGCAGCACATTTTTCACTAGATTTAAAGTAGTTGTAATAATTTACCTTTTGTTGCTTTGTATCAATTTAAATGCAAATAGACAAATCCTTTATTTCACTTAGTGGTATTCTGTCTTCAGTTTTATCATTTAAGATTTTACCTCTCCTTCAGCAGTCTCCTTCAATACCCACCTTTTCCTTGCTGGTATGAATAATCTTTCAATCTGACTCTGCGCACTTTGAATATGCTCCTCTACTCAAAGGTAGATAGTTGCAGAATGGTAGGTTTCTCTGCCTTGAGAAAATACAGTTTTAAAAAGAAGAAAACCTCATTAGCTGACCAAATGATGACAAACTACAGCCTATTCATTTTAAGGGTCAAAAGAAGTGGAATTGTGGCCACAAAATTAATCAGAAAAGAGATGGGGCTTTTTGCCTCTGATCCTAAATCTTGCTGAAGACAATCTGTTGTCTTTCAAAATTTTGAGCAAAACTTGTAATCTTGTCATGTCTACAGCTGGCATTAATTTCTAGTGATTCCAAAAGTGACATTGGTTTGCATATGACACACCTTAACTGAAAAGGTGATGAAACTCTGTTTCAGTCATCTGTCAAGAAAGGATCTCCACTGGACACTGGTTGAAATCCTCCAGGAGGACAAAAGCCTGTGAGCACAATGTTTCCTGTAGCTTTAGAAAGAAGCCTTTGTTAATAGGATCCCCTTCATCAGGCAGCCTGTAGTAGATACCAACTACATGGATCCTTTGCTGCATTGATCAGATTCTTACCTACAGGCTTTTGACTTGCTCATGGCTGTTCTTCAAAGACAGCTCACATTGAATCAATTTCTTGGTGTAGAGGGCAATCTCTCCATCTCCTTCTTCTCCTGTATCTTCTGAACAGGCGGTAGCTATCAGTACTGATACTCCAGTCATGGGATTCAATCCACCAAGTTTCAGTAATGCAACAAGGTCATAATTTTCTAGCAGCACAGTGGTTTCCAGGTCCTCCTGTTTATTGCCCATGCTGTATGCGTTGATATAAGGCACCTCAGATTGTCTGTCGAACACTTCACCTTCTCAAAGGAACACCCCTCTTCTTCCTTTGATATAATTTTCTGGTGTTTTCCATGTCAGCTTTTATTACCTTAGGAGTCCTCAGCTTGTCCCCATAAGACTGCAAGTGCATTCCAGTGTGGCTCACTACAAAATCATTGGGGTGGGCTATCCATTTTAACCCCAATGCTTTCTTTCCCCCACCCAGGGCACATCTCTCCCATGCTGGTTTTATTGCCTTTCCCCTTCAAAGCTATCCCTCTCAATCAGCCCTGCCAACTCAAGAACACCATCCTTTTTCTCCTTTTAAACAGGTGAACCCCATCTCTCTCCATCAGGTCTGATGCTATATAAATCACTCCATGATCCAAAAAACTCCAAATTCCACCAATGGCACCAGTCTCTAAGCCACACATTGATCATGCAGATTCTCCCATTCCTTTTGGCATTCTTCCTTGCTACTAAAGGGCTTGAGGAAAGCATCACCTGTGCTCCTACTCCTTCAACCAGTCGCCCCAATGCTCTGAAGTTCTTTTTGATTCTGCTAGGATTTGATTGCATTCTCTTGTCAACCTTGTCACCGCCAACCTGACAACAAGCAGTGGGAAATAATCAGAGGGCTGAATCATTCCAGGGAGTCTCCTGGTAAACCCCTTACCCACACCCAAGGGAGACAGCAGAATTCCCTGTCAGATGGCATACGTGGCCCCCAGTTCCCCTCAGAAGGGAGTAGCCCAATACAACTACCCTTTATTATTTCCTGACAGTTGAAGTTGTGATCCATCTGGCTGACTGACCTATTCCAGATAAACCCCCAGACAGACCTTCTTCTCCAATATCATCTGCCTGACCCTCATGTTCAGAGCCTCATACTTGCAGTGTAAGGGTACTTGGGAAGGTAAGAGAGGCTGGGAGGGGATTCTCCTACCTCCATGAGCAGGGACCTTTTTCCATTCCCCCTCATGTTTTAGGTCCCCTCCTTCTGCCTGATGGCGAGAGGATCAGGGCTCACACAACTCTTGCTGAGCTTTGAAGAGTGTGACTCCACCAGTCTATTTCACTTTCTTACTCCCTGATATTCCTCAGCCTGATTAAACTGGGATTCGTTATAAATGGTAATATAGTTTTTGCTTTCATATTTATGTATTGGCTTTTGGAAGTTATTATTGATGACAAAGATTCTGATATAGTACAATTTGTAATCCCTTTTAACTGCTTTTTGATATAGTATAATCTGTCAGCTTTTGTATGCACCCTATAGCTTATATAAATAGTAGTGTGTTAATATATTATAGCTTAGACCTGCACATAGTATTAAAATAGAGACTGTGTGCTATTAAATACTTTAATTTGTGTAACTAACTCACATAATGGTGTGAAATAGCTATAGTGGTTCAATGTATTTGTAGACTATCTCATCTGAATGATAACAGTGACAGGACAGGACACCAAGAGAAAAATTTACTACTGACTCTCCAGTTATCAGGAAGTGTCAAAACAACAGAATGGAGCCTCGAGAAGAAATTAAATATATTGATTTAATCTACAGGATGATATGTAGAAAAGTCAAAGGTCAAAACCAAGCAAAAGAATTCACAGAATATGTAAACCCACGGGAATGTTTGAATATGTATAACCCTCATTAATATGCATTTAGCCAATGTAATGAATAGTATACATGAAAATTATTTTAAGTTAACAGGCTACTTTTGGCAGTTTGCCAGGCACCCCAGCACTGGATATTATTTCTTTTTACCTTTATTAAACTTAAAAAAAAATATTAAACAGTGACCCCTGTTTCTCACAGGATTTTTTTCTCAAAGACACCTTAAACACACATACACATATTGAGAGACCGCCAGCTATGCACAACCCTTCACAGAAGTAAACATGAACATCATTTATTTCTATCTTTAGCACACCTTTTATAGGGTTCTACAGGGTCTGCGGGCTAAGCAAGTTACTATTGGTTAACACATACAGGTTTACATTTTTTCTCCTATACACAAGGATATTGTTTTGCTTTACTCTCTCTTCTGCAGGAAAGTTTCAAGGACTTTAACTTTTAATATCGCAACTTATTCCAAAGGCTGGTTTGTGCAGACAGGCCTTTACTAATATATAAAATATAACAATTCCCCCTTTCTCTTTTTGCACAAACCAGGCTTTGGATGTGACTCATTCTATACTTTTATGAAGTATGTACAAACATACATACAACTTAAACTGTCATCTCAATTAACACTGTAAGTAAAGTCCATCTTCCTTCCAGCACAAGAGACCTCAGCCATCCAGTATTGCCCCAGCTGGCAAACCAACTTCCAATAGGGTCACTATCTTCTTTCAGGGCATGTAACCCATCCTGTAGCTGGTGTAGTTGCTTATGGATGGAAACTGAATGATCAGTAAGATTCAAGCAGCACATGCCTTCAAACTCCTCACAACCATGTCCTTTTGCTAAGAGCAAAAAGTTAATTGCAGCTCGATTTTGTAATACTGCATAATGTACGCTACTCACATCGGCTGAAAGTTCACTTAACATTGTGGATGTTAAGTTCAATTCTTTCTTAGTCTAACAAGCGAGCCTTTTTAGAGTTGCCAAGCCTTAATTCATTCAGGCTTCGCTTTGACTGTTTGATGTTTTTTATCAGCCACATTCAGCAATTGATGTAAACTTGGATGGAACAAAGTAAGTTTCCCAAGATAACAGGGTCCTCTATGTGGATTAGCAGGAATCCCATTCCATGCTCTATCTCCACAGATTAGGAATATGGAACTAGGTAATCACCTTGGTAATTGTCCTGTGAGATTGCACCACGAATAAAGGCTTTACTTTCAGTGTGAGTAACGAGATCAACTATAGGGTTGACTGCAGCCCAGTGCTGCATTACTTTGTTGGAATGGCTTTTTGTCGGGGGCTCAAACATTATCCATCCACCTGAGGTATTGGTGGAACCTAACAAGTCCAATTCTTCCGGGGGCCCTATGGTGATATTAAGAACTTTGGTAATTTTTGCTTGCCAGCAGGCTTCAAGTTGTGTTAATGTGAAGTCAACAGTGCGACTGCACTCTTGCAACATTGCCAATCGATTCAGTCGAGTCTCATTACTAACTAAACCTTTAAATGCTTGAGGATAACATTCAGGGACTCCTACGAGACAGGCATGAAAAGGATCTCCAGGTGTGGCCAGTCTCAAGCACATTGATTTATGGCCTGTCAAATCTGCCAGAGTGACCCATATGTTCTGTCACTTTTGGATGTTAGTTACCAGACAGTTGGTCGGGACTATACACAGCACTATTACCATAAGCAGTTTGTTCCATGTAAATGACAGCATACTTGCAAACTCACAGCTAAAACTTTAATGTTAAATGAACTTTCAAAGATGCTTACACTAGCTCTTGAAGGAGTGGGATTGCTAATATAACAATTACTAATATATATAGTGTATATATATAATATAACTAATATAACAATTACTACATAGGCTAAACACTTTACCTTAAATTATTATGCAACTACTTTTAACACACGTGCTCTGGTATATACGTAGTCTAAGTGTGAAAGCAATTTGCTGAAAGGGTAAACACACAACTACAATTCACTTTATATAAAATTAGATGGAGTCTCTACACTCTTTTAGATCTTCTACAGAATTTCCTTCACAAACAGACTATGATTTAACACAATTCAGTCTTGGAACCTTCACTACTCCTGTGATGTCAGCTGGCAGCTGGTTGGTGACTGAGGGCTTTGATGTTCAGGTTGTTCTTCACATCTTTCTAAATCTTAAAACAAAAGATAACTGAAAAAAATGTTACAGTCACACCATCATAACAACAACATAAAATTTCTGTTGGTAAACTGTCTGTGTAGTTTTCAGACACAACTGTGTCCTGACGGGTCCACTTCTGATCCATGTCTGGAGTACTAAGGCTGTGTGATGACATCTCTGTTCACTGGATCTCATGTGTTCAGAGGCAGACAGTCTGGTCAGATGAAAAAGTGACTTTTTGAACCTGTCAACAAAACACAGACACTTCTCCCCTTGAAGTTAATGAATCATTTTGGCTTAGCTGTGGTACACTGCACTAGTCAAATGTTTTTAAGGCATCAATTTCCCCCGTTTTTTTTTTTTTTTAAATAAAAATGAGATGTACTTCCATCATGTACATCAACATTAACACAAAACCATATATACAATGAATAAGGCCTTACAGCAGTTAAAAATCAATCAAATCATAAACATTACTAATAACATATGTAATATTAAACTACTATTAATTACTAAAACACTGCACCAGCATCCCATAGTTTGCAAACAAACAGAAACAAAAAAAAAATCAGTGAAGGATTGGATAACCACCTCCAGAAATGATTCTCCAAGCCCACTTCAAAATTGATCCAGCTGTCATATTAATAGGGTCAAATTGCTGAGTCAAAAAGTGACTCAGATACTGATTTGGAAAGCATCTGGATCTGTTGGCAAACATTCTGTCCAGGTAAAGTCAAGGCTTGGCCAGGGCCTTAGGCTTTAAATTGGAAAGATGCCTCTTAACTTATTTCTAAAACAAGGTTCTCAATAGTAGCATTTATGAGATGCTTACAGCACAGCAAACTGTTAAAATGGATTTGTAAATGTAAATTTGTACAGAGAAAATGATCAGAAGCCTTAGGTAACATACCAATTAAACCATTCAGCAGTTGGTTTAATCTGAAGCCTCTCCCATGGCAGCTGACTCTCAGCAATGCTACATTTTCTTGAATTTCTGGAAACACTGAAAAATAAGAAAGCTATTAAAAAAACCAAAAATTGCAGAGATTGCAACAGAACTTCTAATGAAGTCAAGGGTGTCACAGACTGCATTCACTTCTATTCGTAAGCAGGTGTTTATCAGTGTTCTATCACAGCTGTTTTAGTTGTATAGTTATCTTCATCTCTCTAGGAAAATAACTATATTTTGCAGTTTAGACAAGTGTCTCCAATAAAACATAAAACAATTTAAACTAAACAATATTTAAACCTAATAAAAATTAATTATAACAAAAGGAAATAAACAAACTTAACTTTAAAAGAATATCCAAGTTATAAAACTTAACTTAAAAACATTCAAGCTTAACATAATAAAACTTGACTTCTCTTAATTCTATTAACACTTACTCTATATGAGATAAAAACATAACTTAATCTTATTCTGCTGTTACAAAAAGGTAACTAAAAGTTTGATATATATACCTTTTAAACACAATATAACAATAACATGGATTCACTAGAAAGATTATAAAAATGTAACAAATACATCATAATTCTATGTCATCTAGCTTTGAGAATAACTCACAATAACTGCAAATGTTACTAAAAATACTTATTCATAACAGAAATTTGCCTAGTATATGCTTAAGTTGGTTAGGATTTTAAAGTGCAGTTTTTCTAGAGAAAAACCACAGCAACACAGGATTTGGCAAGTTGCCATTCAGCTTTTGTAGCACTTTTCAGAAACATTAAGTCAAATTTTTAAACTAAAATCCAAAATCCAAATTGGTATATATGCAGTTATATGTGTTTTATATAACAAAAGGACTCACATTGAAATTACCTTATTAGAGTTGTGGAAAAAACAAGCAAATAGATAAGATATGCTTTAACTTTGTCTTGTACAGTAAAGTTCTCTTAACTAACTATTTTTTAAACCATAAATCTCTTTTGTAGACAACATTAATTGGAAGGTTTTCTTAGTAGCTGTAAATCATACCACATTTTAACCTTAGGTTTTAAAGCTAATTATTGCAAGGTAACTTCCGTTAATATTCACCTTAAACACCTTTTTTTGAAAAGGGGCCTTTTTAAACTTTCAAAGAATCACAATAATTTCTCTAGTAAAACTCTAAAAATTGCAATCTGCATAAACTCAGAACTACTTAAAACACAAAATTAACTCCAAAAGGGCATACAAAAACACCCCAAAAAACCAAGGAATCATGACTTTTTAACAAACTGGGTACTATCCTGGTGCTTTTTCTTAGAGAGAGAGCAGGGGGGGTGAACTGCCCGCGCTGCTGTTATCTTTCTTCACATTCTCCACATACTCTCCCAGAGAGGAAAAAAATGGAGAGAAAGAAAAAAAAAATTTCACAAAGTTAACTTTAACAAATGCAGTTATTTCTCAATCTCTCTTGTTGTTCCCCGGTAGAGGAAAAAGGGCACGATTTTACAGAAGCAGGTGATGTTGCATGAAAAGTCCCTAGGGCCAGGTGGTAACAATGGTGACCATTGCAGCTTATCAACTTTTAATTACAGTGATGAATTTCGAACTAGATATCATATAGTTCACGATTTTTTGGCTATTTTGTCTCCCTTTGAAGCTGTCTGAGCCACCTATTTCTGCTCAACTGCTGCTGTAATTGTTCAGCATGGCCTTGCAGCTTTTTCTGCACTGCCTCTGCCCTGGGGCTGCCTTTGTTATTTGTGCATACCTCAGTGCTCCCCTGTGTCCCCCTGGTTCGGGTGGAAACCAATCTAAATTTGGCTTCTTTTCTTCCAGGGTAGTAAAGTTGGAACTTAAGTAAGATTGTAGTGTTAAGAGTGTCTCCAAAAGTGAAGCAAATAGTTCAGGACATAGCACTTCCTGCCGTTGCTGAACAGATTCTCTTAGTTGTTTCAGTGTTTGCTGTCGAATTTCTTTCTCATTATTTTCTTCTCTCTGACTCTCCTCCCTCTTTCCATGGGCAGCATAGATAGGAGTGCTTGCCCAGCAGTGGGAAGTAAAGAAGTCTGCTGCTGTGATGCAGGTAGAATTATGGTGCCAAGTTGGACTGAGAGACAGAGTGTCCTTGCTCTTTTCCATGATTGCCGTTTCCCACATCAGATCCCTTATATCCGTCCATTTCTTAACTGCAAAAAGCAGTAGAGGCACTGCTAAATGCCCATGGTTTTTAGCCCATATAATGAGCTTTTCAGGTCCTTTTCCCTGACTGCTTCACTTTGTTTAACGATAATGCTAAGAAGCAGTTTTTTAGCTGCTGCAAACTCCACATCCATTTGTCATGCAGCCACGGTGGGGGGAGGGGCACGATCCCTCACTTAATCCTCCGCCTTCAGACTCCCCCAGCAACTCACCCCCTTTATCCGCGGGTCGCCTATCCGGTACCGATCTGAGGTAGCGCCTCTCTGAGCTCGGATCCGCTCCACCAACCTCGGTCCAAGGCCTCATCCCACCATGCGTGGACCCATTGAAGACCCCCTGCCCGCAGGGTCCCGTTTGAAGCGACAAATATTGAGAGACCGCCAGCTATTCACCAGCCTTCACAGAAGTAAACGTGAACACTGTTTATTTCTATCTTCAGCACATCTTTTATAGGGTTCTACAGGGTCCGCGGGCTAAGCAAGTTGCTATTGGTTAACACATACAGGTTTACATTTTTTCTCCTATACACAAGGATATTGTTTCGCTTTACTCTCTCTTCTGCAGGAAAGTTTCAAGGACTTTAGCCTTTAATATCACGACTTATTTCAAAGGCTGGTTTGTGCAGACAGGCCTTTACTAATATATAAAATATAACAACATACATGTATAGAAAAAGTAATTCTCAAAATACATAAAATAGAAGATACACAAATAAAGTTGGTATGTCTAGATATTACTGACTGCTTTGAGATTTTTCCAGAAATTCATCTATTTCTGGAATTTCCCTTTAAGAAATCAAATTTGAGCTTTTCTTCCAACAAGTAAAGAAACAGCCCTAATAGTTCACATGCTTCTGTAATACCTTTTAATATGATGGTTAGACTTAAAAAAATGAAAGTAAACTCTCTGTCCTAGGTAACCTAGGTGACCCAGTAAAATAATCTATTTCATATCTTTTCTATGTCAATCTGTGCAGTCTGTTTACTGTGTCTGTAAGATCCTGCAGCTGGGAAGAAAAACCTATGTGTTTTACCCTTGGTTCACGGAAGGGATCCTGTGAGGAAGGGAGGGAAAGGGCAGGGATGGGGGGAAGGGGGAAAAGAGGGGTGGCATACCTTTATAAACAGGGTACAAAGATGCACCCAGCTGTCTTTCTCCAGGCTCCCAAGGGAGTTGCCTTGGGCAGGTCTCCAAACTGCAGCCCAAGAAGATTAATTTCTCAATTTAAAACTGCTTTAGAATGGATTTTACAACACCTTCAATGTTTGTTTTCCTTTTTTTTCTGCCGCTTGTTGGCTCCTATGAGGAAGTGTGAGGAAGGAGGGGTTGTGTTTTGTTCTCCATGGGCTCTGGAGAGTTTCAGAATACCTTTCACTACTGCTGCCTGCCACTTTGCTGAGGAGGGGTTGGACCTCCTCCAAGGAGGAGTTGGACCCACTTTTCACTAATTTTCTGGCCACTGCCCAGAGTTACAGCCATGTCACACTGAGGAGATGCTGGACCCTGCAACTGACAGGAAGTTTCTTCCAGCATTTTTGGCAGCATCAGTGGCTTTCGGACAAAAATATTTTTTTCCAGGTTATATTTTGTCCCTGGTTGGTTATTATAACTCCCATTGGTTATTATCTGGGGAAGGGAGTGTTCTGGGACCATGGAGGCTCAGTTGCTGTGTTGTTTTCCATTGTTTCCTCTCTGGCATGTGGACCAGATGTGAAAAATGAGGTTCACATGTTTTCATATAAAATTTAAAAAGTTTAATAGAAGGACAATTAGGAGACAGAAATAAAGCAAAATGAACAAATAGGGCCAGGTGCCTCAGCCATGAGCACACCTTACTAACAAATGTCTTGCATATTCGTAAATGCTTATGTATGATTCAAACATTCCTCTTAAGTTTTAGATGTTCCTTTGTTTAGTTTCAAGTCCCCCCTCCCCAACAGATCAATCTTTTTGGCTCCATTGAATCTCACACTCCCTGATAACACAGATTCAGTAAATTCCTCCCTTGGAGCACTGGTCAATGCTGTCTTCATCTGGATAAGATAATCTAAGAATACAGGGATGGTTTCTTGGTATCTTTTCAGTCTCTGGGTTACATGAACAAAAGCAGTCTTTATTTTAATACCATGCTATGTCTTAAGAGATATATATATATATATATATATATATATATATATATATATATATGTATGTATGTATTATACCACTATTTCTAAGTTTCATCAATAACAGAAATCAAATAAACTATACAGCAAAATTTTCCAACATTATACATATAACATTCATTTTAAAATTTGCAAAAAGCCAATAATATAATATGTATATATAACATGGAGAAGGTGGCTCCTTCACTATCTTTTCTCCACATGAGCTGCTATGTCAGCTGCCATTTAGTTCCTGGGGAGGGGGCATAGACTCAGCACTTTTGTAGCTAGTGGGTTATCTCGATTGTTATTGTTTTACATTTTAGTAAATCGTTATTTTTTTCACTTATATCTTCTCACATTCATCTCTCCTTATTGGTGAAAGGGAAGCATTTAAAACTAAGAGTAAGTAACTAATTTTGGAGTCTCTGCCCTGTAAATTGTCTTAAACTAAAACATTTTCTGTCCCATATTGACACATTCACATAATAGAAAGTAGTGTATTATATCATTTGTTTTGAGATCCTTACAGAAATGACACAGCTTTCTCAAAGCCACAAGGTCAGACACAGAATTTAGTGTATCATAGGTTTAATGGTCCAAGAGTCAGTGAGCCTCCTCCCATTCAAATTAATAGAGATTCTTATTTAAGTAGAAGTCAGTACTTCTGACTGTTATAGATGGATAATGCAATCATTGGCTCTTGCAATTAAGGGATGAATATTATGTGTATATTAAGTGAAATTATACTGATGTATAGTTGTGTTATTGTGATTTGTTGTTTAGATGCCCTCTGTTCTCTCTGTAGTCCCCTTTTCCTCTGTACAGTTGCCAGGGAACAGCCTTGGTAGATGGCACATGTGGACGGAGTGCATGTACCTATGCCCCTTGCATGAGGCATTTGGGAGGAGGGCAGGCTTGTTACTAGGAGATGTGGCATGGCAACACCTGCTCTCCAATCAAGTTGCAAGAAAGCAGTCTCCACCAATGGACTATGAAAAAGAGTTGATTGGCAGACTTTGGGAGGGGCTAGGGTTACCTGATGCAACACCAAAGGTATAAAAGGCTGAACAACCATTTTGTGGGTGAACACATGGTGGCTTATTGCCATGCTCCCAGCATGGTAATTTTTCCTTATGCAGTTCTTTATTGTATTTTGTTAAGGTTTAATAAACCTTTGAAATTTTTAAAAGGCAGCGTCTTCTCTCACATAACCACTTTGTAACATTTGTATCTGGACTGGATTACCACTATAAGTTTTGGCAAAGTAATATCTGACTATGGCTGAGATTTTACTCCAGAATTTTTAATTTACATACACACTCATCTATATACCTATCTAGATATAGATGTAGATGTATACATACATGTAACTTTATATGTATAAATGCTTACAAAAGCACATGGAAATAGATAAAAATTGTTATAAATGTTTTGAATGAACTCTTTAATATAGTGTTAAACTAGGGTTTGGATGATTGTAATTGTTGGTTTTGTTGGTATGTTCTTGTTCCCCCCTATTAACTGTGTTGGTTTTGACCCCAGTTGTCCATTATGTAGACCTCTCCTAGTTTTCCTGAACGTTCCTTATCAATCACCTTAACCCTGCCCCTACCCCCTATCCATCATTGTAAACCCCACCTCTTCTTCCAGACCCTTCCATATCTACCATTCCTGCCTTGATACTTTATTGGTGGTTATGTTACATTCCCGCCTCCATTGTATCCCCATTGGTCCTTAAGAGAGTAACCGCCTTCCCTCACTCCTCCTCCCAAGAGCTCCCATTGGACTCTGGGTTGTACCCTCCCCTGGGGATCGGGCCATATTTAACCTCTTGCACAACTGTGTCCGGGGGCTCTCCTTTTCGGGTTATCAATTGAGGGAATTCAGGCTAGCCTGGGTTCCAATTCCTGTAGATTTGGCTACTTGCCTTTTTAACATACAGCAAGAGTCCAGACCCTGTTTTTGACAAAAATGGAAAGAATGAGAGATTAATTCAAAGAAGTCTATTAAGCAAATGAAAAAATTAAATAGTAGTTCAAAGTTTGACACAATCCCCAGGAACAAGAAAGCAGGCAAGGAAAACAAGAGATCAACATGGCTGAGTCAGAATCTGCTGGTAAAACTGAAGAGAAAGAAACAAATTCTCAGATGACAGAAGCTAGGAGAAGGTGATCTGGGCAGAGCACAGAGACGAAGTATGATTGTGTAGTGAAATGTTGGAGTCTGAGACACAAGAGTGTGTGCCCCTGTTTCTGATGCTTAGTTCTAAGATTCAGAAAAACACTGAATTCCATACAATATGAAATTTATGAGTATGTTTTAATCATTAAAGTTAGATAGAAAAAGCTTAAAGTGTGAGTGTGTAGATTAGAGAGTTTTCTTAAGTCACTGGGTGAAAAAGTTAGTTTAGAATTTAAGTTAGTTTAGAAAGCAGAAGGCAAGATGGAGGATTTAGAATGTTGTTTCTTTTCCTTCTTCTTCCTTCTTCATGTTCTTCTTCTAAAGGTTTCTGGGTAATAGTAAGTGATTGGTTACAAAATGCTGCAGTGCAGCACACAGGGGATGGGGTCATTGGATCATTAAGATAAAAAATATACATGTCTATTGTTAATTGGATAAAAATAAGTATAAAGATAAAAGAACTGTGTAGTTCGGGGCCATTCTGTGCTTTCAAAGCCAAAGTGAGCCACAAAGTGAGCCACAAGGCCATTCTGTACCATCAGAAGAAAATGAACCAGATTGCAGCGAGCTGAACTTGTGCAGATAGTCTGGAGAGACCTGCTAAGTTTTGTGATAACATCCTAATGAACATGAGAAATGAGATTTTAACAAGCTTGGGAGTTTTCTTCCCAAGAAGAACTGTGATAAACGGGATTCCCCGTGAGGGAATATCCCCAAGGAGCTCATCTCAGAGGAGACTGAGAAATCCAGAAGGAAAGAAGAGTTCAGAAGAAGTGCAGCAGAATCAGAAAGAGAAAAAAGAAATGAAAAAGAATTTTTTAGAAAAAGTGACATGAAAGGTTTCAAAAGCACTATGCCTCGGCATACTTAGGTAAGAGTATCACACCATTGTAACCAATATAGAGCCAGCAAATATTAGCCACAAGGTAAAGACACAAGAGGAAATTTGGCAAGAAATAGGGAAGAGAACTTGCAAAAATGAAGGACAGAGCTTCCTAAACCAGTGAGAAAATCACTGAAACAGCTAACAGGAGACTGCACATGACTAGAGGAGAAAGGTGAAAAGTGCACAGTGAGGAAGACATCCAGCCTTCATCAGGGAACCACGGAGGAAGACACGGAGCCTTCCTCAGTGCAATCAACAGGGTGCACTGTGCCTGCACTCTGTGTATGGTAATATGGTAATGAGTTTTAAGAAATAGTTTGCATAACCATACCTTTTCAAAGGGAAACAATGACTATGCATAAAGTATCATATTCATTACATATATTGTAACCTGCTGTGTACTGAGATGTGCATGTGTTAGGAGGAGATATCGCCTATGCCCCTGGTGCACTGAATAGAGCAAATACTTGCTTCTTGGACTTTGCCTTGGAAGTATCTCTTGGCCTGGTTTGGGGAGATTCAGTAGGGAGGGGGTGACGAAGACCAAGGCAAAGCTGGAATTGAACCTGGCAAGGGCCACAAAGAATAACAGGAAGGGCTTCTCCAAAAATGTTAATCAGAAAAGGAAGACGTAAGAAGGTATACTGATTGTGCTGGAAAACAGGTAACAATGGATGACAAGAAGGCTGAGATACTCAACAACATTTTTACCTCAGCCTTGAATGGCAGCCTCTGTCCCCACAACTCTAAAATGCATGGACAGCAGGATGGGGACTGGAGAATCAAATTTCCTTCCACTGTAAGAGAAGATCAGGTTCCTTGGACCACCTGAGGAACCTGAATGTACATGGCTGTGGGACCCAATGAGATGCCCCCCAGAGTCCTGAGAGAATTGGATGATGTCATTGTCATGCTATCTCCATAACCATTGAAAAGTCATGGCAGTCAAATGTTGTCACAGGTGACTGGAAAAGGAGAAACACCATACCTGTCTTCAAAAAGGATAGAAAGGAGGACCCTACCAAGTACCACCATACTGACCTCACTTCTATGCTGGGAAGATCATGAAACAGGTCTTCCTAAAAGCTGTGCTAAGACACATGGAGGACAGGGAGGTGTTTTGAGACAGCCAGCACAATTTCACTAAGTACCACTGCTGTCTGACCAACCCAGTGGCCTGCTGCCTTGAAAATTAAATCTTCTGATCTTGTTTTCATAGTTTCTAGCCACTTTCCCAGGAAAGTAACTATAAACATAAATGTGCACACATTCTTTTCAAGAACTGTCTTTTGATGGACGTTTCTCACTACCAGTGTGATTAGGAAGGTGGTAACCTAACTATCCAATCCCTGGTCATTGTCAAGAATCTATAAATACTGGAATCACAAAAATAAAATCATCCTTTTCCTTATCATACATTGAACTGTGTCCGTGTAAATCATTCCGTGTCCTATAGCAACAGTGGCCTTCTGTAATGTGGTGACTACATCAGTAGCACAAAAGAAGGGCTACAGATGCTGTTTTTATGCACTTTTGTAAAGCCTTTCACAACATCTTGCTTTCTAAATTGGAAAGAAATGGATTTGATTAATGGATTGTTAGATAGATTAGAAAGTGATGGAACAGTCTCATCCAGAAGGCAGTGATCAACGATGGGTATGAGCGACAGATGGTGTCCCTCTGGGGCCATACTGGGATCAGTATTATTTAATATCTTCATTAATAACACAGATGAAGGGGTCAAGTGCAGCCTCAGAAAGTTTGCAGATGTCACAAAGCTGAGGGTGGCAGTGACACACTTGAAGGATGGGATGCTATCCAGAAGGACCTGGAAAAGCTTAAGAAGTGGGCTCATGGGAATCTTAAGATATTTAACAAGATGAAATGCTGGTGCTAGACCTGTGTTGGGGCACCCCTCAGTATCAACACAGGGTGGGGGATAAACAGATTGAGAGTAGTGCTGCCCAGAAGGATGTAAGGGTAGATGAAAGGTTAGACATAAGCTGGCCATGTCCACTCACAGCCCAGAAAGCCAACTATGTCCCAGTCTGCATCCAAAGAAGCAAGGGTAGCAAGTGAGAGAGGGGATTCTTCCCCTCTACTCTGCTTTGGCAAGACCCTACCTGCAGTGCTGCATCCAGCTCTGGAGTCTTCAGCACAAGAGAGACATGGACCTGTTGGAATGAGTCCAAAGGCGGCACACCAAGATGATCAGAGGATGGAGCACCTCTGCTTTGAGGAAGGACTGAGAGAACTGGGATTGTTCAGCCTGTGAAAGAGAAGGCTTTGGGGTGACCTAATGGTGGCCTTCCAGCATCTGAAGGGAGCCTACAAGAAATATGGAGAGGGACTTCCGTAGTAGTTTTAATTTGTCAATTTTGTTTCCCGGCCAATGCACTAAATAAATGTTGTGGTTTTAAAGCAGTAACTAAAAAATCACTAGAAAACTTACTTATTTCTTGCTGTGAGATATGGATTAGAACAAGGAGCAAAACAGGCTTAAAACTTAAAAGGAACAAAGAAAGTTTATTAACAAAAACTACAAGAATAAGAAACCAGAATAAAACCTCCAGAAAGCCTTTTTTCCCCCAACTATCCAACCATTCCCTTGTTCACATGACAACATAGAGACAAAAAACTTCGGTGGTTAAAACAGTCACAATTGTGCTATAGTCTTTTCATCAGTCTTTGTAGAGAAAAAGAAGTCTTCTGCTAATCTATGGAGTTTCTCACAAGAAAACTATTTTTCTTCATAGCTTTCTAGTTCTCTGATGCCAGCTGCCCAGAAATTCTGCCATCAGTTCTCTCCTCCCATTTCACATCACTCTGAAGTGAGTATGGGTCATGAGTCTAGGGATGTCATTTTTAAGGATGAGTTATTCAAAGGCAAAAGTTTTCTTCATCTGTTTTTGTGAACCTCTCTGGAAACAGAAGTTTTCTCTTTGCTTCTTAAAGGTCACAAATCTTCAACTATTACTTCTCCCCCTCTGTTCCAGCATCTCACAGGATCACAACCACTTCACCATTTGCTCAAAATCTGCACTTTGAAACACTTCATTCCTCCCAATATACTCCGTCATGAATTAAAGGAGTTTTTTTTCAGAACACTATTGTCCATCTCCATAGCTTTAACAGAAAAATATTTCAGCTTATTAAAGCACCTCCTTATTTTCTCTTCCCCCTCTAAAACCTAATTTTTTTCTTCACTGTCTTTTATAGTTTATGGTGTCTCCTTACATGTTGATCATTCCCTCTCTCCCTTTCCCTCTCTCTGGGAAAAAAAAAGGATTAATCCACAAGTTTCATCCAGGTAGTAAAAGAGCTAAAGTCTTGCTCAAGCTGCAGATCCTCATCGTGTCAGGTTTCAGTTCAGTGGCAGAAACTGCAAACGGAGTCAGGCCTGCTGGCCCTGCTTTCCCCCCCCCACCCTTCGCAGCCTTGTCCGGCCTGGGGGGGGTGGGGAGGAGTCTGAGCTGGAGCCTGCTACCTCTTCAGAAGCCAAAAACCAAAGAGAGCCAGAAATTCCTGGGCTTACATCTTAAGGTAGGTGTTCACAGGTTGACTTCACTTTTCAATGGTCAAAACCACTGTCAGTTCTCAGAAATGGTTAGTTATTGGCTAGGAGAAAAAAACCCCTATCAGCCTCCAGCAGTTTCAACTTCCCTAGCTCTCAAAGCCAGCCTTAAAGGTGCAGAACTTTATATATAACATAAATCAAGCATTTGGGAATACCAGTATCATAAAGTCACCCCAGGACAACTTCCTACAAGAGCATGTAGTGAGAGAACAAGGAGGAATGGATTCAAACTAAAAGAGGCTGGGTTTAGATGAGATACTAGCAGGAAGTTCTTTGCTGTGAGGATGGGAAGGCACTGGAACAGTCTGCCCAGGGAGGCTGTTGGATGCTCCATCCCTGAAGTTGTTCAAGGCCAGGCTGCATGGAACTCTGACCACACTTGTCTAGTAAAAGGTGTTGGAACTAGGGTGGTTGGAAGGTCCATTCCAACCCAAATCATTCTATGATGAATCTATGAATCCATGAATAATTTGTTTTATGTATTTTATGTTAGTATAAAATAATACAGTATATATAATGCTATAATACAGTATAGAGTATACTATTTATAAATTTTATATGTATTAGATTATATTTCTTTATAGAAGGTATATATTTATAATATTGCATACATCCACTCATATTACATATAAGCAATTATATATATGTATTTTGTTATAGTATAAAGATAATGTATTCTTATATAGTGTGTAACATCAAGAATTCTTTATATATTTGTATCTATGTATGTCTAATTATATATGTTATATTGATATGTAGGGAAATACGGAGACATAAAACATTAATTTGCATACAGTTGTTAAATAAAACATAAAAAAAATTTACATGGGCTATTAATTATTTATTAATTAGGAAAATTAAGACTGGCTCAGAACTATTTCAAATCTGCTTATTGTGAGGACAAGTAAAGCCCAGTATCTAGCATATCAAGTTGTTTCATAAAAAATTTATTCATTTACATGCATGACTGAGTAAATACATTTATTTCATGACAACAGCATTCTACCTCTGCTTGGTCAGAATAAACAAGGTAGAGCAAAAACCAGGAACTGATTTTCCAGCATCCTCTGAAATAATTTTATTTTCACAATGAAAAAGCATTTTAAATGTTGACTCTGTGTTGTAAATATTGCAGAACCCCAGGGAAGGAACAAAGAATGTTTTCATTCCTTTCATTCACCACTTAGATTTTGATTTCATGTACAGAGGCATTAACTAAGATTCATTGAAAGTTTACTAAGCTACCAGACAGAATGATAGTTTTTCAAACTGAAAGACAGTGCAAATCTTTTGCTGTTTATAGCTTACAGTCTTACCGTTTTTCACAGTTTAAAAAAATTAGATTTGCAGAACAAGCAGTAGCTTTAAAGCAAATAGCATTCATAATGACAATTATCCTGGATCTGGTGTTGTGATAACACTTTTCTCCAAAAAAAGAGGTTCCAAATTGTCTGATTTCAGGGTTTTTTTCTTGTTACAGATTAATATATATGTCTATACAGATGTAAACCTTTAAACCTCTTAGCTGTTTACATTCCTGAGTAAGAGAGGTCTTTGGTTTTTGGGATATGTACGTACTTGGAACCCATCTGTATTTCTTCAGTGTGGGACATCAAAGACAGAACAAGATTTTCTGGTTGAGAATGGGACATGTTTTCATGCTTACCTGGCCATCTACAGGTTAAACGAATACTATTTCTCCTCTTATGTGCTATAGCAACTTTAATCTTTTTACTATGCATGACACCTTGCTGAGTGCAACTCTTTCAGCAGGTGATCAAGGGGGTGCATGCCTACTGATGCAGAAATTACTACAAAAGGACAGAAAATGATGTCACTGCAAATAATTGCAAAATCAAAGAAGACCCAGCAAGAAAAACTTAAATCAATGGTAATTAAGGTCTGTAAAGACAAATATGGAGAAAATAAAAAGAGGAGGGATTGAAAGGAATAAGATGAATGTGTCTACAAAGAGACCATGTGAGTCTGCTTGTAGACAAGGCTAGTGTAAAAAACAAAGTTGACTCTTTCAAATTTTTAAAAGTTTAATAAGGGATAAAGAGGGACAATATCCAGTGCTGGGGTGTTTTTGATGATTGGCCAGAAAAATACATTGTTAGCTTCAAATAATGTTCTCTATATACTGTTACATTACTGGGTGTACATGCATATTCATGAGTTTATACATGATTCAAACATTCTTGTCAGTTTTTGATGTTTTGGGAACTCTTTGGCTTTAACCTCTGACTTGTCTGCATGTAGATTAGATCAATATATTTTATGTCTTCTTGTGGTTCCATCCTGTTGTTTCACACTCGCTGATAATGAAGAGTCAATAAATGTCTTTCTGGTGGTCTGGTTTTTGTCACTGTTATCTTATCACTTAGAGAGGCCAGTCTGCAGATGTGAGAAAAAATATAATTATTTTACACCATTCTCTGAGTTAGTTATACAAATAAAAGCATTTTAACATTACATAGTCTCTATTTTAATATTTTGCTAAGGCCTCCATGTATTTATCACACCACTATTTATCTAAGCTATACAGTGCATACGTAAACTGTTACATTATACGAATAAGCAGTTAAAAGGAATTATAAATTGTACCATATCAAAATATCTGTGATTAATAACAACATGCAAATCCAATACTTAAATGTGAAAAACAATATTATACTGTCATTTGTAACCGCTAGGAACTTACATCTAGTGAAGTAACAGAAGAAACTCTCTGTTCTATATCAACAGACTGTTGCTCAGCCAAGGCTGTGTTAAATTCCTGAACCTAAAGCAGGACAGTGGAGACTTCTCATAGAATTAGGAAGAGATTATTTTTCTATCTTTTAACAAAAACATTTTAAACTAAAAAAACATGCACACCCTCGGAAACTTGCAGCTCTCTTTTTATTCTCTTCAAACTAGGACTACACAATATGCTTAATACATATTCATTTCCTAGCCCCGCCTTTCCCTGCTTCATATTGAGATTAGCTCCATGCATCTTTGTGACTGCACGCTTGCCCTTCTTGGTCGCTCTGGTGGTTGTCTGGGGGTCTTTGGGATGAAGTAAACAGTCTTCCTCACAGTTAAACTTTCCACCTTGTCTCCTTGCACATGCTCCTTTTTAGTCCTTTGGCCATCTTCTGGACTTTGATACCAGTTTTCCTGGCTTAGAGGTCTAGAGAACCCCCTTATCCTGTGATGCCTTTGTCCTTGCATCCTGTTTGTGCATTCTAGCTCTTTATCTTATGTTGTAGCCTTGCTCTCTTCCTGTTCTTGTAAGCACTGTAAATGTTTAGGTATCCCGTATGGTTTTGTTAGCCCCCTTTAGTCAAAGCATTTCTTGATGCTTAATTCTTAATTTCTCATTCATCCACCCAGTAGAAGAGCTAAGCTGTAAGCCGTCTATCCCAGGCAGGAGTGAATGGGGGCATGTGTACGGAGTGTATTAATTTGGAATTCTTCTTTGCATGCGAGAACCAGAGCCGAGAGCCTTGTCAGCATGAAAGAATCACTGGTTCACACCAGTGTTCCAGATTTCCTGCCACCCACTCTGGGAATTAGAAATACCTGAGAGAGCTGTCAGAAGTGTCTTTTTTACCATTCTCCTTGTATAACAGCCTTTTCTCTGGAATATTTGATAATAGGAATCAATGTGTTCCTACATGCGTGTTTTTGATAATGAAAAAGATGAGTCCTTTTGTGCAAAAGAATATCCAAAATACAAAGCAAATGTTACTGACTTGCCTTACATTTAGCTTAACAGAAGGAAATCTCCAGAGTAAGGAATAACATTACTTTCCTAGTAATCTAAAATCTTTTCTTTCTGGTTGCAATGGTCTGTGGTTTCATGGTGCACTAATTCTCGGGTTTGCTAGTTTATGAGAATACAGACTAAAAGGAGGAAGAGAATGAAGCAGTTGCTGTGCTATTAAGAGAACTCCATACACTTTTTTGATGAATGATTCCAAATGTACTGGGAGGTATCCTTCAGGGAAACCAAGTGCAGTTTTTCCTGTTCTTTTCTGGAATTCTTATAAATACTTGTCGCATTCTGCAACCGCAGGATCATGTCCAGAGAAGCTACAGTTACTAGGAACCAGCATGGGACACCAATCAGATGGGCCTCTGTTCATGAAACCATTTATTCAGCACGACAACAAACTCAGATTCAGAGACAGAGAGCCCCGAACAAAGGCAAGGTGTGGAGTTTTGATGGACAGAACTAGGGTGGAGTTCAGGGTCAGGGACCACTAGAGACACAGCAAGAGAGAAACCCCAGGGGCTCAAACCCAGTCAGAACTCCTGGGCTGTTCCTCACAAGGGGTTTGGGGTGGGACAACTTCATCCAGGGCTCACACTGCCCATACCCCAAAGCAGGTCAAAATTCACACTAGCCAGGCTTACAGCCATGCCTTTCACTTGAACAATGCTTATCTAAAACTAAATCTTTGCCTCCCTGAAGCACCTCACAACAAATACTAACTTCTGGCAATAAATTAGAGTGGTATTACAAAGCCCAGAACCTGTTTCAGATGCTCATGCTGCAAACTTCAATTCATGTATAAGTTATAGACATGATCATTCATTAACAGAAGTGAAATGTTTGATATAAGAAATTGATAGTTCTACTGGGTATAATTTAATCCTGAATGTGAACAGCAGTGTTTGTGTTATTCTGGAATTCTGTTGTAACTATCCCAGTGGTGTGTAATTTGATATTTTCCCTCAAGAAGGAACATAAATTGCATGGAAAAAGTGGCTTTTTGATACCAAGCTACTGTTTGAGGATTTTCTAGTCTCATTCCTTCATTTACAATAGCATTTGGTGGGTTTCTAAAGGCCTTGCAATTCTTTGAAAACTGACCCTTTTCTCAAACTGTAGGCAAGGGTTCCACTAGGCTTTGAGAATAAGCTGATTTTTGAAATGGCCAGTCTTCAAGCCTCAGTGATTCTGGAGGGATTATTTGATGGTTTTATTTTGTGTGCATGTTTTGGGGAATATTTTCCATTCAATTGTTGCTTTTCTTAAAAACACGATTCACTTAGTAAGTTATAAAAAGAATTTAATATAAACAAAAGACAATTAGGAGACAAAAGAAATAAAGCAAAGGGTTAAAACGGCCGGGTGCCCTGGCGCCTTGCCAGGAACACACCTGGTATCTCAGGAATACCCTTTTTATCCCATCCTTGCTGTGAGGGGTTAATGCATATTCAAGCATGTCCCCTCCCTGGTTCCACCTTCTTGGATCATGTTTTTTTACCATTTTATTTTCTGCTGGTCAGCATATTTTTTGCTGGTCATCATTATTCTAGCTGGTCAGCATTATTTTGGAGTTTTGGTTTCCTTTTTGCTGCACATGGTCACTTGTTGATAAGAGTCCGGGCCCCTCATCCTTCCCCTGAGGGCAGCTGGTCTTCATATCTTCTGCTGATAACAGTTTGGGTTCTGTTGTTCTCCTGATAACAGCTTGGGCCCCAGTGTCCTTCCCTCTGGGGTTTCTTTGCCTTGTACCTAGGAAATCCTTTTAAACCTAAGACTTGTTAGCAAAAAAGTACATACATAGCTAAAAAGTATTTAATATATAATATTCACCTGCGAAAGCCAATATCACAATACAAATTTATAACACTTTTCAATTATTTTCTGATATAATTAGATCCCCTTATGCTCAGCTTGGACAGACTATATATGCTCTGGAATCAGTGGTTTAAATAGGAATTCTTAGGGAGGACAATGGGAAGGAAAATGCCTCTGCCAGTTGATTTGCAGCATAGCATGAAACAGTTGATTACAAAGGTGAGACTACTGACTTTGAATGGAGGCTATTACCAATCAGATGTAACTACTGTATAATCATCTTCTAGAAATGCCACCATTACAATTCATACCATTTTAAGTCAGTGTACAGAAGACTTGTGATCTGATTATGAATCAGTATAAAAAGACTCTTTTTTTTGTAAAAAAAAAGGCTTTTTTTTTTTTTTTTTTTTTTTTTTTTGTAAAAAGGGACATCTAATCCTGGAGACCTGGTATTGCGGTGGGTTTTCAGTTTGACAGCTAAGTTAGAGGCTTTTGTGTTTGTTATTTCCTTCGGCCGCTGTTGAAGTTTTCACCCCACCCCTTCGCTGCCGTGGCTGAAGCTTTCGCCGGGTTCGCCGGCCCTCCCCCCTGCCCCTGCTGCCCATGGGCCCGTGCCTCCGCCACCGCCTGCGCTGGAACAGTGTAATTGCGTTTCCCTCTTCGCTGCCACTGTCCCCGTGGGGCCTCGGCCCTGGCGCTGTCCCGCTGCTCGCTCGTTTTCCTCTGCGGTGCCCATGGCCCTGCCGGGCGGCCCCTGCCACCGCCTTACCCCACAGTTAGTTTGCTCCTGCCGGCCCCAGCCCACGGGGCCCGGGGCTCCGGTTTTAGCTCGTGTCTCTCCCTGCACTGTGTCTGTTTCTGTTTTCCCTCCTGGCGGCCGTGCATTTCCGCCCTTCGTGTGCCCCAGCAGCAGGGTTTCGGGCGGCGTGGTCTCTCCCCCCACCTCCCTGCGGCTCCACCCCGCATTTCGATGCCGTCTTGGAAAACCCCTAATCCTCGGAACATTATCAGGGAATTTCCACGTCCGTTACTGCTTATCTTAACCTGTCTGTATTTTATTCGTAGAAAGTTTATGTGACCACCAGCTTTATTTTCTAACTGGTTCTCACGATTCCCAACCCCCGAGGCATTAAGCCTTTAAAAGAAGCGGTCAGATTCATGAATCTTTGGTCTTTCTCCTGGATTTCTCCGTACAGAATAAACCTGTGAATTGCAAACCAGAAGAAAGTCCTCCCCTTATTCCTTCACCTGATCTCAAAGACGTATGTTCAAAGAAGGGCTGAAAAGCTCACACCCAAACTGGGGCTCAAACAGTAGCCTTGGCTCTGGCCCCTCTTGGCCCGTGCCAGAGAGAAAAAAGAAAACCTCTCGGAGCTAGCCCGGGAAATCTCTGGCTCACGTCAACCTGGAATGTTTTTGAATAGAACAGCTAAATAAGAACAGGTGGCTGAAGCATTTATGAATAGAAATAGAGATAAGAACCAGAGGATACCAAGTGTCATGGAGGTTGGCTGCCCAAAGGGTTGCCCATGCAAAGCCTGAATTTGTTTTTGCTGTATTAAGTGTAAAGAATTGAGGCATAGACAGACGTTTGGGTGGAAACTGCCTCCAGAGTCACTTCGTTGCTTGTGTTATTTAGCAGAAACAAAATCTACTTGGAAAGCTAGAAGAGCGTTGTTAATAACTGGCTGGGAGAAATACAAAAGTAGCAGAATATTTAGAAGCCAGCAAAAGGCACTTCTGTTCATCACACGGGGTGGCCGCTGGCAAGTTGAAGAGCAACTTGAATAAAAACCATGATATTATTTGTATTATTCTGTTACTATAACTTTGAAGTTTCAGAAATGTTTTTTAGGAGTTGGGTTTAACAGATAATATTCATTTTTGTAGTAATACTGCCAAAAGGTAGAATTAGAACAGGTCAGTAATTTTGTGATTGATGATTTCAGCTCAAACTGATTGAGTTTTTGAGTGAGGGGGGCAGTGGGCCTTTGTAAGGCAAAAGGATGGAACAGCAGACTTGTGTACTTAAAAATAGACTCAGCAGGTCATTCTTCAGCTCTTGACTAGGAACAACTTTCAGTTGAGAAAGAATTTAGAAATCCCAATATACAGGGATGAAGAGGAGTAATTCCCTGTTTGGTATGTGAACTGACAATCTTGCATTAGGAATCAAGGTGGCATTCAGCCTAGCTTCTCCTCGAGTGTCAACAGTGCAAAAAGAAGTGCTGTTGTATATCTAATAGTTGAAAGCCTACATGCTCCTGTACCAGGAGTACCCCGGAGGTGCTGTGATACTATAATTAAAACTTAGCTCACACTAAATGTGAAATAGTAAACTTCATCTGTAAAAAGAGCCATTTGGTGCCCAAGATTTGGGATGTTTTTTGAAGACAATTGGAAAAAAATAAAAGATCAGTATAAACAAAGGTTTGGGTGAAAATTTTAAAAAAAAGAGCAAAACCAGGTGAAATTTCTTGTTGATACAAGGGTAACATACTCCATCTTAAATAAAGCTTTAACTCCTGAGGAAAAAAATTCTATTATGATTAAAGAAGACACTGTCCAAGTTGAAAAGGCTTATTTTTCTGAATCAGTAAAATAGAAATTGGGAATGTAAATAGGTATACACAAATTCTTCTACATGTTTAACTCACCACATGCACTCCTGGAAAGGGATTTACTTCAACAATTAAATGTAGCAATCAAATTTGAAAAAGGAGCAATTACTGTGAAGGTAGATGCTCAACAATACATTGAAATAATACATTTACTTTTATTTAATGTTTTCATAGAAGGAAAAATCATTGAAGACATCATAAGCCAAGTGTATTTTAGAGTGTGAGCCACTGTGAAGCCAGAAAGAGCTAAAAGTGCCTTACTGGTAAAGGTAAAGCTTAAAGAGGAACAACGACTGGTAAGGAAAAAAATAAACCAAACACAAAGCTAAGAGAACAATATCCTTTAGAGAAAGAAAATAGGAAAGGAATTCAACCAGTAATAAAAAAACTTTTTCAATGGAGGGAATGTGAATCTGATTTTAATACTCCCATATTACCAGTCTGGAAACCTGATGGAATATATAGAGAGGTCCAGGATTTGAGGGCTGTCAATAGGATAGTAGAGAATTTATATCCTGTAATGGCAAAACAGTATTATTGCCAGAACTAACCTAGTTTACTGCTTTAGATTTAAAGGATGCTTTCTTTTGCCTCCCTCTCCATGAAGCCAGCCAAAAGATATTTGTCTTTGAATAAGAAAATTCTAAAAGCAGACGAAGGACCCAATTCATTTAGACTGTGCTGCCTCGAAGATTCAAGAATTCCCTCACCATATTCAGGAACAGCTTGCAAAGGATCTAGAGTCCTGGGAGCCCCCACCAAGAGAAGGACAGTTGCTACACTATGTGGACGATCTGCTAATAGCCACCCAAACCCAGGAGGCATGTGTGGACTAGACAGTAAGCCTCATAAACTTTTTTGGTCTGCAGGGGTATTGAACAGCCCAAAAGAAAGCCCAGATGGTGAAGCAGACAGTTATTTAGCTGTGCTGGACAAAGAACTTTGGGGCAAGACTGCAAGGAAGTGTTATAAATGCAATGGCAAAACAGGGTTAATATAAAAAGCAATTTATTATAAAATAATTTCAATCACCAGCAACGAGAGAAAAAAACCACAATAAATAGATCAGCGCAGTGCCGGGTAGACAGGGGTCTGTACCAAGAGGTACTGAATTCCCTAATCCACGAAGAAGGGACTGCGGTTTGGGGTTTTTATAGGGATTTTTGTATCCTGAGGCCAAACCCGGGATGGGCACAGTCCAACAAAGAGTCTAGATGTGTGGGTGAATAGACTTCCCGGATCCGTTGGGCTGAGTCAATGGTCAGCCGAGCAGAGTCCTTTCACATGCGAATGGCTCTGAGTGTCTTCTGATTCCATCTCCCAGAATGGAGTGTCCAGTTTGGGTGCGGGAGCAGATGGATATCTCGACAGAGCAGAGTCCTTTCACATGCGAATGGCTCTGAGTGTTTTCTGATTGCACCTACCAGGGTGGAGTGGACAGTTTGGGTGTGGAGGAGATGGATATCTCGACTGGGCCACTCTTGTTGTCTGGTTTGATTGCTCGTGTCCTGCTCTTTATTTTGTGCTGATAAGCGTCGCTGTCGATTGTTACTGCCCGACTCGGAAAGGAATCTCTGGATTATTTTACATTTTGTATCTTTACAGTATTATAAATATAACATATAATTCTTTATTCTCTTTCACGATTTTTTATCCAATGTTATATTTATCACAGAAGCAACATGCCAAACCCCAAAAGCCCAGACAGCGAAGGAACTAAGAATATTTCTGAGCATGACAGGGTGGTGCAGGCTGTGGATTTATAATTATGGGTTACTCATGAAAGCTCCATATGCCTTGTTCACAGAAGGGAGCAGGGACCTTCAGTGAATAAAAGAAGCAACATGGGCCTTTGACCAACTAAAGAAGGCCCTCATGTCAGCTCCAGCCCTGGAACTCCCAATGTGAGGAAGTCATTGTCTTGGTTTTCTCACAAAAAGCAGGTGATTACCCTGGGAATACTTAGCACAGAAGCTGGGCCCGTACCAGAGGGCAGTGGCTTATCTCTTCAAGCAGCTAGACACAGCAGTTAAAGGGTGGCCAGGGTGTCTCAGAGCCATTGCAGAAGTAGTAGTGAACATCCAGGAGGCCCATAAATTCATCCTAGGCCAGAAGATGACAGTACTAGTATCTTACACAGTCCTGGAAGCAAAAGGCAGACACTGGTTTTCCCGACAGAGATTCCTGAAGTCCAAGCCATAACAGTAGAACAAGATGATGTGGAGATTGTGGTCACTAGTGTTATAAATTTGTATTGTGATACTGGCTTTCGCAGATGAATATTATATAGTAAATACTTTTTAGCTATGCTAACAAGTCCTAAGTTTAAAAGAATTTCCTAGGTACAAGGCAAGGAAACCCCAGAGGGAAGGACGCTGGGGCCCAAGCTGTTATCAGGAGAACAATAGAACCCAAACCGTTATCAGCGGAAGATATGAAGACCAGCTGCCCTCAGGGGAAGGATGAGGGGCCCAGGCTGTTATCAACAAGTGACCATCTGCAGCAAAAAGGAAACCAAACTCCAAAATAATGCTGACCAGCTAGAATAATGATAACCAGCAAAAATTATGCTGACCAGCAGAAAATAACATGATCCAAGAAGGTGGAACCAGGGAGGGGACATGCTTGAATATGCATTAACCCCTCACAGCAAGGATGGGATAAAAGGAGTGTTCCTGAGATACCAGGTGTGTTCCTGGCAAGGCGCCAGGGCACCCGGCCGTTTTAACCCTTTGCTTTATTTCTTTTGTCTCCTAATTGTCTTTTGTTTATATTAAATTCTTTTTATAATTTATTAAGTGAATCTCGTTTTTAAGAATTTTTGGGGGCTCTTTCCGGGATAAGCACCTCACCTCTAGGACCACCGGAGATCCAGAACGGGGAAACAGGCGCGCCTCTGCTGAGTTCAGCAGATCCCATTCTTTTTCTCCTAGCGTGGACCAGCGGCTGCAGGTCAAAATCCCGAGGACAAGGAGAGGAATAAAGCAAAGGAAAGGGGAAAATAAAAGCTCCCTAAAAACCGCGGTATTTTTGCTCCATAATTCTTGTGCACGAAGACCCAAAGAAGAAGACGGATTGTAAGTAATCTTTGGGGGAGCGGGAAGCGGGGATTGTAAGATACCCCCGGGGTTACTAGGACTGGGTCTCAGGGGAGGGTTGAGCCCCTCGGGAAAGGGAGCCCAAGGTTTTCCTGGCACAATCCACTGGGAAAACAGAGTAAAATGTGGATTCTCTAAAACTTTGTCAAGTTGAGGATTAAATCCAAGAAATTTGGACTTAAAACTGCCAAATTGAGGAATAATCCAAGAAACTTGGGATATTTGACATATTACAGTGCCCATGGGCGGATATTAACAAGGGAAGTAAAGAGCACCTTATTGTCTTGCTGTGACTGGGTGGAATTGAATGAACAGATGTGAGAATGCGTAAATAGGTGTGATTGTTGCGTTAAAGTTTGGGTGGTTTTTTTTTGGAATTGTGTTGTTAAAGAGGAAAGGTTTTCTGTGCTGTGCTGGAGTGAGGGTGAGCAATTGTATTGTGTTGTTAAAGAGGAAAGGTTTTCTGTGCTGTGCTGGAGTGAGGGTGAGCAATTGTATTGTATTGTTAAAGAGGAAAGGCTTTCGGTGCTGTGCTGGAGTGAGAGTGAACACGGGTCAATGCTTCCACAGGGACTGGATCATGGTGGGGACACATCGAGTGATTTGCTTCCTCCCTGCGAGCTCCTGTCTTGGAGCCCCGGGGTGGCAAACCAGAACTGGGGCTTGTAGCCCAGGACCCGCAGGGGTGTTGTATCAAATCTGTTCTCAGCGGGATAGCAGCTCTGGTCTCAGAGCAAAGCCAAGGTTATCTTTAGTGGTGATGGTCCCTCCGCGCCTTTCCCCCCGCCCGGGCAACAAGAGCTGCTTGCGCGGGAGGGGTCGCTTTGGTGAGCCAGTATGTGATTCAGCGTTTGAAGTTGTTTGTTTTTTGGTTTTTTGGGGTTTTTTTTAGAAGTTTTCTTTGCCCCACTGTAGCGGCGGTGAAAGGTTTTCCTGGGAGATCGTGTTCCCATGGCTACTCCCTGCCAAGCTATTGGGACAGAGGGGCGGGTCAGCCTCAGGAGTGCAAGGGAACTCCTGGAGCTCCGGCCGGTGGTGAGTCCGGCCAGACCCTGATAAGATCAGGGCATGGAGGGTGCCCTGAGGGGATGAGTTCAGCCCATCCCTTTTGAGTAAAGTGAGGGCAGGGGCCTTCTAAGTCTTGGTGCCCCTGGATTGTTTAAACTTATTTTGGAGCTCTCAAGCCGCAGAGCTGTGTTTAGGTGGCTGCAGGCAGGCTGGATTGAACCACAGATGCTGGTTTGGGTTCCCTGCTCCAGGCACAGGGGGATCGGAGGAGCTCTCAGTGACTCCTGGAACCTCCTGAAGCTGTGAAACAGGCCGGGAACATGCCCAATGGTGAGAGAGCTGGGTGAGTCCCTCTGGGACCCAGGTTTTCTATGCCGGGGTCTTATGAGACCTTGGGCACATTAAGTTCTGTGATTTCGGGAGTAAGGACTGGTGTCAAACTGTCTCAGAGAGCTTTTTCTTAGCCAGATGTGTGAGCGAGATATGGAGCAGTACTGGCGTATGGTATCAGCTCCAAACCAAGGGAGCTGCAAGTTGCAAGCCTTTGTTTTTATCGGGTTCTGAGAGAATTCCATGTATGATGGTGCTGTGGGCTTCTGCAGCAATAAGGTGTGTCAGTGCTTAAAATTTGGGATTTCAGGAAGAGCATGTATCCTGGGAGAAAGTGGAAAAAGAAGTAAGCTCTGTTTGTTTTTTTTTCTTGAGTGACTGCAATATTTATTTTGTAGAGAAACAAACCCATTTCTTAGTATGCCTTCCAATTTCTTTACTTTAGTATATATCGTAGAATTTTGTGGTTGATTTTAATTTTAAAGGCAAGTTACAGTAATTTGCATAGTAGTCACTTCTTGAGGTGGAAACTTATCAGTTTGTCAATAAGTGTTAGAGCTGTTAACCCTAATGTTGTTTGTGTTCCATGCTGATGGGCACAGCCCATGGTTCTTAACAGCAGAACCTGGTGCCAGCCTAAAAGCAAAATCCTGTGGATTGTTGTAAATCTTTTTACTGCTGCTGAAAATTATTTTGTCTCTTTTCACAATATGAAATGCTGATCATCTCTCTGATGATTGCTAAGGAGTTATTGTGATGGTGTGTTTAGCTGAAGATCAGGCTCAGAACTGCCATGATTTCTTGTTCCTTTGAATTTGACAGGAAAGTGCACATGTCTCTAGGAGTGCTTGTGTTGTTTTGCAGCTGTGCTTATTACAGAAGCAGAAGTGGACCCAGTTAAAAGATTAAAATTAAGATTGTTGGTGTTTCAAATTAAGAAGAGAATTGTGGAGACTCTAAACTTGGTTTATTTTAATAAGTACATGTGTTAATTTAGAGATGAGTCTTATTTTGTGAAAGAAGAGTTCGAAAACAATTGTAAGATTGGTTCTTGCTTTAGATTGTTCATAGTATATAAGCTGCAAGTACTGTTGAAACATAAAGGTATTGTCAGAAACTTGTCAATGTTTCTAAATGCCTGTAAGAATAAAAGACCTGATCATATCTTGTCATGAGAAAAGTTACACTAGAGATTATTCACATTAAGCAGCTGTGTGAGGATAGACTCCTTTGTACCTGTAGAAGAAAACTTAGAGAAGAATGATGTCTGTGTCTTCATTTCTAGCTTGACTGAAGATCTGTTCAAGGCAGAAGAAATAGAAATTGCAAGTTTGTTTTAGTTAGTAAAAGTAGCTAGCTAGCTGACTGGTCTCTGTGTCTAGCGCCTTTGATGGCTTTGGGGAGCGTCCCCAAAAGGAGGTGTTAGAATTTGTTGTTGATTCTGAAGCAAAGTAATTTGTGTAGTGGAGAGATTCTGGAGGGATGTGGTGTAAAGAGTGGCGAGATGATAGTGGCAGAGAGAAAAAGAGAGAGAGGTTTGCGTTTCCTTTCATTAGATTTGTAAAGATTTTTAGAAAGAGAGCGAGAAGTGTCTTGTTGGCTCCAAAGAGTGAGCACTGGCTTGTGGGGAGAAAAACTTTCAAGCGCGATTAGAGATGAGAATTGTGCCCGAAATAGGAGATGTTAGGAGCATCTGGAGCGCTGGGTTAAGAGTTGCTAGGTTTAGGTGTTGTTTTATTGCTTTTATGTAAAGCAGCTGTAGCAGGACCCGGTCCCTTGAGTGGCGAACAGCAGGGCCCGGTGTGGCGGCTCCCGGTCCTCTCCCACCCGATGTGAAGGGTGCAGAGCACGGTTCGTGAGTGGCGCTGCTGGAGCGGGACCCGCCGTGTCTGTGCTGGGGTCTCGAGGAGTGTAGGGTGCCGGCAGTGCTCGCCGGCCCGGCAGCGGTGCTGGGTGAGGCTTTGCCGCTGAGGAGTGAGCTGGCCCAGCAGAGGAGCCCCAGACCAGAGCGCTGTGAACTCCGGGCTCTGCCCCCCAGCTGTGGTGGGAGCTGAGTGTGTTTGAACATGCCAGTCCTGTGTGTGAAGGGACGGCACAGCAGGGAAAGAGGAGACACGGACTTTGCCCCAGGGTCAGCACGCAAGTGACTGGCAAGGACGCAAGTGGGCCCCTGCAGAGCGAGCGGCTGAAACAGCCTGCTCGGCCCAGAGCTGCGGCAGCAGGGGTCGGGGAGAGAGATAGCCTGAAAAACTGCTGTCAATGGGAAAGGAGCGGAACAAAAGCCGAGAAACAGACCGGTGGATGATGAGACCAAAGCAAAAGTAATCTTGCTCGTTAGGTTCTGAAAACCTCATCAAGGTGTTTAATTTCTTGAAATAGGATCTTTTTTTTTCTCTCTTATTTTTTTTCCCTTTCTTTCTTCTACTCTTGTTGTTAAAAGGAAGGGGTTTGTTCTAAGAAACCGATAAAAGAAATTTGTGAAGCTAAACAAGTAAATAGTAACCAAAAGGTAAAAAGGTAATTAATGTAATTTATTTGAAGTCAAAACTAACCTAGCCTTTCTTGTTTAAGTAATCTGAAATGCACAGAAAGAGACTGGCTCCTATGTTAACAGTTAAATTTCACTTAACCCAAGAATTTTAAAGAATACCGATGGAAAATTTTGATGTGATGTTTTCATTCTCCCTGTGTTATTAAGAAATTGTTTTCAGGTACTACTGATAATTAAGGCAGAGAAGCTGCAATTTGGACCAAAGAGTGAAGTTGGATTCACACCAATAAGATCAAAAGATCTGAGGACTGGACTGTAATACCCAAACTGAGTGATACCAAATGTACTCTTGAGCAGAGACCGGCGGTAATGAACTGATCCAAGGAATGAGCTAAGAATCACGCCTAACTGGGAAGTAAGACCAAGCCTGTATCAGTAGTTTCAAGTCCTGCCTGGACAAGTTCTGGGACACTTTGATATCCACCTTGGGGAGGAAAACTGCCACTCCAAACAGGAGGACTGGGGCTGTTTTAGTTGGGAAATCCTCGTATATTTTTACTTTTGCCTGTGATTTGTATAAAGGAGGGGGGAGAACCACAACTTCCATCAGTGCCACACCATATACCTTGTCTAAATCATCCCAATACGGGACATGCTATCTGGATTAAATATAAGTGTTTAAATTAGAGAATAATAGGTATTGTGGTTCACAAAGTTAAGCCTCTCATTGCAGGAAGTGTTGGGTGTCAAATCTACTAAGAATAACTTAAATTATAACTTTTTTTACAGATGGGAAATTACTAGTGTGTGTTGAGTGGGAAGTACCTGAGGAATGGTGGGAAACTGCTATTAAAAGGTGTGAAAAGAAATCTGCTTGGAAATTACAAAAGAGGAAGTGACAAGGAAATAGGGGGCAAGACCAGACTGACCACTACAACTCGCCACCGAGAAGAATATAAAACACCTGCTGTGAGCTGCAACCTTATAGGCAGGATTGGTGGGGGTGTAAGCCATACTGGACCCCTATTATTCCTTTTTCTGTCACTTATCCTTCTCCCTTTTGGGACACCAGCAAAGCCATGTTAAAAATGCTATCAAAAGCTTTACATGGAATGACACCGGGGTTTCTTTCTTATTACCCACACCAGTATCGATAATCACTGTTATAACCCATCCAAATTAAGTACCTGTATGCATAAAAGGGAAAATATTAGACCACAGAAAATCTAAGAACAAGTAGTAACAGATTAGAAAACAACTGCCCAAAAAAGAGAAAAAGATGGATTTTCTTCACAGTTGTTTCCAGGAAAAATAACCAAGATTTGGTAAGAGAGCAAATGGTAAGTGAAATGATAAAGCCAACACAGTAACCTAGACCTGTATTAACCTCATGTCAGGACATGTAAGCAAAGCTCAAACAGCAATTAAATGAAGAAAACTTCTTCATGAAGTGAGAAATACTCCTGGTAAAAAGTATAAAGCTGGTAATAAAACTTGTACATAGTAAATTCCAGAGAAACCAACTCTGTATTAGACCCAAAGGAAAGTAAAAGAAAAAATTGTGTACATAGTAATAGAACCAGATTCTTCCAGTGTAATAGTACAGGGAAAAATCCTTACTCTGGAAATCGCCAAATTTTGGGGAAATATAAATCAACAGAAAAATGACTATTAGAAAGCACCAGATGTCTTATTTTAGGATATGTGAGAAAAGGGCATACCCAAAGCTCCCTTCACAATGGAAGGGGAATTGTACTCTGAGAATGATTCAGCTAGGATTTTTCTTTTTGTCAGGACAAGACAGAAATTAGTTGGGGGTGTTGGTTTTTGAGGTCCTAAAAAGAAATAAAAGGGAATAGTTTGAGCACCTCAAAAATGGGGAGATGAGAAATAGCCCCTGAACACATATTAGAAACATTCTTGGGCACAAGATGGAAGTTGGCGATATCAAACCCCAATTTTTGCATTATGAAACTCCAAGTTGTTGTAGAAATCATAACCAGTGGAACAGCTGGAGCTATAGAATTAATAGCCAGTCAGTGATGAAAGCCACAGCGGCAATATATCAAAATAAGCTGGCTTTAGACTATTTATTGGCTAAAAGAAGGGGTGTTCTGTGAGAAAATTAATACATAAGATTGTTGTTTTCAATGACAATAAAAATGCCATTCTAGATATCACCAAGGATATCAGAAAAATGGCCCATGTGCCAGTCCAAAAATGAAAATCAGTAATGACCACTAACTGGTGGGATTATATATCGGGGATAGAGTAGTAGAATATTTCTTCCTTGTTTAATCCCCTGTTTAATTTGGCTAATCAGCAAAGTAGAGGAAGGCATGCAAATAGTAGCAATGCCTACAGACTCAAAATGGGCTACATCTAGAACGGGACAAAAAAAAAAAAACGAACGAGTGCTAGAAGCTAGAAAACAAAAATTATTGCTCAAGCCAAATGATTTATAAAAAAAGAAGAGGAGGGGTTTGTTATAAATTTGTATTGTGATATTGGCTTTCACAGATGAATATTATATATTAAATACTTTTTAGCTATGCTAACAAGTCTTAAGTTTAAAAGAATTTCCTAGGTACAAGGCAAGGAAACCCCAGAGGGAAGGACACTGGGGCCCAAGCTGTTATCAGGAGAAAATAGAACCCAAACTGTTATCAGCAGAAGATATGAAGACCAGCTGCCCTCAGGGGAAGGATGAGGGGCCCAGACTGTTATCAACAAGTGACCATCTGCAGCAAAAAGGAAACCAAACTCCAAAATAATGCTGACCAGCTAGAATAATGATAACCAGCAAAAATTATGCTGACCAGCAGAAAATAACATGATCCAAGAAGGTGGAACCAGGGAGGGGACATGCTTGAATATGCATTAACCCCTCACAGCAAGGATGGGATAAAAGGAGTGTTCCTGAGATACCAGGTGTGTTCCTGGCAAGGCGCCAGGGCACCCGGCCGTTTTAACCCTTTGCTTTATTTCTTTTGTCTCCTAATTGTCTTTTGTTTATATTAAATTCTTTTTATAATTTATTAAGTGAATCGTGTTTTTAATACTAGCATTATCAATGGAGCTTCTTTCCTCAGTGGAAATACAGGAAAGCAGCACATCATGACTTCTTGGAAACCACTAAAGCAGCGTACTCAAGCCATCTAGATCTGAAAGATGCTTCTATGGAAGATGCAGAAGACTGGTTCACGGACAGAAGCAGCTATGTCCTGAATGGCAAAGGCATGCAGGATACGCTGTCACCACTAGTCATGAGGTAATAGAGTCAGAGTCAGAGCCATTGCCTGTCAATACCTCTGCACAAAAGGCAAAGCTCATTGCCTTGACCCAAGCCTTGGAATTAACCCAAGGTAAGAAGGTGAACATATCCACAGATTCCAAGCATGCTTTTGGAGTTGTGCATGCTCATGGACCAACCTGAAAGAAAAAGGGAGCTACTGAACTCCCAAGGAAAAAACATGAAATTGTTAGAGGCAGTACTGTTCCCCAAAGAAAATAACATTTACATCAAAAAGAAAACTCAGAATTAGAAGAAACAAGCTGGCAGACAGAGAGGAAAAAGAAGCAACAAGGAGACCGATAACCTTAATCCCAAAAAAGGAAGTGAAATCAAGCTAATTGCAAACTTAGAAGAGCCATCTAATAAAAAAGGGTAGGCCTATACTCTAAAAAGAAAGGTAATCACACCTAGCCATTTCATGTCGTGTGTAATAAAAGAAGAATATAGAAAAAGCAGAAGCCCTGTATACAATGTGATCTCTACCTCCAGACTAATCCCAAAAACACCCCAAAACCAGAAATGGGTTACATTGCAAGAAACAATGAACCCAGCCAACAATGGTAAATTATTTTTTTCCAATTGCCAAGGGAAAGGGGGGTTTCATTATTTATTAGTACCTTTTCAGGATGGCCTAAGGCTTTTTCCCACCAGAACTGTTAAGGCTCAAGAAGTGGTCAAGATATTGGTCAAAGAAATCATACCACCATTTGGCGCTTTGGCCATCATTTCCTTAGACAAAAGACCCCATTTTATTTTACAGGCGGTACAAGTTAACAATACTCTGGGTGTAGATTGGCAGTTACATACCCCATATTGTCCCAAATTAAGTGAACAGGCAAAAAAACACATCTGATTAAAAAGTAAATTGTAAAACATCAGCAGGAGTAGAAAAAAAAATAGAACAGAATTGATGGTGGCCCTAAGGAAGCAACTCAATAATATGAAGAAACATGTCTTAAGAACTCATTGGAAGAGATGAGATGGGCCAATACATAATGTGCAACCTAGAGATGATGTATATGTAAAGTCTTTTGCAGAAAAGATTCTAGGACCACAGTGAAAAGGACAATACCAGGTACTCCTCACCTCCTTCACTGCCATCAAGATCAGAAAAGACTATACAGTCATCACAGAAAATCAAGCAAGCACAACCTAGAAAACTGTGGCTTTCATGATCATGGTCATAACTATGGCTATAACAGATGCCAGTGCAAGGCCTTTTAAACACAATGTTGTCGAGATTAAATACAAGGGATGGAACCACTTTGCTTTGAGATGATTTATTGCTCAAGTAGCTTAATAAGATACCAGTCTCAAGGTGTGAGGTTTGGAAGCAGTATGTCAACCATAGCCTTAAGAAGTCATGAGTTTCTTCTCTGCACTGGAATATATAACATTTTAGCCCGATAGGCAGTTGACATGAAGTTTGTTTTCACTTATAAACCTACCACCTTTATTTAATTTTTCCGCACTGCATCTGTCTTTTAACCAATAAGCTGACAGGTCACGTATTCGCACACGCTTCTGTTATAGTTTCTAGATTTCTAACTTACTCTATAAATCACACTATTACAGTTTAAACCTCAAACTATTTTACCTAATATAATTTCTTACTTACTCTAGGCATATTCTTACTTGAACCTATAGGAACATAAGTTTATAATTTCTCTAACCAATGTCTGTGTACTTTCATTACTGCATCAATCTAAGTTCTTTCCAAGGCTGCAAATTGAAGTCTTCAGTATATTCTTGAATATTTCTATTCCTCGGTTTCCAACACAATATGACTGGCATTTATATTTCATTTATATTTTATATTTATATGTCAGGGAAAAGCTTTTAATTTTAACTTGTTTAGGTCTCTGTGGTAGGTGTCAAAATTGACAAATGCAACTGTCTAGACACGGAGAGATGTCTTAGGATGCAAATTTACATTTGTTTAAGATGAATTCTATCAAAGACCTATAAAACTTATACAAATTGGTAGGAAATATTGTGACACATGCTTAAGTAAGTGTTCTGAATTCAGGTTTAAATACTTGCCTAAATACAAAACAGAGCATTTGTCACTTTGAAATCCATTTGGTTAACCAAACCCAGACAACTTTGTGTATATAAGTCAAGGTTATGTATGCCTTTGAACAGCATGTTCCACTATAGTAGTGGACAAGCTCGCCATAAATGAAACACATCTTAATTTGTGCATTTGTAAATTTATCAAAATTAAAGGATGTGACTTTTCTTACCAAGCACCTGTCATATGACATCAGTATATAAAGGTGAATTTGACCATTGTCCAGGAAATATCACCTGTGTCTGTAGCAATAAATTTGACTTTAAAAATACAGAAAGAACCCCTTTGATTACAGTACACCATGACACAGCGACCATATGGAGAGTCTTTAAAAGGTTAGAAAAAACACATCTTACCACTGGTAAAATACACTTTTTGGATAATTAGCAAAAGCAGCAGACATACTTAATGCTTTAATCCACCCAATTACGATTTTGTTTCTTTTAGTTGGCATAAATCTAATTTTGTCTGTTGTAACACTCATCTGAAATTAGAAGATGTTATGATGAGAGATGACCTTGACTTTATGGTCAGGAGCATATAGCACAGTTTAAAGAAATACTCACTGTACAAATTAGGTAAATAAAGAGAAATTTGTGTATTAGTAAAAGAATTTACTAACCCTCTAGAGAAAGGGGGGAATGAGTTAAGAAAATTAGAGAATTCAGATTTTAACTAAAATAGGAACAGCTTATGAGAAAATTCAGAGTGGAAGAGATTAAAGAGAATTTGGGATAAAGGCAGTGTAGGAGTGGCATCCTTGGTTAGAAGCAGGCCTGTGCAGGTCCTGATTGCAAAGGGACTACAATGTAGCAAACAATTGCCAAAATCTAATGTGGAAAAACATTTTAACAAAGTAAAAGCATGATATTTTAGTAAAAGCCTGTCTGCACAAGCCAGCCTTTGGTATAAGGGACAATACTAAAGGTAGTATCCTTGAAACTCCCCTGAAGCAGTGAGAATAAAGAAAAACAATAGCCTTGTGTACTGGGGAAAGAATGCAAACAACGTGTATTAACCAGTAGTAACTTTCTAAGCCTGCATACCCTGTCAGACCCTATAAAAGTGTGCTAAAGATAGAAATAAACGACATTCGCCATACTTCTGTGAAGACTCGGTGAATAGTCTGAGCGGATGTCATGGAGTTACTTTACCTTTAAGGGAGTTTGAGTTGCTGGGAACTGCCTGGAGTCTTTTCTCCTGACCAATTATCAATCATTGCTGAGAACTGACAGCAGTTTAGGCCATTGAAAAGTGGGATCAACTTGTGAACCCTACCTTAAAGTGTAAAACCAGAGCTCTCTTGGTCCTCTTCGTTTCCTGGCTGTGAAGAGTGGCAGAGCTCCAGGCCTCCCATTCCCTGCCCAGGCCATGCGGCCAGGCCTGCCCCGTCTCTCAGCCGGGAGATGGTGGGGGGGCCTGCGGAAGGTTTTCCTCGGGCCCGGGCCGGGCCGAGCCGGGCCTGATCTTCGGCTCGGCTGCAGGTTTTGCTGTAACTACATTCACTAGAAACTGCCGAGTGAAGAAGGAGAGAAGCTCTGGACCTGCAGCGGGCTAGGGCGGCGACCACACTCTCCAGAGCAGCTATGAAGAACTTTTCATCGCAGACGGCTCCAGCTCCTGTTCGGCAGAGATCACCGAACCACCTACAAAACCCCGGGCAAGATTTTAACTCTTTCATTACTCAGATGAGACTTGCGGATTAATCTTTTTATCCAGAGAGAGAAAAAGAGAGTGATCAACATGAAAAGAGACTTTATAAACTACCAGTAACAGGAAAGAAAAGAAGCTTCTGAAGAGGTAGAGAATTAAGAAGATGCTTTAATTAAGCTGAAATATCTTTCTGTTAAAACTATGGAGATGGACAATGAAGTCCTGAAAAGAACTCCTTTAATTCATGATACAGTATCTAGGGAGGAATAAAGTGTTCAAAGTGTAAATTTGAATAAAAAGTAGAGTAATTATGGTATAGTGAAGTGCTGGGAGATTTGAAGCCTTGAAAGGCAATGAGAAAACTGTTTTCTAGTGAAGCTCACAGAAACAGATGAAGACTTTTTTTTGCCTTTGAATAACTTATCCTTAAAAATGCTATCCCTAGGCTCATGTCCCATACACACTTCAGAGTGATGTGAAAATGGGAGGAGCAGGCTCTAATAATAGCAGCTGTGGGCAGCTAACATTAGGACAATGGAAAACTGCAACAAAAATAGTTTTCTTGTGAGAAACTCCATAAATTAACAGGAAGAAACTTCTGTTTCTCTACAAAGACTGGTGAAAAGACTGTAGCAAGAATTGGGACTGTTTTAACCATCAAAGTTCCAAAGTTTTTGTCTCTGTTGTCATGTGAACAAGAGAATAGTGGGTAGATAGGGGATGAAAAGGTTTTTCTGGAAGTTTATTCTGGTGTTCTTATTATTGTAGTTTGTCAATAAACTTACTTTTTTTTACCTTTTAAGTTTTATGCCTGTTTTGCTCTTGTTCTAATCCATATCTCACAGCAAGAAATAAGTAATTTTCTTAGTTACTGGTTTAAAACCACGACAGCGGATTTTCAATATCTGGTGCTCCAACTTGGGACCCCTTTGTGGGCAGAGGGGATTTGGCGGGCCCACATGCAGGAAGACATGAAAATGGGCCAGGCCGATTGTCTTGGTTCTAGAAGACAGGTGTCTGCTAGGGAGGGCAGGAGCCTCCCTTGGAATGAAAGAATGTAGACACCCTCCCTCCGAATTATTATAATTTTGAAATCAAGGGGCTTTTAGGCAGAGATCTGGGGATAGGAATAACAGTTCTTTACTAGTATAACAAGGCAAACAAACAACAATAACTACAGCAATAACAAGAAAACAGAACCAGGGACCCCGTGACAGCTTTCTCGGCTGAGATGGGAAGGGATGGAGGAGAGGCTTTGCTTCACAAACCCCCTCAGGCAGTCAGTCCAGGTGCTCCTGCAGGCCTCTGAGGAACAGTCGGCTGGAAAAGCAGGGATGAGCAGAGATCCTGGGCCTGTGGATGAGGTATATCAGCAGCTCCGTGGTGGTGGCTGGCACTGCAGGATGTCCTGGCAGGACAGGGTGTGTGAGGCCACCAACAAAGAGGGAAGAAGGAGAAGAAGCAGCAGCTCCATCTGTGTGATGGCGAAATTCCCTTCTCTCTACCGAAGTAGCTCTGTGCCCAAAAACAATGTCTTTCGCAGAAGCCGAAGAAAGCCAACCAAAATTGTCCCCACCCTCCTTTTTCCTGCCCCCTTCCCCACCCTGGGCCCGGCCACTCTTCGTCCTTTGTCGAGCACCCGCTAAGTACCCACAGTTAGGTTGTCCCCGCAACTAATGGGCAAAAATTCCACAGGCAAGCCAGAACAACAACAGCAACAAAAAAAGGACACCTAAACCCCCAACACCGATGGCGTGGATCTGTACATGGAGAGACGCGGAAGTGGGTCGGTAGCGGGTGGCGGGTTTGCATGTTGGTGGACATGGAAGCAAACCTAGCTGGGGAAAACCAGGGTGGAGGATGTGGGGCAAAGACCAAGGGCGAGTGTGCATCAGCATGCAGGAGGAGGGGTCGCTCCCCTTCCCCCATCTGCAGGGCTGCTAACATGGATGAATTTGCATCAGCAGGAATACTGCTTCTAAATATTATCATTAAACAAAGCAAAGCAGTCAAGGATATGGACCTTGGAAAGCTCCTTCTATGGGCTAGAGATGATAGACACAGGCACCTCCAGGTCTCGCTGCTGCCTTACAGCGGAAGAATGGCAAGACATAGGAGATTTGTTGTGGAAAAAAGCGATCATGGGGAAAATCAGCTGTCTGGGTACTTTCTTTGGGGTTGGGTATGTTTGGCCAGTGAAGGGGCTCACGGGGAGGCAGTGTCTTGGACCTTTTAACAACTCAGGAGTGTGCCAAGGCTGGGGAAACCACGTCAGTGGAGCTCAAGCCAGAAGTTACTCTGCCGAAAGCAGATGTAGAAATGACGGCGTCTCCAGAAGGAGACGGCGCCAGCCCCAGCCAGGCGGAGCCCCACATGTCAGCAGAAATCAGAGCCCCAGATTGCCAGCCACCATCTACTGTTCACTGAGGAAAGCCACAGGACTTGTTTGAGAGTCTGGCGGGTACGCTCAATCACAGCTTGACCTGTGGGGGAGTGGGGGATGACAGTGTTATGTTCCTCCCCCCACTGCTGGACAAACTCCAGGAACTCCTTGGATCTATATGCTGGGCTGTTACCAGTTTTAATTTCCCTAGGGATCCCCAGCACTGAAAAGGTCTACACCAGGTGTTGTTAGGCATGCACAGCCTTTTCCCTGGCATGGGCAGAGGCATAAACTGCACCTGAGTATGTGTCAATGCTCACATGGACATACTTGAGGCGACCAAAACTGGGAATGTATGTGATGTCTGTCTGTCCCACTTCACAGCTCCCAAGGCCTCGGGGGTTTTGTGTTCCACTCCCCACTGCTGGACAAATTCCAGGAACTCCTTGGATTTATATGCTGGGCCATTATCGGTTTTAATCTCCCTAGGGATCCCCAGCACTGAAAAGACTTGTACCATGTGTTGTTTGGCATGTATAGCTTTTTCTCCTGCATGAGCAGAGGCATACACTGCCCCTGAGTATGGGTCAATGCTCACATGTACATACTTGAGGCGACCAAAACTGGGAATGTGGGTGATGTCTGTCTGCCACACTTCACAGCTCTCAAGGCCTCAGGAGATAACCCCAACACCCAGCGATGGCACAGTGATGGAGCTGGCAACTGGGACACATGGCACAGTGGCTTTAGCCTGACCCCATGTCAGCTGGAACGGACACATCAGTCCTGGCACATTTTGATGGTATTGCTGGTGGCTCAGCTTGGCCTTTTGAAACACATCTGGGAGACATACTTTTTCAGCTGGGGCTGCAAGGGAATCAGCTTTCTGGTTCCCCTCAGTGATTTCACCTGGTAACGGGGTGTGAGGTCTTATGTGCATCACATAGAAAGGATGCTCTCAAGTTGAAACTAAATAAATCAGTTTTGAGAGCAATCTAAAGAGATGTTTGTTCGTTCTCAGTGTCCTTGAGAACTGCCAGCTCTGCTCTGGACACCACTCCTGCTACGTAGGGTGAATCAGTAACCAAATTAATCCGTTCTCTTTCTCTTTGAGAAAACTTCTCAAAGGCTCTTACAGCCGCAGCCGGTTCAGCTATCTGGGGTGATCCTTCTACAAACTCAACATCAGCTTCCCAAAGCTGAGTCTGAGGATCTCTCCAAGTCATCAGAAACTTATGAGATAGTCCAGATGTATCAGTGAACACTTTAAGAGCTTTGAGGGGCCTACGGCTTCTTTTCTCACAAGGAATGAGGTGAATTCCTCATGAAACCATTTGTGTGATGGTGCATGGACTGATATTTGCCCACTATAGCTGTCCAGAGCTAACTGAAGGTTAGAATTGCTCTGCAGCAGGTGCTCAAACATCTCCTTGGTCAGTTTCTCTGGAGAGTGTTTGCCTTCTCCAGAGTCTAACCGGAAGGTGAATACACATAAGGTCACAACCTGCCAGTTCTCGCAGCCTTACCCTGGCTTTTTGGATCAGCTGAGCCATCACCTCTTGTGGCTTGGTGATAGTGGCCTCCTCTTGTGGCATCTCTCTGCCCCTTGGCCCACTGGAATACCAACCCATGTAGGTGTGGTAGTTTCCCCAGGACAATAAATTTGAAAGGCAGCTCAGGCTTGAAGCAATGTGCCTGTCTTTCTGTCAAGGCCCTTTGTGCTTTTTCAATTGCAGTTTTTGCTTCTGGAGTCAGTTTCCTGGGAGACAGCAACTCTCTCTCCCCTTTCAATAAATTGAGCAGGGGATCTAAGTCCTCATTAGTGAGACCTAGCCAGGGTCTGACTCAGTTCAAGGACCTGCACAGGGAATGGAGATCTGCTAGGGTTTTAGGATTACTCATGATTTCTAATTTTTGCGAACCAACAGTCCATGCAGTGATCTCCAGGCCCAGGTATTTCCAAGGCGGCATCTTTTGAACTTTGTCTTCCTGCATTTGGAACCCAGCAGAGCTTAAAACTTTAACCACTAGGTCAAGTGTGTCTTGCAGCATGTTGTTATTGGGACAGCACACTAACACGTCAGCCATGTAGTGCAAGATGATGGCATCTCTTTTTTTCAGCAGGAACAGGAGATAATAATGACCCCATATACCACTGGCAGATGAAAGGACTGGTTTTTATCACCTGAGGTAGTACTCTCTAATGGTATCATTTCATTGGTGCTTCCCGGTTGACTGTGGGAATGGAAAAGGCAAACCATGGGTTTGCATCTTCTGGGTGCAGGGGAATTTCGAGAAAACAGTCTTTAATGTCTAGCACTGCCAATTGCCAATTTTGTGGGAGCATTGTCAGGGATGGCATTCTGGGTTGGAGAGACCCCATGTCCTCTATTTTCTTGTTTATTTCTCTCAAATCCTGAAGGAGGCGCCACTTATCTTTCCCTGGCTCTTTTATTACAAATACTGGGAATTCCAAGGGCTGGTTGTTTCTACAACCTAATTAGTCCCTTGGCTAATTCTTCTTCTACTAATTTTTCTATAGCCCTGAGTTCCTGTTTGCTGAGAGGCCACTGATTCACCCAAATTGGATTGTCATCCAGCCACTTCAGCTTTTGGGCAGGACGCTCTGCAGTGGCCCCTTCTAAAAATCCTTGGGGGGTCTCAGGAATTGTTAATTTCACTCCCCACTGGGACATGATGTCTCTTCCCCACAGGGGGCACTTGTAATCAGTGACAAATGGATGGACACTGGCCAACCTTCCATCTGGGCCTTCTATCTGAACAATGCTCTTAGAGATTTTTCCTAGTTTCACTCCTCCTACACCCTGTATTTTGCCTGCCACAGGTTGCAGTTCCCAATGTGAAGGCCACACATTTTCAGGTATAATAGTCACATCTGCCCCAGTGTCAATCAACCCTTCTACATGGAGATGTTCTGATTTATGTGTCAGGTTGCACCCTATAATAGGTTTGTCCTCACCAACCACTTCTGCCCAGTAGACTCCTGGTGCTTTGTCATGTACTGGGACTTCTGTTGGAACAGGGATCACTTGGGCTATTATCTGCCCTTTGGCTACATAGAAGGGTGGTTGAGGACATCTTGCCAAGAGAATGACGTGTGTTAGTTCTCCTTTAATTGTTATGGGAGCTATTTCAGTTTCTAGGGGTGTGTGTGCTGTGTATCCAATAACAAAATACCTACTTATCAGTCTGGCCAGGTCTTGTGAATTGTCCTGCAGGTCCACTCCAATGACTGTCCAACGGTCAGATCTGAAATGAAAAGCTTCAGCAGTCAGAAGTCTGAATCGCTTTTGCGGTTGCCAGATCTTATTAGGCACGCATTCCCCACAGCTATGTTTCTGTAGTTCTCCACCCAGCTCCCCCTTTTCTCCCCTTTTTATTAAAATAGAGTATTTTTCCTGTTTCAGGTCTGTCATATTTATGTCTTCACGCCTGGCAGCATGGCGTTTTAAATTCTTTTTTTTTGTTGATTTGCTATAGCTTCTTTCTGGTGTTTCCCTTGTTGCTGCTTTTGAGGACAATTCCTTGTGAAATGTCCTGGCCTCTTGCACTGTAAGCAGATGATGTGCTGCAGCTGTTCTGGTGACATCTGTGGCTTGTTCATCCCTGGTGCTGCTGCTGCTACAGTCCTTGGGTTTGTTGGTCCTGGTTTCTTGTCGTGTGCACTGTACACATCTGCTTTTTTTTGTGCAGGCCTGGATCATATCTGCTATGGTGGGTGGAGAATGGATGGGCAGATTTAAAATCACTTTGTGGCAGGCCTCGTTGGCATTTCTTTGAGCCATTTCTTTAATCAGTTCTGCTTGTGCTACTGATCCTTCTACCTGTACGTTGTCCTCTAAGCCGGCCAACGAGCTGCAAAAAACTTTCTGATGGAAACTGTTTAATATTAACATAACTGACTTGGGTTTCAAATGTTGGCAATTTATTTTAAGCTTTTCCTGCTACATCACAGATCTTATCTAAAATAGGTTTTGTTAGAACCTGCGCCTGGTCTTCAGACTTTGCCCACCTCCCTTCCCCACATAGATCCTCAGAGGTAATTTCATTATTTTCTGCATCTTTTGCATTCTGCGTGCTTTGTTTGAGTTCCTCCAGGAGGTCTTTTAATGACCTTTCCCATGAGCTTTCCCAAAAATCAAACTCACTGGGGGTTAGGAGGCACGTGAAGAAATCTTGGATGTCAGCAGGAGCTAACATCAAACTCCTGAGATTTTAAAGTAGCTTTAAACATTCTTTTTAGTATTTCACTATTTTTGCCAAATTCACATTGTATTTTGCATATCTCTCAGATATCATGGTAAGAGAAAGGTTGATATTGTCTATTAGTTCTTTTTTTACCAGTAAATATCACAGGTGCAGCTGTAGGCATATCCCTATCTTCCCCAGAGCCTGTATCTCCGGGGTTTCCCTGTCCAGCCTCACCCCACCAGGCCTTGGAGGCCCTGCTTCCACACCAGATTGATGAGGGGACTCAGCCCTGTCCCCAGCACGCCCAGGGGGCCTCACCTCTCTCCCAGATGGGTGGAGGGACTTGCTGCATCCCCAGCAGGCCCAGGGGGCCCTGCCTCAACCCTGGATGGGAGGAGGGACCTACCCACACCCCCACAGGGGCTGGGCAGGGACACACCTCCCCTCCCCGGGGGGCAGGGCCAGGACACCCATTCCCCCTCCCCCCCATGGGACCAGAGGGTAGGGCCACCCCTCTCACTCCCCTCCTCCCCGTGGAGACAGGGGGCGGGGGCGTGGGGAACAGGGTTGCAACATTTGGAGGCGGGTTTGCAAGGTGATGTCATGCCTGGGCAGGGTATGGTAGGAGGAAGAGAAATGTGTGAGGGAGGGGAGGGGTTATGGGAGGAGTAGGGGAACTGGGCGGAGAGAAGTGGGTGGAAAGAGTCATGGGAAGGGGGAGGGAGATATGAGGGAGGTTTCTCCACATGGCGGTCTGGCACATTGCCAGCTCCATCTTGGGTCACAGACACATGGTGGTAAGAGTTTTTAAGAGAGGTGTGGGGGTGCAGGGGAAGGTCTCTGATGGCTAGCGCAACACTATCAGAGATGGGGGGCTGAATGAGACACATGGATCCAGGAATTCCATTATTACCATGCATTTTCTGAGTTTCTGGACCTGTTCCATGTATCTTTTTCAGGTCAGGGGCAAAGGGTTTAGCGGAAGAAGTAGGAGAAACTGATGGAAACTGCAGTGGCTGTTATTTTATGTCTTTTTCCCTGTTAATCAATTCTTTTCAAATTATAAGAAAAACTGGGAGATATTTTGAAGCATTTTTGTCTCCATTCTCTATTTTAAGTGTTAAAAAATTGCCAATTTGATCCCATGCAGAGATAGAATTTACTTCTGACAAATTAAGCTGTGGAATGTTATGAGATGAAGCGTTTTAACTTTTTTCTAGAAATTTTAACATTTATAGTACTTAAAAATTCTTGCAATTTGGATTCTAAATTTGGTTGTGTTATAAATGCAACGGCAGATTAAAGATTAACAAAGATTAATTTATTATAAATTAATAAAGCAACAAACAGCGAGGAAAAAACCACAATAAATGGACAGCGCAGCGCTGGGTGGACAGGGTCTATACACAAGGTATAGGTGTTCCCAAATCCACGTCTGAGGGTTCTCTGGCCTGGGTTTTTATAAGGATTTTATGTCCCCAGGCTAGAATTCCAACCAGTTTCCATTCACCAAATGTCCCTGATTGTCTGGTGAATGGATTTCCTGGCCTAGAACATTGAGTCAGTAAGTATCCGGGCAGAGTCTCCTCAAATGCAAAGTGAGTCTGTATGTATTTTAACATATTTCATCACAGCAGGATTGAGAGATCCGGGCTAGCGCCGATGGATATCTCGGAGGAGTAGTCTCTTCTTTGTCTTTCTTGATTGAGTTTCTGTAGTATGGGTTTGGCGGGTGTGGTGTTCGATTCTGGCAACGACCATCTTCCTGGGGCTCGTCCCTTTTGTCTTGCTTGATGGTCTCCGGCCGAAATCGGCCGGGCGTTGCCTTTCTCTGGAGGTAGACTTTTAGGCTGGTTCTTTTGTTTCTATGATGGCCTGTGTCCTGTCCTTTCCTCCGAGTTGATGAGTCTGCTGAAACCTGTTATCTGGGGGGGTTCTTTTGCAATTCGTGATTTTTGGAAAAGGAATTCTACCTCGACCGGGAGGAGAATTCCTTATTCCATACTTTCATTTAGTTATAATTATACATACTTTATTTAAACTTCTTATTCCGAATTTTTATTTACCCAATTCTTTATTACAGTCCCCCACCTAATAATTTGAACACATTAAAAATTCGTGTTTTCATACTTTTTCAGAGGAATATCAGGTTAAATAATGTCATTTTCCTCTTGGTCTAACCCTTCTATATTTTCTGTGGACAACATATGTTTATTTTCAAATTCCCTCAATGCCTTAACCGCATTTCTATTCTCTTTTTCTTCTTCTAACTTCATGATTTTTGAAAGAAGGGTAGTGTTTCCTTGTGCCTTTTCTGGGTCTATTGGGAGAGAGGCAATCTGCATTCCTTGAACGACAGAATGTATCAGTCTGATCAGACAAGGAATCAGGCAGGGTAGGAAGATGACTCCGGCAATAGAACATCCTATAAAGAATACTAGCTTTTTCCACCATGCCCCTTGCCCAAAAATTTGATCCCACCAAGAGGCTTGTAGAATCGAATTCCACTTCTGGACAGGTACATGGGCTACTTTCTTTATTTCAGCAGCTAGACCCTTTATAGTTTCTCCGAAGTCATCTATCTCCATGCAACACTCTGACTCGTTATATCTGCCACACACTCCTCCCTCCTCAGCTAGCAAATAGTCGAGAGCGAGTCTGTTTTGGTAGACAAAGGCTCTCATCTGAGAATGTTGTTTTGCTAGGAGTTCCAGGGCTTCTGAAGTGTGGTTTGAAACAACTTCTACCACAGCCTGTAACCTAATGAGCCAATTGAGGAGGTAGATTGGGGTCCTGTATCCCCAACTGCCATCATTTGCCCATGTTGCCGGTCCATAATATTGTATGATTCTTTCGGCGGGCCATTCCTCCCCCTTCCACTGGTGGTTACCTCCGGCTATTGGTAGTTCCCGTTTCAATTCCCTCTTTTGTCGGGCTAGGGTTTCAAAGAGGGGAGCACCTAAAGACCTGCTTTCATCTTTAGGTAGTGTAAAGAAGAAAGGCCGAATTATTCCGAGTGTGCATGACCCTTTCCAATTTCTGGGCAATTCACTGTATGCTTTCTTTCCGCATAGCCAGTAAATCCCATCCGGTGCCTTCCAATCTCTGTTAAGTTTTGCCGGGTCCTCCCAATATTCCCTCAGGCCGAGAAAGGCATGGAAGGGATTCGCCCCGTCCTGTTTGTTCCAACATAAACCAATTAGATCTATCCATTCGCAATTATTTTCCCGAGATTGGCTCCAATAGCCCTCGGGTGATTCCGGCTGCCAAATTTTTGTCTTTTTATCTGAATTTACCGAGAGAGTTTTTACACACGGGGTGTAACCAACTAGCTCGGTGAATTCCCTTCCTTCCCGACTGACACAAAAAGTTCCAATGATTCTTTTATCAATCACCCACCCCTCTGGTCGCTGGGTTGTTTTGGATAATTTTAATCCTGTCCACTTAAGTAATTGTTCTGGGGTTAATCCTTCTCCCTTCCGTGGCCATCTTTCGGCTGATTTCAGGCCACCACATATCCAACAATTAGTCAATCCCAATTCGGTAGCTATTTCCTGCATCAGATCTATGAATAGATTCTGATTAGGGCTAGGTAGCTTCCAATTATCGTATTGTTTTTCTAGTTGTTCGTATTGCTCACTGAGAGAGTTTAACCTCTCTTGTTTGAGTCTTTTTTCTTATTTTCCATTTCCTGCCTTTTTAGTTCAAGAGTTAATTGTTTTATTTTATTTTCAGGGTCTGAACCATCCTCGTCTTTTGCGAAACAGATCACCTGATCAAACTGCAGACACACTCTATCATCATCATTTTTCAGTAAATCCAAAACTATCGGTTCATTACTGAATGACACTTTCGTTTCATGTTTCAGGTTCTTCCCTTCCCAGTACAATTTCCCCCCCATGGCACAATATTTTAAGTTTGCTTTATTGTAACACAAGGGGTTGACTCTGTGGTACGCAATGAACGTCGACTGTTTCTTTCCTCCAATCCAGACAGTTTTATTACACTGCCCGCAGACCGAGATTGGGGAAACCCCTCCTATATCTCTCTTATTTCGTAGGTGGGTCGCTTGGACCTCTTTTTCCCCTGTGTTATGGGGTTGCCTTTTTCCAGTACCTATCCCCGGGATGGAGCACCAAATTTTTCCTTCCAGCTTACACAGGTCCATTTGGGTACCGTTTGCCCAACATTCTCCTGCGTGCAATTCCGGAGGGCAGGCGATCCATGGCTCGGTTCGCGAGGCAGTTTGGCACTGCTCACACTTCCCCAGGGAGGTCGTCCCCGGAGGCGCCTCGGGGCCCATTCTCTCGGTCCAGCACATGGCTAGGTTCAGGATCGTCAGGATTCCCCACAATCGCATCCCTCTGCCATTCCCTCCGCCCGTACAAGAACATACGGCGGGGATAACCATCTTCTCGGCAGCAAGGACTGTCTTCAGGGGCCCTTGACGTCCTGATGGCAAACCTCCTTTTAAAGGTTGCCCACCGAGATGCCTTGATCGTGCCGCTCCTGCACGGTACCTTTACGTTTCGGCGGCACTCTATTATTAGAGGTTCCGCTTTACAGTCCAAATGGCCTCGTAATCCTTTTTGAAAAAATCGGAACCACTCAGGAGAGTCGAGTTCCAAGATACCCACCCGGGTAGCAAGTGCTAGAAAAAGGTTGGTCTGTTCTAATTCCTTTTTGTAACACGCGGCACACAACCCTCTCGGTTTTTGCCCTCCCAAACAATGAGTCACCCACGTTTGTTTACAATATGCACACTTAAAATGTACAAAAGGAAAACAATAACATTCAAAATTGGTGCAACTTATCCTGTCTTCGTTGCTCATTTGTTGTTCCGCTGAAGCCTGATTTTCAATTCTCCCGGAGGGGTTGCAATTTTCCACTCGGGGGAGTCGTGAACCGAAACTTTCTTCACTCGGGAAGAGTGTGTCCAGCCCTTTTCAGCCGTACGAACCGCGGTGTCTGTAGTCAGGAGGACGAGGAATGGTCCTTCCCAGTGAGGACTGAGGGGTTGCTCTTTCCACACTTTGATCAGTACCTTGTCCCCTGGTTGAATTTGGTGGATCGGAAATCCCAATGTGCTGCTTTGAGGAATCAATCCTCTTCTCCTTAACTCCTGTAAGTTTTTATTTATAGAAATGAGATAAGGTTGGAGTTGAACATCCTCTGTTTGAAGATGTTCAACCGGCATACCATGCTTGTACGGCATTCCATACAATATTTCAAAGGGGGACAGCCCTGTTTCTGAGTTCGGCATGGTTCTTATATTCAACAATGCCAAGGGGAGACATTTGACCCAGGACATTTTTGTTTCAATTGTCAATTTGGATATTTGTGACTTCAATGTCTGATTCATCCTTTCCACTTGCCCCGAGCTCTGAGGGTGCCAGGGAGTATGATATTGCCATCTGATGCCTAACGCATCGGACAACTGTTTGATAATTTTTGAGGTGAAATGTGTACCCTGATCCGAATCAATATGGTCTATAATACCATATCTAGGAATTATTTCCTCCAGTAGAATTTTAGACACTGTTTGAGCCGTGGCCTTAGCTCTGGGAAAAGCCTCTACCCAATGTGTCAATTTATCTACTATAACTAACAAATATTTATTTCTGCCAATTTTCGGTAATTCCGTGAAATCCACTTGGATTCTTTCAAATGGTCGGTATGAGATTGGCCGACCTCCCCAATTGGTTTGCCGAAAATTCGCTCTGTTTACCTTTTGGCATATCACACATCCCTGTACCTCTTGTTTTGCAAGCTCGAAGATTCCCTTACACCCGAAGAATTTTAAAAATTGTTCAGCTAATGCCCTGGTTCCCCAATGGGTTTGTGCATGTAGTCTTTTGAGTATTCCTTTTGCTATCCCCTTCGGGACCAACTCCCTCCCGTCGGGTAACCACCATTTACCCTCTTTGAAATGTCCCCCTACCTTTTTGAAGTCTTCCTGCTCCTTTTCTGAAGGAAGCACTGAAACCTCTGGGGGTTCCCTTGGGACTAGCTCAGAAATACTTACGGTCAATAATGCCGCTCTTTTCGCCTCTTTATCCGCTAAATTGTTTCCCCTTGTATGGAATTGTCGTCCGGTCTGGTGTCCTTTTACATGAACCACAGATATCTCCAGTGGCTCCCTGACCGCTTCTAAAATTTGTCTAATTATTTCCTCATGTACCAATCCTTTTCCTTTAGTGTTGATCAGACCCCTTTCTTCCCAAATTTTCCCGAAGGTATGCACTATCCCAAATGCATATCTTGAATCGGTATAGATGGTTCCCCTTTTTCCCTTCAAGCCTTTGAGGGCTTTTAGGAGAGCAAAGAGTTCACAAGCCTGTGCTGACCAATTTGCTTTTAGGGGACCCGATTCTACAGTCTGTCCTGTTATACCATTTATGATGGCATAACCCGATTTACGTTTTCCCTCCATCATTCTCGAGGAACCATCGATAAACCATTTTTCTCCTCCTTCCAATTCCTGATCCTCCAGATCGGGTCTTACTTTAGTTTGTAATTCCACTGCTTCAATACAATTATGTAGTAGCTTTCCCGTTGGTTCCCCGTACAAAAATTGCGCAGGGTTTTGTGCAGAGGTTGTCCTTAATTCCAATCCTGGCGAACTGATTAACATGGCTTCATATTTCAGAAGCCTTGAATCAGTCAACCATTTCTCTGCTTTTTGTTGTAAGATATTTCTTACATCATGTGGAGTATAAACTATCAGGGGAGCTCCAAACGTTACCTTTTTGGCTTCCCCAACCAACAGTGCTACTGCCACAATTGCTTGCAGACACGTAGGCCAGCCCCGACTGACTGGATCTAGGATTTTGGACAAAAACCCTATGGGTTTCTTCTTTTCTGCCCATTCCTGGGTTAAAACTCCCTGTGCTGTTTGTCCACTTATGTCGACAAACAGTTGAAACTCTTTTCTGATGTCTGGTAATGTTAGAACTGGAGCAGTGACAAGGGCATTCTTTAGTTCTTGAAATTTAATTTCGTCTTGTCCTGTCCATTTTAATCGATCTGTATTTAGCCTTTCATACAGAAATTTCACCTTTTCACTGTATCCCTCAATCCACTGTCTGCAATATCCCATGAGCCCTAAAAATTGCCTAATTTGTCTCTTGGTTTGTGGGGCAGGAAGTTCAAGGATTCCCACCACCCTCTCGGGATCTAATTTCTTTTTCCCTTGTGATATCCAATGTCCAAGATATTTTACTTCGGGCTCGGTGAATTGCAACTTGGATTTAGACACTTTCAACCCCTTTTGTCCCAGAAAATTCAGCAGGGAAATGGTACATTTCTTCACCTGCTCTTCCGTGATCCCGGCGATTAGCAAATCGTCTACATATTGTAATAGTTTTGTCCCCTCCTCTGGAGTGAATTGAGTGAGTAGCTGCTCTAAGGCTTGTCCGAACAAGTTCGGAGATTCAACGAATCCTTGTGGAAGGACCGTCCACCGCAATTGCTGATTTCGATTGGTATCTGGGTCCTCCCACTGGAAAGCGAAAAAATTCCTACTCCCTTCATCCAGAGGACATGTCCAGAAAGCATCTTTTAAATCAATTACACTATACCATACATCCTCTGGTGAGAGTCTGTTTAGTAAAGTGTAAGGATTTGCTACCACCGGAAACCTGGTTCGGGTTCTAGCATTTACAGCTCTCAAGTCCTGAACCAATCGGCAGTTCCCATCGGCTTTCTTTACTGCCAGGATGGGGGTGTTATGTGGGGACATGCAGGGCTCGAGCATGCCTCCTTTAAGCAGCTCGTCAATTATTAATTTCAAACCCTTCCTCCCTTCGGCTGGGATGGGGTATTGTCGGATCCTTATCGGATTCTCTGGATTTTCGATTTCAATTTTGATGGGAGCAATATCTAATTTTCCCACTTCCCCCTTTGAGTGCCATACTCGGGGGTCAATTTCCTTTTCATCTTTTGAAGTTAAATGCAACACCTTCACTACTAATTCTGAATTTTTCACAATGATATTTATTCCTAAAGCTATGATCATATCTCTTCCCAATAGATTGTAGTCGGCTTCTTCTACAAGCAACAAATTTCCTAAACATATCTTATTTTCTGACTCGATTTCCACCTCCTTGATTACCGAGACTTTAAATGGATCTCCCTTTGCGCCAATTACAATTACTTTTTCTTTACTCGTTTCACACCCTATAGGCAACTTCTGCAGGGTGCTTCTCTCAGCCCCGGTATCAACCAGGAAGCTCATTTCCTGGCGGTGGGGACCTACCTTCAATTTTATCAAGGGCTCTTTTGCTGTTACTGTCCCCATTTGAAAGAGCCCAAGACTTCCCTAATCTTCTTTAAATATTTGTTCATCTTTTATTCGTTTCCTGCCATCCTTTTTTATGTGTCCTACTTTCTTACAGTAGAAGCACTCAGGAAGATCCTTTCGAGGAGGAGTTTCCTCCTTTTGAGATCCTTTTTGTTTTTTAGGTATCGGTTTATCCTGTTTCTGTTCGCGTTTTTGAATTTCTTTTACTGCAGCCACTAATATTTTGGCTTGAAGTTTCTGTTTTTCGTCTTCTCTCCTCATATAAACCTTCTGAGCTTCCCTTAGAAGCTCTTGGAGACTCTTCTCCTGCCATCCATCAATTTTCTCAAGTTTCTTCCTAATGTCCTCCCATGATTTAGCCACAAACTGCGTTTTCAGCAGGACCTCCCCCACCGGAGAACTGGGATCAGTCCCGGAGTAAATCTGCAGACTTCTCCGCAGCCTTTCTACCCATTCGGTAGGGGATTCCTCTTTTCCCTGACATTCCCCAAATACTTTGCTAATGTTCTGTCCTCTGGGGACCGCCTCTCTTATTCCCTGCACGATGATATTCCTCAAATCCATCATGCTTCTTCTCCCTTCTTCGGTCTGGGCGCTCCAACTCGGGCTCACGCTCGGCCACTTTTGGTCACCGGGTGTTCCCTGCGGGTGCCGCCTTTCCCAATCCCTGATGCCCGCCTGTTTAATCATTTCTCTCTCCTCCTGGCTAAACAGGGATCTCAGGATGGCCATGAGATCTTCGTAGGTGTAAATACTACTTCCTAGAAAATCGTCTGATCTTTCGGCCACTCCAAATGGGTCATCTAGCAGTCGCCCCATTTCTTTTTTTGAATGCTCGTACATCCCCTGAGTTAAGGGGCACGTTTACAAATCCAATTACTCCGGGGGCGGTTGGCACTTCCCTGAGAGGGAACATTCGATGCCCATTTTCTGTCTCTCCCCATTCTCCATTCCCTATTTTTGATTTCCACCGAGTCCTGCTTGCAGGAGGGGAACTGGAGTTTGCGGGAGGGTTTCCCCTCATTGCTGGCGGGATGTCTGCCGCAGCTACGTGACTCAGAGGGTTCCCTTCTGATACTTTCGGTGGTCCCAGCTGTGGTGGCCGGACCGGGATTTGTGGAGGGGGTAAGCCCCATCCTTGCGCCAACACCGACTCCAAAGAGGGTGTGGTGGCTGGGTTTTCTGCAGGTGGGGGGGTAGTGAGGGTTTCTGGCACTACTCCCGGTGGTTGAGGGGAGCGTGCTTCTGCTAGTTGCCCCATGGAACCCTCGGGTGCTGATGGTACTACTTGGTCCATCACCGGAGGCTCTACTGGCCCGCGGTACGGAGGGGGTAAGTGATCCAGGGGTTCCCAGGTCTCTGTCTTATGTTTGTTTTTCTGTTTCACTGGAAACAGCTGCACTCTGGTATTTAACCAGAGTTTGGCATACTCTTTCTCCTCGGCGTCTGACGAGACCTTTTTCTCTATGTGTGCGAGTAATTCCCTGCACGTCCATTTATCAAATGTTCCCAATACTGGCCAAGTGAGACAGTTTCTCAATTCCTGTCCTCCCCAGATCTCCGCACAGTAATAAATCATTTTTGCCTTAGATTTTCCTCGTTTCTCGGGACAAATTTCCCAATTTCTCAACATCCACCCTAAAGGACTCTCTGGTGGGATGTCTAGCATTTGTTTTGATTCCTCTGATGGGCTTTTCTCGTTATCTAGTTTCTGCGTTCTACTTTTTCTCTGTCCCATTTTCTTACGATTCTTACCTGCTCTGCGTTGTGTTCGTCTTTCTTTTTTTCTTCGTCTGAAAGTCCTAGATCGCACCAATACTTACCTCTCGGTTAGCTGTACCGGGGTTTTCTCGATGTTCCGACTTTCTAAATCTTTTGGCTGAGAGAGTTTACCAGTTCCAGAGCTCGACTGGACGTCCCTTCCTCTCTCAGCCCCCTTTGATCGGTCCCCTGAGACTCCCTTTAGCCTCAGGCTTTACGAGTAAGGAAAGAGAGACCCTTTCACACAGAATCGCTTCCTTCGCGGCCGGCCAATTCCCTCGCGGGAGGATGGAAACGCGGCCTTGAAGTCCACACTCGCTTCGTGACCAGGTCACGTCTCTCACAAACTCGCCCGATCACCCGCTCAACCTCACAGTACTTACAGCAATTTCCTGCGAGGGCGTCTTTGTGCACGTATGACTTTTTATGAGCTACCAAGCCGCGGCTTTCCCGAAGGCTCCTGCCTTCCCGAGCTCTCTGGATCCGTTCCCCTTTTTATTATGGTTTTTCCTCAGCCTAAATTTGGTTCGGCAATCGGAGCGAACTGCGGAGGGTCTCTGCTCCCCAGGCCACTGAAATCAGCGGGGGTACCCCCCTGGACAGCGAGATTCTCCCACAGTTTCTTCCGATCCGAGTCACGGCACCAATCTGTTATAAATGCAATGGCAGATTAAAGATTAACAAAGATTAATTTATTATAAATTAATAAAGCAACAAACAGCGAGGAAAAAAACCACAATAAATGGACAGCGCAGCGCTGGGTGGACAGGGTCTATACACAAGGTATAGGTGTTCCCAAATCCACGTCTGAGGGTTCTCTGGCCTGGGTTTTTATAAGGATTTTTTGTCCCCAGGCTAGAATTCCAACCAGTTTCCATTCACCCAATGTCCCTGATTGTCTGGTGAATGGATTTCCTGGCCTAGAACATTGAGTCAGTAAGTATCCGGGCAGAGTCTCCTCAAATGCAAAGTGAGTCTGTATGTATTTTAACATATTTCATCACAGCAGGATTGAGAGATCCGGGCTAGCGCCGATGGATATCTCGGAGGAGTAGTCTCTTCTTTGTCTTTCTTGATTGAGTTTCTGTAGTATGGGTTTGGCGGGTGTGGTGTTCGATTCTGGCAACGACCATCTTCCTGGGGCTCGTCCCTTTTGTCTTGCTTGATGGTCTCCGGCCGAAATCGGCCGGGCGTTGCCTTTCTCTGGAGGTAGACTTTTAGGCTGGTTCTTTTGTTTCTATGATGGCCTGTGTCCTGTCCTTTCCTCCGAGTTGATGAGTCTGCTGAAACCTGTTATCTGGGGGGGGTTCTTTTGCAATTCGTGATTTTTGGAAAAGGAATTCTACCTCGACCGGGAGGAGAATTCCTTATTCCATACTTTCATTTAGTTATAATTATACATACTTTATTTAAACTTCTTATTCCGAATTTTTATTTACCCAATTCTTTATTACAGTTGGGGTATAGACAGTTAGGACCTCATTTCTGTTATCAACACTGTGTTAGCACAATTTCTTTTTATCTTGTTTTACTGCAAATGCAACTAAGCAAGCAGCTGTAGGCTTTTTTTCTCAGCTTGCCCCCACCCTTCACCCCCACACTGAGGTAAGATACAAACTGTCAAGCTCATCCACAGTTACTTTGCTGGGCTGCTAAAACCACATGGTTGAAGCCGTGGAAGCCATGGAGGGGCAGAACAATTCCCGCTCGTTCTCCACTCCATGGCTGCTGCTCCTACGGTCCAGGGCTACCCCCCACTGCTTCCACCAGCACCCGTGCTGCCCCACGCTGGCCCCACCGCCTCTGCACCAGCCCCGCCGCCGCCCGCAGGGACACCCCTGTGTTTCTCACAGCTGCCGGCTTGGATGAGCACCCAGCTGATCCTGGCTCGGCTTGTGCACACTGCTGTGCAGGCTGTGTCTGAAACCCGCTCCACCCTGGTTTCACGCTCCCTGTCGGCAGGTGTGACTCACCACTTTTACATTGTTGACCAGTAAAACTGTTCTTTGTGAAACTGACTCTCTCTGGGTTTGAGACTCCCTTGTAGGCTATATTTGTGTTTTAGCTTTTCAAGGTAGTTGACGTGTCCAGGCTTGCGAAACACACACATGTGTTTCCAGCCGCTTTTGGGGTCTCTCAGAGCCCCACAGATGGGTGCCAACTGCTATTATTTCTACGTCCCCTGTTTCTCTGTTACCACTGTCGACCCAGCTGCAGCCAGGGAAACAGGGGAGATAGGATAGCATAGAACAGAAGAACTTAAAAATGAGGCCCTTTCCCTTTGCTGAAATGGAAGTGCAGCTTTATTTCTTGGGGTCCCGCGGAGAAGAAGAGCAGGAGGGAAAGAGGAAGAAGTGTTGATAAGTGCCTCTTTTTGAAGGCGGGGGAAGAGGGTGGGTTACTTTCACACAGCCAATAAGGGGAACTGGGGAGAAAGAGATAAGGGAAAGAAGCTTACAATTCTACATTTTTGGGGGTACATTCTTTGGGTCATGCCATTTTTTCTAAATGCATTACAACACCTTTCCCATCTCTTTCTCTTCAGATGCGTACAGACTGAAGATGAAAAGATACTGAACTCCATGAAATTTTATGTTAATGAAACACGACCATTGCCCAGTATTTTGGCCAGTTGATAGAGGTGGTTTTAACATGAGGCACAGGTTAGCTTATAGTAAAAAAAACCCCAAAAAGGTCTTCCAAAATCATTGAATCTTGAGGGCAACTATCCATTAAGGCTATCCAAGGCTGGGTTGGATGTGGCTTCTGAGAAACCTGATCTAGTGGGAGGTGTCCCTGCTCATGGCAGAGTGATGGCAACTAGATGATTTTAGAGGCCCTTTCTAACCCAAGCCATTCTATAATTCTGTGATTAAGAGAAGGATTAGAATTACATCTCAGTTTTCAACAAGTTTATGATCAATACCTCAAATATGCTGCAATGAGATTTAGGTGTTCGTATTCTCAAATTCTCCAATAAGCTCAAAGTCCAAACAAAATTATCTTTTGGCACACCATGCTACTTATTTTTCCTGATGTCTCTTTCTTGCAAGGCATGTAAATCATGACCTCTGGTTGCCCCTTCCAGCCTTACTCATTCTGTGATTCTGATTCTGTGAAATACACTAAGTAATTACTCTAAGTCCAAACAAAATTATCTTTTGGCACACCATGCTACTTATTTTTCCTGATGTCTCTTTCTTGCAAGGCATGTAAATCATGACCTCTGGTTGCCCCTTCCAGCCTTACTCATTCTGTGATTCTGATTCTGTGAAATACACTAAGTAATTACTCTGAGGCTGCAAATGCATTCACTTTTTCCCATTAGATCATTATTGAAATAATAGCAACTTGCAAGTCAGCCACCCTATCTTGACCTCCCTCCCTCCCTCCCTCCCTCCCTCCCTCCCTCCCTCCCTCCCTCCCTCCCTCCCTCCCTCCCTCCCTCCCTCCCTCCCTCCCTCCCTCCCTCCCTCCCTCCCTCCCTCCCTCCCTCCCTCCCTCCCTCCCTCCCTCCCTCCCTCCCTCCCTCCCTCCCTCCCTCCCTCTTTGCATTCCCTACTCTTTCTCACATATAAAAACCTCAAATGTAATTATTCTCAAATAATTTGTCCATGTTTTAGAGGTGATGTTATGCTGAAATTTTGTGTTGTTGCATCAGAAAAAGAAGAAAGGAGAAGGTTAGTGAACACACATAGTTAAAAAGTATTTATTACAGTGCCAAAACAAAATTAATGCATGCTATTGGTTAAACTCTAACATGCCCTGATGTGTTAAGATAGCAAAAGAAAAGTCGTGGTGGTTTCGAAAACATCCTTTCTAGTTTTAAAGGGTTATTACTAGGAACTGAGAATATTCCAAATATATTTGTAGAATTACAGTCAAACTAACAAGCTACTTCCTAATGCTCTTTGGTTGGAATTTATGAGAACTACCTGAAATGAATTAGTTGAAGTGTGTAAATAACTTTGCATATTTCAAATTCATTGAGCAGGTTACCATTATTAAGATGTTTATTCTTTTCAGTCTGAAGAGCAGTTCTTCACTGCTGATATTTCTGCCTTTGGGCATCTTGGCACCTACTGACACACCTGAAGTCCTGCTCCCTTTTTCTTTTAAGGAAGTGGAATTATTGATGCCACATCCTCTTGTGTGCATTTCTGTGGCTGAAGGACTTGGACCAGAACTCATTAATAAAAACAATTTTATGAACAGTTTTCTGAGCCACTCAGGCTGTGTGCCCACATCTGCCATAAAAACACATTGTCTGGGAGTAGTTTGCTGCTCTGAAGCAGACTAAGTGTCTGTGTGAGAGATTTCAGCTTAAATTGTGTGAAGAGCTTAATTTCTAATTAGTGTATCAGGATTTAATAGGTTCATATCAAATTGTCAACTCTTAAGCTATGTCTTTTATGGAGCATTTTTCTAATGCTAAAGGTGGAAGAACAGAACCTCTTAAAGGCAAGGTATTTTATTTTTGTATAAATAATAATGTAATATGTGGGATACTTCCTTGCATTTCTTTCCAAGTTGGATTAAATACAAAAATGCTTACTTTCCTCCTCCTAGGAAACAGAATTAGTTATTCTAGTCTATGTCTTGTTCCAAAAACATTAAATGAAATAGACTTCATGTTCTTTTTACAGCTGTGTGTCTCTAAAGCTACGACACAAATGCAAATGTAAAATAATTTTTTACAAACATTAAAAGATATTTAATCTCTCTCATACATTGGAGAAATAAGCCATATTTCTTTATAAAAATGTATGTCAGTGATGTTTTGACTGAGAGTAGTGTTGAACCCAGAGCCTTAGAAGGTAGTGCAACAAATGGTGTAGCAATATTCCTTATAAATAAGGTGGAAATCTTGTATCACTATGATATTCAGCTTCTACACTAACTAAATTAGTTGCCGTCTGAAAATTCTGGTTCAATCCCAGACCAAATGCAATAAGAATTTACTAAATAGCTGGAGAGTTCCATACCAAACATCCTCACACATGTACCCATTGTCTTGCCCTGTTAATATTTATTTTTAAATATCACAATCCTTGGTTACATCTACTCAAATGCAATAATAAATGTGTGTTGTCAGTCTGACTCCTCCAAGCTTTTTTCCCCTGTATCCCCCAGAACCTGCTGAAGCAGATAGAGCTCTTGGGCAGTCTGTACATCACTGAGTCGGCCATTAGCAGTTTATTCAGCCTTGCCCAGGAAGGTGCTCACCTCTGCTGCATCATAGCCAAGGTAAGGGATGTATGGAGTAATCCAAAGCAAACGAGCAGTACAAGAAACTCATTTAAGAGCAAAAAAATTTACTCAGAGAAACTACTTTTTTCTCTTCTTGTGGTGCTTTTGCAAGTCTTACTCTACAGAGTTTACCACCACAACTATCTCAGTAGAGGTTTTTTCCTAAAGAGGACCACATCCACCCAACCTTTAATTTAATTAATCAAGCACATTAATTAATTTAATTTAATTAAGCACAATACCTGCACAAGCAGCTTCAGGAGTGTGGTCAGTTCCAAGAGGCTTCTCAGCATTGCTTCAGTTGCAGTTGTCTTTGTGCTGTCTGAAATACTATCTCACCATAATTTTGGGAACTTTTTTAATGTCTTTCCTTTTAAATACCAGCTGTGTAAATTGAGAGAAACTTTACAATGGGCCATGGCTGTGACTGACTGTTCAAAGAAACAGCAAGACCTCTTCAGCTGTGTTTACAGGGGGGTTAGAGATATTATTAAAGATACAAATTTAGAAATACTTTGCATTCAGTATTATCCTTTTGCAGAAGACCCATCACTGCAGTTACTTCTGTCAGTGCGTGTTCTCATTTACTGAGTAGTTGGTGCTAACTTTTGGTATACATGAGTCATTCTGTCAAAATCCATGATACTGGAAATCCCTGCAGAGTTTGGATTTGAAAAAGTGAGAAAGGTGGGACATGGTGTCTTGTTGAAAATAGGATGATCGCAACCACAGGGTATGCAGAAAGATGAAAACCTCCCTTCCCCAGCTACTGCTTGTGAAGTGCTGTGCCAGTTCCTTGTCCTGCTCAGAGGCAGGGTTAGACAGCAGCATTTAATTACTTCTGTGTGCCTTTAGATGGATATTTACACCATAAAAGGTGCTCCTCTGTTCTGAAGGCTGAGAATGAGCCAGACTGAGAAACCTGTAGTGGATTCTTCCAACAGCCTGAGACGTTTCTTTTTTTCCCTAAATTGGTATTTGAGCTCCACTCAGTGGTACCCTAAAACAATGATAAAATGTTGAGTACTGAGGAAGTGCAGAATTAACAAATTAATGAAAATTGGTCTTGGGCCTTTCATCATTTTACAACTTCCATAACAGTTTAATTTAGCAGTAGTGAAGTCTGACCTTTCATAAATCACTAAGCTAATATATTGCTAAAACCTGGCCATGTCACATGTTTACAACTGAGGAAATGCATCCCGTTATGCAAAGAACCCTAAGTGGTCTTTGGCTGCCAATTTACAGCAGTGATTGCATCACCTGTCCTGTGCCTCTGTGTGCCCCATGCACTGGGAAATGTATTTGTCCAGACTGACCATTATCCTTCACCCTCTGTACTGCCTCAGTTATGTGCATCAGTGACCAGGGGACAGAGGAACTGTAACAAACCAGAATTCCAAACGGGTAAAGAGCTCTCTTCAGACAGAGAAACTTAACAGCACTGAGCCTTGCTTGCTTTGGAGGTTAACTTGCATCTTTTCAAAAGCTCCCAACATGAATAAAATGTTCTTACTTCCTGTTTGCAGACTTTGTGACATTTCCAGTTTTTGAGCAGATAACACATGAAATGCTGCTCGTGATGTAATTCAAGTTTCATTTGAGACAGGTTTCACAATCTCTGAAGTAGAAAGGAGATCGGCACTGGCTTTAGTTAGCTATGACAGTAAAAAATTCCAGGTGATTTCAAAGCAAAAAATAAACAAAAAAATTAAAAATTGTTCTCAGTTATTATATGGGTGGAAAAGGATTGAAGTCATGCAAAGATTTCAAAATCTTTTATAGAATCCATAGTTCCCTAGATAGCTGTCATAGTAGGCTTGATAAAAACTAGCCTGATTATTTGTTTACTGTGAAAGCGAAATTCAACAAATTCGTCCATGTAACCTTGAAGTCTTACTCTCCTCGGCAAAGTGTGATCTTGTGGAACACTGCTGTTAGGTATTTCCGTGTCCCAAGCTAAAAGTTACAACTCTAAAGCACATCAGTCTTGGAAGTGAAAAAAAAACCCCAAAACAAGATAGTGCTGTAAAGCTACAGTATTACAGGAGCCAGTCTCTCATTTTACATTTTGGTAAGGAATTCAGTCTTCTCCTTTTCCCCCATCCCCTGCTAATATTTTACAGAAATTAAAAAAGGCTCTCGAACACTCCCCTCTGTTGTGGTATGTTTATTCAGTTCTGTTAAAATTGTTATTATTTCGTCTGTTTGGTATGTTCCTGGTTCTCCCCCATTTACTGCTTTGGTTGGTTCCACTTGTCTGTTATGTAAACCCCTCCCACTTTTCCCCATCAATCACCTTTACCCTGCCCCATTTCCCCATCTGTCATCATAAACCCCACCTCTCCTTCCAGCTCCTTCTATGTAGATCATCTCTTCCTTGACATGTTATTGGTTGTTATGTTATGTTCCCGCCTTCTTTGTATCCCCATTGGTCCCTGACATTGTAACCTCCTCCCCTTGCCCCTCCCTCTGTGAGCTCCCATTGGACCCTGGACTGTGCCCGCCCCTGAGATAAAACCCAGTGCACAGAGGTGCTCTGGGCTCTCTTTGGTCCTGATTTCTGCCAGCCCAGACCCTTGTACTCATCTTCTCTCCCAAATAAACCTGTTCCTGGGAAGTACAGCCAAGTGAGTTTCCTCCATCCTTTTGCCACTACCCACGACGCCTGATTTGGCAGAGCCCAGCAGGATTCGGTGCTCTGAAGGTTCTGCAGTGGGATCGCCTTTCCCCTGCAGTTCCCCACTCCTGGCGAATGCCCGTGCCGGAGTGGCACCGTAGAGTTAGCCTGGAGCTCCGGTGCAGCCAAGAGCAGCGTCACCCCTCTATGCAGGAGCATCACCCATAATTTCATTCCACCTACAGGTACTCTTTGACACTTTAGCATGTAGCTTTGTGATCTGCTGTGAAAAAATCATGTTGCTGACTCACCCTGGAAGACAGCAGTAGTTCTCATTAGCTATCAGAGACATAAAATCTAAGGTCTCTAACAAAAATGAGTAGTAGCATGGACAAGATAAGAAAATTAGCATTAGTTGGATCAAATGGGTTATAAATAGATTTGGATTTGTAACACCCAGAAGAATTGGTAAAACCTGTTTACGAGTTACAGTAAGTAGGTCATAAAGTGATAAAGAAAAAAGTATTTAAAAAAAAAATCATTTTACTAATGATAGAGTCCAATGCCAACTGTATTGAATGGAATGCCATGATAATAGGCTTTTAGAAGATAAAGGAACAAAAATGAAGATATTCATACCTCATAATAGCCCCCTTGGAGAATACTTAACTGTTGGAATTCTTTATGGCTGTACAGCAGATCACTTGCTCCAAGAAGCTTCTAATGGACCTTACCTTACCTTACCTTCTTTATATGCCAGTTTCTTTTCTAGTAAGTATTTATGATGAAGATCTCTTTGGAGATAATCTGTCAAGATAATTATAAATGTTGTCAGAGCTTTGATAAGAATTTACTGCACTTTGTGTTATTTAAGGCTGAAACTGCAAAATATTCCACTTTAGAATTAGATGCCTTTTTGCTTTCCCTCTTTAATCACCCAATCCACGTAGTTATGGTAATTGTATTTCAGGTGATTTCATTACCTAAACCTAGCCCTTATGAACAGCATTCCACAAAATTGAATTCCTGTTAATCCAATACAGGAGAGAAGTGGGTTGTCAAGTAATAAAGCAAGTGTCCCTCTCTTCCTCTGTTTACCTACTTGACCAATTTATGTATGTCCCCATCAGATGGAATGGTTTGGCATCATTGCAAAAGATACAGGGGATGAATCTTGAAAAAGGTGAATAAATTCTGAGAAATGCTCTGACGCCAGTGAGGGCAGTGGTTTTGACAAACCATGGAATCAGGCTTGGTGTTTTCCACCTGTCCAGTATTTCATTTACAGATCTCTTGGTTCATTACTCATGGTCAATATTTTACAGCTTAGTAATGGCACATGGGGCCCAAAATAAAGAGTACAGATCTCTACCTGAGAAATGCAGTGATAAATCACTTCTTGTCCATCAGAGGCAAAATCAGGGCACCCATTTGGCATAGAAAAGGCTTGAAGCAAATTTGCCAACATCACTTGAGCATTATTAGATTTGTCTACAAACTTCTTATTATGGCTAAAGCAGAGGATCAGATCACTCCTGATTCAACTGAACCATGGGAAAATTCAAATTGATAATCTAATTTCTTTAAAAAAAAAAAGAAACAAAAAAGTTACTTTTTCTTGGGAATGACAGTGCATCAGCTTTTTCCTATATTTTTGATAGATAATTTAATTAGTGCTTGGGTGAAATAGCAGTATCCTTTCGCAGAAGGAAAAATATGACTTAAACTTTTTTGTTAGTGTACTGCCTCTTTTTTAATTTAAAGGCTCAGAAATATCTTTCTGCATTAGGCTATATATAGCAGTACTAGGTATAAAATAACAAAATTTACCCTAATAATAAATAATGATAAATAGTAATAAACCCTTCTTACAATTCCAGAAATAAGTTTTACTCTCAGCAATCTTCAGTGAGCCTATAGTTTTAACTGATGCCACAGAAATTCCATATACTTGTGCAAAAACATGATCTAAAACTTTGATCTGGAAAATATGCTGAAGAGTTAATTTTGTCTAATTTTATAGGTCTTAGTACAATTTTTTTGTTAGACTGAGCAGAAGGTTTTGCTTCGTCTATTATCTTCTACTGTATTCAAGCAGAACTAGTACAAAAATATAGAATTCTGAAAGTGAGTAAAGTTTGAATTGTAGCTGAGAGGTTTCAAGTCAGTATAACCTGTGGAGCTTTCAAATAACGGTTGAGAAATAAATAGATTATTTCTGTGAATCTAAAAATATTTTTAAACAGCATCTACTGAAAAACGCTTAAAAAAAGGGTATACTTTTCACTTGCTCGATGATTTCAACTATTTTTAATCAATGCTGTAATTTGAACACTTTTGTCTGAGATCTTTCATCTATCATCAATATCTTGATATCATTCATATTCATTGTCTGTCTGATTTGACATCATAAAAGGCATATGTGGTCTACTTGGTAGCAAAAAATTTTGAAATGAAAAATAACTGAAAAAATGCAATGACACCAAGTACAACATTGTTGGTATTTATTTATATATTTACTTTGTTATATAAAATTTAATAAAACATATGTTTACAAGCTCTATTGGAAATTAATTAAGGATAGCTTCTCTAATAGGTACTCAATTCTTTGCCACTATAGTATTTGAAGAAAAACTTTCAGGAATGCAAATTTTACTTATTAGAGGATGAAGATTTGGATTGTATCTGTTTAGAATTTGACACCTATTTCCACCTTATTTTCAGTACCTCTTCAAACATATGACCTTCCTGCTCATAACTTTAAGTTAGTTTTGTGTGGAGCTCAGAAATGTAGAACTGGAAATTTAGGGTAACAAAAATCCATTTTATACAGATAACATGGCTGAAGGATCTGTTAAATCTCACTCTAATTGCCAGCTATTGATGCTTTTTATAATTTTTTGCACAAATGTCAGGTTTAATTTAAATGCAGCTTGTAACTGGTAGAAGTCAATCACTTAAGCACAGCTCCTACTGAGGTTGTATTACTTCTTCATCACTTAGTGTACAAGCATTAATGACTTGAGTTCTTTGTGTGAGTTTAATGTCCTCTTTGTTGGTGTAGTTGAGATAGCTATTTTGGATAAACTACTAAAGAAATCTGTTGCCCTGAAAACTCAGCTTCTGAGCTTGCTGACATAGTTTTATAAAGACTTTCCCAGGACAGTAACTGTAAACGTAGATATGTATACATTCTTTCTGATACAAGTCTTGTGATGGACATCTCTCACGGCCAGTGCAGTTGGGAAAGTGTTATCCTGACCATCCAATCCCTGGCTGTGGTCAGAGACCTATAAATTCTGGGAGAAGAAATAAAGTTCTCTCTTCCTTTCACCACACCTCGAGCTGTGTTTGTGTGACCTATTCATCTTCAGCAGCAACAGCAATCTGTTTCCCATCCCAATCTTGATTAAGTACTAGGGAAACCTCTAGTACTACTTTCCTGATTGCTGTTTTTCCCCTGCAGGAAGGAGGTGTTGTTGCTCTCTTTAAGATCTGTCACCAGGATTGTTTCAGGTGCCTTTATCCCCAGACCCTGAGAACACTGGCTTCAATTTGTTGTGTAGAGGAAGGGAGGCATGAGCTGGAAAAGGGAGGCATTTCAGGATTCCTTACTGACCATGTCACAAAATAGAGAAGCCCTGTCATTAATGTCTTCCAGAAATTCATGATTTGGTAGTGTTTGATACTGTGTTCCATACTATGCTCACCTTTTCTATGCTGAACACATCTTCAGTCTTCAAAAAATTAGTCCCAGCAATATCATTATTGTATTATCCTTGCACAAATAAGCTTTGTAAATGGGGATAATATTGTAAAACAGGTAAACGTGTTAGTGACTCCATCAAAAAAGGAGAACAAACTAGAGACAATATATTTTCTGGACTCTCTAAAGTGTTTAGAAACTCCACTGTTTCAAATTTTGTCCTTAAAAGACATAAGGCTTTATACTTCTTTAAATCATTTCCTCATGGTCTGATAGGGCTCCTTCTTGTGGGAGTGCTGCAGCTTGTGAGAATTGTAGTTGCACAGAAAAAAGTGGGACATATACAGACATTAGTCAATCAAAAAAAAAAGTGTCTGCTAATCAGTAGCAGCTTTCATAACAGCTACTTTTAACTGTGATGGCCAACATCAAAACATTATCCAGATAAAATTATATCAGCTTCTTAGGCTCCTTTCCTTTTGCACATTCACTATGTACTGCTATGTTTTGGAAAAAAAAACACTTCTGGTCACTAAATCATGATCTCATCCTTTGTATTTCATAAAATGGTTATCTTCCTCAGCTGAAGAATAGCCTCTTCAAGTTAATGATAAATTATTTCACTGCCTCTTTACATTGATGTGTCTTGTAATTTACTGCCCTGAATTCAAGCAAACTGTGACAGAATGTGTGCAGCAAAAATCAAGTTTCTGAGTTTACAATAAATGAAGATGACTTAAATTTTTTTTTTTGACATAATGCCAGTTCAGACTGACACCAGAATCAGTCTAAAAGGACCTTCCATTATGTCCAGTATAATGGTGGAGTTAATAGAGTTAGAAAATTAAAAAGATTGATTCAAATCACCCAGTCCTATTCCCGGCAGTGTCAACATGTGTTTAGTGTGGCCTATATCAAAGCTGAGAGAACAGGAGTCCCAGAAAAAGCCAACTATCTCAAGCTCACATTTCTTTGATTGCTTTAATGTTGGCCACAAGTAAAATTGTTCAGGGTAAACTTGATCACAATCAGGATTGGAGCAGGGCTTAAAGGATTTTTAAATGAAATCTCTGCCTTCAAGGCAGATTTCAATTCTTAAATCAACATCTTCAAATATGAATAGTTTTTTTCTTTCACAATTTGGAGTACTCTTCCAAAGAACACAAGAGAGAGTTAAAAGCAATCCTACAATTACAAAAGTTATTACAGGACTTCGTATCTGGCAGAAAAGGTGGCTTCTTTTATCCCATGAAGTATCTGTGTACTGGTGAATCATTTTATTCCTTTAATATGAGTATCATTATGCCACCTAGTGCATTAAAATATCAGTGCAATTTGAACTGAGTTTTTAATGGCAGAAACGTCATTTAAAAAAACCCAAACTTGGCTACCAAGCAGTTCAGATTAGGCAAATCAAGATTAAAAAAAAAAGAAAAAAACCTATGACTATGACTATGTCTATGACTGCCCGCCCCCCCGTCGCCCCGTCCCCCAATTTTTCAATTAGATTGCACAGCCGTTGCAGTGTTTAAAAAAACCCTTATAAGAGAGCAGCAAGAGCTATAATTTCTTATGAAACACTTATCTGAGATGTGAACTAAAAGGGGGTGGTATACTTTCTGCAGTAATTGCAGTGCTTAATTACTAAAGATACCAGGAATATTGTTCATTTATCCAATGCTCTTTGGTCTTGCCAATTCAGTGCTCAATTCCAAAGAGGTAGAAGATTGTCTATTTTAATAAAAAGCTTTTCATTCAATTTTTTAAAAAGAACAATTCTTGTTCTTCCCACCCACACATGTATATCACAGTGGAAAAAAACATTATCACCTTTTATACCAGTTTGGTAAACAAGCTGATCTTTGCTATAATTGCAGTGATAAGGTAGTTGTTGCAATGATTAGCTCTTCCTCTTTTATGTGAATCTAGTTAGGTCTGTATACAATGATGTAAAATCAGTTGATTAAAATGTGAGTTTGGAACAATTATTTCACTTGCAAGTACTGGTATTCTTTGTTGTACATTGAAGTGCAGAGCTGCAGGAACTCAAGAGTGACAAATTAGGTAATTAAAGTAGAAAAATGGTGAAAAAATAGTCTCATTGTGTGCCTGAGGACTGCATAATTAGATGTTCTCTGTAAACTGTGCTCAGCAAGTGGCAATTTTGGTTCTTCAAGCTGCTTGTGCATGTCTGGTTGTTTGATACACTTTAATTTTGTAATCCGCTGTGACACCAGCAGTTTTGAGATCATTATTTGGTCTGAGCTTCCTTACCAGTCCTACTTCAGAGTGGAGTGGTGAGACCCTGGAAAAGCAACCAGAACATATTATTCCTATAGATATTTGTCCCTGTATCCAAGAGAATTTTGTCATCTGAGTCTTGTGGCACTCAAGCATTTTTAGGGGGAAGCTCACTGCACCAGAAAAGTTGGTTACTTTTGTTCTGGGCATTCCAGAGTTTATACAGATACAGTAAGTAATACAGATATTTGTGAATAGAGAAAATAGATAAAATCCCTAAAGTCTGAACAGAAAAGAGTTTGTGAGAGCTGAGCATGACTGAAACTGAAGAGCAATGTTAGTGCTGCACATGCAGACAGAGCTGGTGGTGTGTCCTGTTCTGAGGTTTAGGACAGAAATACAGTGGGGTAGTGGGAGATTAGTTCTTGAGATTTTTTTGAGGGTTCTGGAGAGAAGAATATCTCAACCTTCATGGATGTTTTTTGCAAATTTAATTCACCTCAAAGTAGCAAAAAGTGTTGGAGGCAAAGAATTTGGATAGATTGTGTGTATTTAGTGACACTTAATGTTCAGAAAAAGTTGTCATCTTGGTGATGTACGCTCTGCAAATTGCATTAGGAATAGCTGTACTTCAAATAATGCTTTCATTATGAAGACACACACAAAATATAACCTATACAGTCTTCAACATGGAGCAACCTTGCCTGGAAATGGGGTTTGTGTTTGAATAGATTTTATTTTTCTGTAAAGCAATTCTTCAGGCCTTACTCCTCTGAGCGTACGTTAGGTCCTTGTTTTGCAGAGTTGTCTGAACAAAGTGTCTCATACATTTGGTGACATGCAGCCTCAATAAAGTCTAAAAACTGTGGCAGTTTCTCTGCCTCAGGGCTGTCCGTACAAAAGTTGTTGTTGGTGGTAGTGGTACCAAAAGGCATGGCTTTCCAACTTTTGCCCTACTGAAGCTCAGTTATGTGGTTTTCCACTGAGGCTTCTGTGGCAATAAACATCCTGCTACAATAAAAGAACTTCAGAGCTGGTTCAGAAGCAAATAGAAAACAGTGTACTGCATTTAGAAAACCAATAGAAAACCATGTACTGCATTTTTTTACTGTACATGTTATCACATTAAAAATGCAGCTTAAGTGGGACCTAGATCAAGGGTCAACTGCCACAAAAGCAGGACGACACTACAAACAGCCAGCTGCCTAAATATTAACAGTGTGCTGAGTATGGTTACTTACATTGTTTAAATTAATCCAGAAAGCAAGACACCTGGAATAGAGGAGATAATCCAGAGACACTAGTGACAACAGCTATTACTTTCATTAGTAAAACCTTTTTAACAAATGACACACCTTTTATCACCGTGCTTTAAAGAAAATTGCCCAGGAATAGATTACAAATTACTTTAAATCTTTAATTTAAAGCACACTAAATCAAATTACATCCAGAAGAAGAGGAGTAAAGAAAGTATGAAGTGTAGATTATTTGTGGCTGGGAAACTATGAATTTTTCAAAGACTTCTAAAACATGAGTGACCTAAAAATCTATTACTCATTGTGAGCCCAGTCTGAGTTTTGAAAAGCCATATTCTTATACATTGTAAAAATGTCTGCATTATGGTAATGCAGTCTGTCCATGATACAGCTGAAAAAACAACCTTTTCTGGGGAATGAAGTAAAATGTATGTTACAGAACCTCCTACTATTTATTTATTTATTAAATTTAAATTTATTTATAGTTTTTGAGGTGAATGTGTGTGGATTACTTAATTCAGCTCTAACCACTCTGAACTTTCAGTTTCAAACATTAACCTCAGTTAAAATCATGGAGTAACTTTGTCTCAGGTGAAGTCTCAGCTACTGAAACCACTGAAGTCCATGTGACTGCATGGTGAGACAGAAATGGGAACTCTGTATTAGGAAGAAATTTCTCACTCTGAGAGTGGTAGGGCACCAGAACAAGCTTCCAAGAGAAGCTGTGGATGTCCAATCCCTGCAACTGTTCAAGGCCAGACTGGATGAGGCATTGAGCAGCCTGGTCTAATTGAAGATGTTCCTGCCTATAGCAGGGGGATTGGAAGTAGATGATTATGAATGCTAACTGTGAAGCAGGGAGCACGGTGCCTGTGGAAATTGCAGGCCACATAGCTTTCTCAGTCTTGCCTAGGAAAGTGGCCTGGGAATTCATAAAGAGGAATTAAAACAATCCTCAGAGATAGAAAACAGCCTTGCAGGTCCTGTTTGTCTGTTTCTTGTTTCCTTGCAAGAGAAGGTCGAGGGGTGGTGAACCCCACTGACCAATGATGGTGATGTGTTAGTTTACTAACCAATAAGAGTTTTCTTTTCTGTACTTTTCACGTATTGGTCTATAAAAAAGACCAGAGGTAATAAACCGGGGAGAAATTCTCCTGTTCAACTCCACAAGAGAGTCTGTGTCGTTCTTCCCTCTGTGCCCAATAGAGCGACAGATGATCTTTAAGATCCCTTCCACCCCAAGTTATTCTATGGATCATGGACTGGGCTTTGATTATTAGAGCTTGGATGGTATGAAGGTAAAGTCATTAATTCAAGGCTGAATGTAAATGTTAGTTGGTGGCCCATGGATTTCATTGTCACAACATGGGAATGCTCCACAATTATGAATGATTTAATTTTCATAGTACCTGGTGTACAGTGGAAGTAACTTTGTACAATGCAAGAGATGAAAAATTTTCCTGATTTGAATGAACTATATAGCTGCCTTCATATTTTGTTTTTCCATTTGCAATATGTCAAGGGATATTATTAATAATACTCTTCTAGAAAAGGTGAGGCTGCTAGTTTAGGTAAGAGAAACCCTTAGGTTGCTACGTTTAAATGCATGTCTGCAGGTTGTTTAGGAAGTTCTATTAGGAACTTACTAGGAAGTGCAAGTTTTCTGAGAAACAGGGAAATGTTGATTTTTATTGTGGAAAACAGTGGCTTATTTACAGGACTTCCAAGAATGAGAAAATTTCAGAAAGTGCATATCTCTGCCTCAGCCTGTTAGCCCTTATTACCCCTCAGAGAAGAGCTTTGTGTTCGTGTTTATTTGCTTCTTAGCTAAAAAATTATCATGGCCTACTTTATTACTTGAAGAACAAGAATTAGGTGATCTCAAAGATGATAAAAATTGCATGGTTATTTTTTTCTAAATTGAGTTGAGTTCAAGAACTCAAATAATTAAGATTTTAAAAAAATATTTTCAAAATGGTCATAGTTTTCAAAGTTTAGTTTTAAGATATTGAGAGTCAAATTTTATGTTAATCTGTTTTCTGAGACAGGATGAAACTGGGTAATAACAAAATACAGGATTCTTAGAAGCCATTGGATGATGCCAAGTTGTCAAGGAGTCCTTCTCATCTCTTCCCACAAGAACAGGTAACGTGTGGTGTTACAGCCCTTTCTGAATTTTTCAGAGGGGCCACATTGGCAAACACATTCTGTTTTCTATAAAAAGGAGTATCATTCTTTTATGTTCCCTAAAGCAGTGCTTGTTTACAGGAGAAACTTGTGGAGATGTTGCGAAGAGCCCAGGAACTTACTTTCTGCACGCTCAAAACCACACAGCACTGGCTTGTGTGTTGAAAACATGTGAAATTATTTAGGTGGATAGGGTACAAGTGATGCATTGCTTTTACAGCCCTTTGGCTGGAGAAGCAACTCTTCTGGTCTGCAAAATTCACTTATTCTCATCCTGGAACACTCTTTTGCCTCATCTTCCATGGCTGTTTGTAGCCAGGCTTTGAAATCATACTTGTGAGGTTACAAACAGTAAACAGGTATGGATAAAGAGGATTTGGAATTTTGAGAGAGAAGGATAACCTTTTAAAGACAAATTCTAGCAACTTTTGACACACAGAGCACAGCACACTGAAAGCTGGTGCCATAGGTAGCTGGGGCTGGGAGCTGTGTATCACTGTTGTCAGTGGATAATTGTGGAAGTCACAAGAAAATGAAGAGCAATGAGAAAGAAATGTAAGTCATACTTAAGGAATATCAGGAGGGACAACATAGAAGTGGCTGCTTCTCACATAGAATAACCACACATATCTGTTTCAGTAGCTGAGTTTGTGGTACAATTAGATAATGTAAACTTCTACACTTGCAGCTCTTTAATTTACTAGACACTTCTTCTGAGTAAGGCTGTTTGATTAATTGGCAGAGAAAAATATGCTGTGTCTGGCAAATTAGATTTCTGTCAAAGTCCCTGCAAGACTCATTAAATCATATCTGAGAGTGCAGGAGCTACGCTCAGCTGCTGCCTTCTTGTGTATTAGGTGGTTCAAGTTTTAGCTCTGACTATACAGCTGTGTACATGAAATTAGTAAATGTAGCCTCTTTCAGCACCTTCCCAGGCAAGAGCAACAAGACTTCTTAGGTCACTGCAGAATTTGACCATGTTAGATAGGACAGGCTGCAGTTCTGAGGCAAAATAAGTGTGGTGGTTTGACACAGATTAACGTTTGGGGGAAGAAGTAAGAAACACAAAAGGAAGTGATTTCTTTAAGAGAAGCTGCTGGGAGCTTCTTCTGTGCCTGAGATAGGCCAATAGCTGGTTAGTTCTGAGAACTCACAGCATTTTGCGCCAATTAGAAATTAGATACGCTGCTGTGAATTCCACCTTTTAAAAACCACAAGCCTGGGAACTATCTCTCTTAGCTTCCGGCCTTGAAGAGGTAACTGGAGACCAGCCCCTGCCTGGCCCAGGTGGCCTGGCGGGGCCAGGCCAGGCTCTGCTGTGGCACTGGCCCCTCCTGGGAAGCCCTCTGGGTCCCAATCTGGCTGGGGTGGCTAGGGCCCCTTCCCAAGGGGGCTGACCCCTTCCTGGGGAGCCCGCTGAGGCCTTTGCAGTGGTACCGCCGGGCCAGGCCGGCCCCAGCTTGGCTGAAATTCTGCAGCCGCTGAGTTTCACCAGAAACTGCCAGACAGGAGGAGGGGAAGCCTCACCACATCAGCCTGCGGTGTGCAGCCTCTGAGTGCTGGCCTGGCTCCTGAGATCATAGTCGCCCTTGCCCAGTGCAGCAACAAATCATTCAGCATAAACAGCTCCAGCTGCTGCCCCCAGCAGAGCTCACATGACCATCCACAGGCCTGGGCAAGATTTAACCCTTCCACTACACAGATGAGACCTGCAGACCTCAGGACAGAAAAAGAGGGACACATAAAAAAACAACATGAAAACATCAAGGTTCAGTAAAAGAGTCAAGCCTGAGGTAAAAAGAAGATAAAGTGATGCTGAAAGGGGCTGAGAATTCTTTTGATAGGGCCATGGAGATAAAAAATGATATACTGAACTATCTCCTTTAATTTATAAGAAAACATGGGGGTGTTATAAATGCAACGGCAGATTAAAGATTAACAAAGATTAATTTATTATAAATTAATAAAGCAACAAACAGCGAGGAAAAAACCACAATAAATGGACAGCGCAGCGCTGGGTGGACAGGGTCTATACGCAAGGTATAGGTGTTCCCAAATCCACGTCTGAGGGTTCTCTGGCCTGGGTTTTTATAGGGATTTTATGTCCCCAGGCTAGAATTCCAACCAGTTTCCATTCACCAAATGTCCCTGATTGTCTGGTGAATGGATTTCCTGGCCTAGAACATTGAGTCAGTAAGTATCCGGGCAGAGTCTCCTCAAATGCAAAGTGAGTCTGTATGTATTTTAACATATTTCATCACAGCAGGATCGAGAGATCCGGGCTAGCGCCGATGGATATCTCGGAGGAGTAGTCTCTTCTTTGTCTTTCTTGATTGAGTTTCTGTAGTATGGGTTTGGCGGGTGTGGTGTTCGATTCTGGCAACGACCATTTTCCTGAGGCTCGTCCCTTTTGTCTTGCTTGATGGTCTTCGGCCGAAATCGGCCGGGCGTTGCCTTTCTCTGGAGGTAGACTTTTAGGCTGGTTCTTTTGTTTCTATGATGGCCTGTGTCCTGTCCTTTCCTCCGAGTTGATGAGTCTGCTGAAACCTGTTATCTGGGGGGGGTTCTTTTGCAATTCGTGATTTTTGGAAAAGGAATTCTACCTCGACCGGGAGGAGAATTCCTTATTCCATACTTTCATTTAGTTATAATTATACATACTTTATTTAAACTTCTTATTCCGAATTTTTATTTACCCAATTCTTTATTACAGGGGGATGAAGTATTAAAACTGTAGGTCTGAGCAAAGGCATCTATTAATAAAGCCAAACAGATTTTAGACTAGCTGTGATCCCATGAGAAGCTTAAAACAGAGAGAGAGATGACAGTGATAAAGACCCTTTTCCCCCACAGAGGGAAGAAGAAAATCTCAGTTTCCAGAGGTGATAGATAAATACAGATAAAGAAAACCTTTAGATGGAGACAATTAAAGAAACCTTTGCCTTTTAACAACTCATCCTTTAAACAATACCCCATGAGTTCATGGCCCCTGGACACACCTCTAGGAGGGCTGTGAAAATGGGAGGAATGTCACGATGCAGAACTTTTTTGCCCAGGCAGCTGCTATTCACAGAAATAAAAAAACACGAAAAAACTGTTTCTTGTAGAGAAGTCTCCATGGCATGAAAAGAAAAAACTCCTTTCCCTACAAAAACTGATGAAAAACTATTGTATAATTAGTGCTGTTTTAAGATCCCAGATTTTGTCTCTACATGGTCAGTTGGGAAAGGGAAAAAGTTGGGCAGGGGGAGGAAAGGTGTTCTAGAAATTTTCTTCTGATGCTTCTTCTTCTTAATATTATTATTATAATCCTGTTAATAAAATTCTTTATACATTTAAAGTTTTAAACCTGTTTTACCCTTCTCTTAATCCATATCTCACAAGAAATGAGTAAGTGCACTGGTGATTTTAGCCAGCGCTAAAACCCATCACAATAAGGAAGTCATGGAAGTGATAATTGTGAATACTCAAAAACAGTGTGAAAAGATGTTTACGAAACCCCCTTCCCTCCCCCCGCCAAACCTCACAACAATAACAACAGCAAAAGAAAAAACCCCAAACCAGCTGGGAGCCAATCTCTGAAGCAGCATTTGATTTCTTTGCCAGTTGCACAGTGGATTAAAAATTTGTTCATTTTATGGTAGTACCCATTTCATCATGTGAAAAGGAAAGCAAGGAAGTTTTTAATGCCTTGTTCAAGAGATGTAGAATTGAATAAAGACAGAAGAATTGATGCAAGATTATGGTACATTGCCAGATCTCCATAGGAAAGAAGTAGACACAAACTGCTTTGGCTGAGGTCATGGCTGTTATTTCAATTCTGTTTAAATGACAAATAAAATTATAGTGGTTGTGTTGTTGTAGTCCTGATGCTCTAAAGAGATATGTATCTGTTGCTCTGATAAAAGATATTAACTCTTCTTACAAACCTTACTTCACTTAAATCATATTATAAATTTTAAAAGGAGGAGAAAGGAGTCTGCAAGTGTAGCATTAAAGATAAACATTTTGATAATACTGGTGAAGGAAGTCAACATGAGACTTAGCTAAGGAGTTGGTGAATACCTGTCTTGGGCTTTGGAGGACACAGATTCTATTGTTTATCAGCAGATCCTCATTTAGATATCTGGCCTTGCCCAAATTCTGCCAACATAAAAATGTGCACTCAGCCTTAACCATCTGAGTAATTTAAAAAAACAAGAGAACCACTACCTGCTAAAAATCTTAGCAGACATGCACATCTGTTGGTCTGTTCATGACAGATTTCTGATTTTTGATGATAAATTTCAGTAAATAAATATTAATTTGTTGACTACTGATCACAGTGCTGTGGCACAAAGGAAAGCTTTTAGAGTTAAATAAGTGAAAGATCTTTTTGGTAAACTGTCTGCCTTTTCAATGGAGTGCAACAGACAATCTATGAATTGACATAAAAATCTATCTGTAAGTTGTTAACTCCTGTTACAAATTTATGGATAGATTTGTATGTCAGTTCAAAGTAAGCTGCCTTCTAACCCAACAATGAATACTTAAAGTCCTTTGCCTGTAGTGTGAGTCCTTCCACATGACCCACAGATTTAGGCTTTGTGAGGTTTGTCGTGTAGTTAAAGTGGGATATTGTTTAAGCATGGATCTGTGATAATGTGTCCACATTCAAAAATTTCATAGCAGTCAAAGCAACCCTGTTGTATTGTTTTTTTTTCATGTTTCAGCAAGACTTGATCAGAAGAAGACATTGCAGTGGCATTCAGGTATTATCACTTATGTGCTGGGAGTAAATCTTGCCAGTTATACTTTTTTCATGGCTTCAGAGCAATGTTCTGTTGTAATGCAGTTAGGAAAAATGGTATTACCCAAAAAAAGCACCCCCAAAAATGCAGACTTGCAAGTTCTTTCCCTTATCTTGTTCTCCCCAGTTCCCCTTATTGGTTGTGTAAATCCCCCACACCCCTTTCCCCTGTCCTGAAAAAGGAGTGTTTATCGATATCTTCCTCTTTCCCTCCTGCAACTTCACCCCGAAAGATCCCAAGAAATAAAGCTGTGACTGCCATCTCAGCAAAGGGAAAGAGCCTCGTTTTTAGGGTCTCTTCTGGCAAGCTAAAACTACCTCCCCTGCCTCCCTGGCCGCTGTGAGGTGGACAGTGGTAACAGAGGGGCAGGGGACATAGTAATTATAGCAGTGTTCAGCAAGTGAGAGCTGATTGAATGAGGTGTACTTTGGCATTTGGTTTCCATATGGGATGTGTCGCTGCCTGCTCGGCCCTTCACGCCCTGGCTAGCTCATGCCAAGCGTCAGCGGCAGGAGTGGGGAACCAGGTGAGCACTGTGTGGCTCGACCTGGAACCTCTAGAGCTCCTTTGGGCTCGGGCTCTATGATATGCAGGGCGACACGAGGTGCGGTGAAGGGAGAGAGAGTGCTCGGAGTCCTCCAATTTCCCAGGAACAAGTTTATTCCAGCAGGTGCAGGGAGAAGGCGATGAGGGACAGGGCTGGGATCTCAAGGGGAAGGTCCGAGCCGAGACCCTGGGCACCTTTGAGCGCCAGGTTTTAAAGCCCGTGGGCGGCTCATACAACAACCAATAGGATGGCAGCAGGGGAGGTGTTGTGGGAAGGGGTTACAATACACAGATCCAGTGGTAGGGACTCGGGGGAGGGAGGATAACCGTACAACCAATAGGGCATCGAGTAAGGGGTGATGAGCAGGGAAGGAACCAGAACAAAAGGTGTGGTGTACATAGATTGATAGGGCTTGGGGGTAGGACCAAAGTGATGGATGGGGAACAATCTGGAAAGAAGGGAGGGGTTTACAATGACAGGCAACTGGGGACAAACCATATCAGGATAGCGGGGGAGTAACTGGGGCAGACCAACTCTAAACTCAACGAAGGTGAACAAGCAGACTTAATGAAAGTAAACTAACAGGCGGCAACAGGGATGTAGTTAGTAAAGGAGATGAGACATAAACTTTGAAGAATTCAAGATTTTAGAGAAGCTAAGGCCTTAATTAAAAATAAGCCTTGTTAAAGCTAATTAAAATAAATAGATGGGCCTTGCTAAAATTAAAGGTAGATAAAGAGGCCTTGCTAAAATTAGAGGTAATCATTGGCTAATAACTAACTGTCTGTCAACTTCATGCTTGTTTAGCTGGGCTTGTAATAAGAAACAAAGAATCTGTTACGGAACTTCAAGAACACAAGACAATTGCAAACCAGAAACCCATTGAAGACATGAAACTAGGAGCCCAGCCAAAGGTCCATTTGTCACTTTGCATTGAAAAGGTAGAAAGGTCAGGACGAGGAAGAGCCTTATCTCTTCCTCCCTTTTGTGAACCCTCCTCATAAAAGGACCACCAACCCATTTCAAGGAACAAACTACACATGCTTAATTGCTTTTTTCTTAATTAGCATAGGAAGTGGTGTTGTCTTTTAAGCAAGGCAAACACCCTGGTTCAAGGAACAGCACGGTGGCCCCCCCTTGGCCACTCGGTTCACTACCCACAAACATCAATGTGATGGATGGTGAAAATGGCGTTTATTGTTGGAGAATTTGACATTTTATAACCTAGGGTCACTGTGTTACTCCCATCTGCTTTCATCACAGCTAGGTGCTATTGGCTAATTGCAAGAGGCATTACCATACTAAAGAGGGGGGGGGTGACTATCTTTCCGTTACATTCCGATATCTTCCGAGCGCCAGACCTTACTTCTACAAGTGGAGAGTGGCTAGTAACTGGGTTATGCATATGTATTAATATTCAATACTTTTGTAAATAAAAAGCCTGTATTCATCTGCATTTGGGGCTGTGCATATTAAGGGGAGACCCAGCACTGGCCCAGTGCTGCTAATAAACATACCACTCTATAACCTTAAAATGGTTAAAGAGTCTTTGTCCATCTCATTTGGATATTAATACTAGATCATATCCGTATTTTGGTAAATCAGAAGAACAACCCCTCTTATCTATCCCTCAGCTCTGCCTTTTTATACACCTCGATTTTATTAATTGAGATGCAAGAGAGACTCTACAGGTCTTTTTTTTCTTCTTGTTTTAAAAAGGTAAATTTCATTGAATTAGATTTTAAAAGCTGAGTGGGAAAGTCTGCAGGCTTTGCCAGGTTACTGAGGTGTACACTTCAAATGGCAAAATCAACTTAGAACCTGTGGATTGCCATTCCATCCAACTACATTTTGAACATTTGGACTGGTGCCAGGTTACTGCTCTGCATTTGTTTGGTTCCCATATAATTTACACATGGTTGTGATTTACCAAAATATAGATACGATCTAGTATCATTATCCAACTGTAATGAACAAAGACTCTTTAAACGAATAGGGTTAAAAGGTGTATGTTTAGTTTCAGTGCTGGGCCGATGTGCAGGGTCACCCCTTAATACCCACAGCCCCTAATACAGGCAATTACAAACTTTTTATTTACCGAGATACTGAATACAAATACATATTCATAACCCAGTTGCCACCCACTCCCCACTTCTATGCTAATTAAGAAGAAGCAATTAAGCACGTGCAGTTTGTTCCTTGAAATGAGTCGGTGGTCTCGTTATGGGGAATGGTCATAAAAGGGAGGAAGGAATATATCTCTTCCTCATTCTGACCCTTCTACCTTTTCAATACAAAGTGACAAATGAACCCCTGGCCATGCTCCTAGTTTCATATTTCCAATTGGTTTCTGGTTTGCAATTTTCTTATGTTCTTGAAGTTCCTTACAAGATTCTACGTTTCTCATTACAAGCCCAGCTGAACAAACATAAGGTTGACAGACAATTAGTTATTGGCTAATGATTAGCTCCTAATTCTAATAGTGCCTATTTTAATTAAATTTAACAAGGATTAGGTTTTTTTTATTATTAAATTTGGCAAAAATTAATTTTAACTAAGGCTTTAGCTTTTCTAACATCTTAAATTCTCCGAAGTTTATGCTTCAGTTGTGACAGTCAGTTCTGTTAGTATTTTATGCTATCTATTGATTTTATATTTCATTAAGTATTTTATTTCAAGCACTCCAGATAGCTCTAGATTTATGTTTAAAAAGTCAGGATGTTAAGAGAATTTTATAAATGAAAAATTATTTGGAAATCACCAGATCATGATATTTATGTAACAATTTAAAGTATTACTTCAAGCGATGACAATGATCATGGCAGCAAATGATCCACGAATGACATCTGAAGGAACAGAAACCAGCCCATCAAATGCCAGGTGGGTTTTCCCTACCTAATAATAATAATCATCATCATCTATCAAGCAAATTTAATTTTAAGATGAAAGAAACAGCTTACTCAGCTTCTGAACTGAAGGCAGAGATTAATGAGAATCAATTGAAGCATTTGAAAAGTGTGCAAGCAGAGAGCTCTTTCGGACCTCAAATATTCCCCTTGTCTCTGGCAGAGGCAAGAAAACTGGAAAGAGATGGCTGTACAGAAAGACCTAACTGATGAGTAACTTTGATAATTTTCTCCTCACTCGGCAGGAAACTGTTGCATCTCATATCTGCATTTGTAGCCAGATGTAAACACATGTACTTTCTAAATAGCTTAGCTGTAGCCATGATAAAGGAGAGAAGAGTTAAAATACTTCTAAAAGGAGACAAATACAAGTGGATAGTTCCCATCTGTAAAATTTCTGCCAATAATAATAAACATCTAACAGCATTGCTTGTATATTTACCTGACCTGTACCTTTCTTCTCTTGCCTATCATTAAGTTCCCAGAAAGTAGCTCTTTCACTGACTGTTCCTTCCCTTGCCAGTGCTGTCTCAAGCTTTTCCTTTTTGAGTGCTTTCATTTTGTTCTTTTGCAGTCCCTGGAAATGGATGAGCAAGCTTTTGTATGGATCAGGCCATACTCATATGCTTGCCTGACAAGGATCTTCCGCTGAGATGAAGAAGGAATCATTATGGGACCAGCAGGTTGAATTAAGACAGAAGCCTTTCCACTTTTTTAGGAACTCATCTTTTGTTGGTTTTGGGGCTGCAGAATCATGTCCAGGGAGGCTACATTTACAAGTGACTGACATGAGATTCAGAGAGATGAGCTTCTGCTCAGAAACCCATTTATTCAACAGAGGAACAAATTCAGATCCAGAGACAGAGAGACCCAAACAGAGGCAGGCTGGTGGTTTTTGTGGGACAGAACCAGGGTGGAGTTAAGGTTGGGGACTAATAGGGACATAGCCAGGGAGAAATCCCAGAGGCTCAAACCCAATCAGAACATCATGGGCTGCCACCCCACAAGGGTCCAGGGTGGGGCAACTCTTCCCAGGCTCTCCGGGCCCATCCCCTGGGACAGAGGAATGGAATCCCTACCCTGGCTTTCAAGCCATGCCTCTCATTTTAACAATGCTTATCTGAAACAAAATCTTTGCCTCCCTGGCGCCGGGGGCGGGTTTGTGCCTCACAATCTTTGTCACTTTGTTCTCACAAAGAAGGTGAGGATAAGTTTTCACAGCAACTTAAATTAGCCTGACCAACCTAATGGCTTCTGTGATGGAGTGACTACACTGGTGGACAAGGGAAGATCCACTGATATAATTTACCTGGATTTGTGTAAGACTTTTGACACGATGTCCTCATACTGAGAATCCTCTCACACTGGACATGTGTGCTCTTCCTTTATACTTCATATATAACTGACAGATAGCCTTATTTTGCTGTTACCACTTTTTATTTTAAATTAACTGCTAGTTTCAAGCTCAAGAAACTAATATTGAATGAAGATATCAAACAGTACTGGTCCAAAGATGGGCTCCTGAGGGACCCCACTCATCACCACTCTCCATCTGGACACCAAGGAGTTGACTACTGCTTTCTGGTTCTGACAATCCAGCCAATGCATCATCCAAAAAACAGTCCGTGTCTAATCCCAAGCCAGCTGGTGTAACCAATGCTACTTTCTAGCTTCTGTTGTGTCTCCATAATGACACACTTGTGTGTCCCTGCCAGAGTCCAAATGCCTTCTTGTCTGTCTTTGTTTAAAAATGGGCTTACCTGGATTACAAAAAATGGGCATTTCTGGCACAAACATTTCAGAAAATTGAATTTGGAAGGGAGGCTAAAGTTTTCTCTTATATACATCCCATGAAGACTCGTTGACATTCAACAAGGGATCTATAATGTCTGCCACTGAAGAAATTGCTATTTCCTATTCAATGTGCCATGAAATTCTGTGATGTCATTACTACAGTGGTATCTGACAGTAGAGCAGAAACTGTCTTATTAGTTTTACTTGTTCCTACACTGGTGTTCTTAGTTACAACAGAGGTGTCAATATACCAGCTAAAGGTTCTCCCTCTGTCCCTCAAGGCTTCATATCCTTTCCTTCTATATGTACATCCATATTTTGTAAGGAGATAAGCATCTTCTGTGTATATCTTGAATTTTCAAAGAAGCCCCTCTAAGGAGAATTTGTGACAGCCTCAGGCTGAGTGAAGGCAGTGCAGAACTGGATGCTTATGAAGCTGAGCCCTATGCCACTGAAGAGACCATGTCACATAAAGATAAACAGTAGGAGCCATGAAAGATATGCCTGTCTTGACATAATTTCCTGGTCACTGTACTGTCTATTAATTCTCAGCTTTATTGGTCAGAGTACCTGATGGCTTATAAAATAAGGGAAAGAAACTAAACCTAAAACAAAAAAATATATCAGACCCTTAAAAATAAGTAAAATTGGAAAGCTATGCTGAGGTTAAAGCCTTCTAAAACCTTGACAGTTGCCCAGAAGAATTCTGAAGGCAGAACAACTTCCCTTGGGAAAGTATTTCTGGTGGCTGTGCACAGGCAGTTTCCTGAGCTGTTGGTGAGGTAGGGAAGACCATATACATCCTAGATTCCTGGAAGTGGGAGTGGGCCCTCCTACCCAGAAATTTTTAGTTCAGCTGTTAATAGAAAGATAGCAGTTTTTGATAGCACAAATTGGCTTAAAAACGTCTTTCCATCTGTGATCTTTCCTTTATGTCCCTGTGCATATACCTAATAAACACACATCAATTTAGAGCACCGGTAGATAGCTCTTTTGTCCTGTTGCTGTTTCTAACATGATTCAGTAAGTAGGCATAATGGAGGCAACTGCATGGGTGATGGTGACTCCTACAGAGTTTGCCATGTCTGCTGAGTAGCAGCTGGAATGCTGAGAAGAGCACTAAAGCAGAGCTGCTCTAATAGAGTGAAATTCTGCCTCTGCCTCAATTTTCTTTTGCAAATGTTTCTATTTCCTGCTCTGGATGAATTTCTTGAACTTATTCATTTCACTTGCCAAATGAATAGCTGTTTCTCCTTAGCCACAAACAACCACTTTTGAGTCTCCAGCAATGCAGGAATGTCCAGGCTGCAGGGCACAGGTCTTACCTGTTCCCTCCAGACCTGCACCACGGATCTGTTTAGCTGCTGCTGACAATGATTTAGTTGACTTTGAACAACTTTGGGTCAGATTAAGATTCAGTCTACTTGCTGTTTGCTTTTATTGATTCTCCTGCTTTATTGTATGGTCTTGTTCTCTCTTGCTGCTTTATCTTCAGGCCTTAGAAAAATCTAGACTGCCAGACTAATGCTTACATGTCATTTTTATTCCCTTCTGTGTAATAATATAAACAATATTGGGCAGACTCGCTCAAGCTTCTGTTTGCAATAAAGCCCATGTCAGAATATAGCAGATTTTCAAGGAAGTATTTTGGATCTCTGCTAGAAAAGCCTGAGATCCTTTCAAAGGCCAGTGACTATAGATGATTTTGTACTTATCAGTGTCGCTGATATTGTATTGAGAAGAGAGAGAAGAAAGACCAACTTACAAAAGTAGACTTAATAAACACTGAGACACTGCTTCCTCCATCTTCAGCAACTTGAAACAATTGTGGTTATATCAGCTCTTCCAAATGAGGAGGATAACAAATCATTCCAGGATGGAAATCTAGCATGAAAATCTCCTTCTAGTTTTTTTCCTGGAAAAATTTTGCATGTGTTCTGTAAGCTCTCAAAGTACTCCATTAGGCAATATTTATTTATATAGCTGTGTAAATTATGGAATATATTAATACAATATATATATTTAAATATTTTTACTTATTAATAGAATATTAGTTGATATTAGTTATTTATTTAGTTAGTTACTGATTTGAGGCCTGAGAAAAGGAAATGAAAAAAAATATAAAAGCTGGGATAATGTGAAATAGACCAAAGGTGATAGAATTGTCTGCCCAGGATTTTAAAAAGTGATTTATAACATTAAATTTCAGTCTTTTTAGGTTACAGCTTGAATTACCAGGATGGTATCTATCAAATTGTGAATATCTGTGCACCATCAAATGGCAATTAAATCCACTCAATAAAACTAATACTTAATTGCTATTAATTTAAAAGTTGGCTTATAATGTATTTTCAGTGTTATTGCCATCCTTGGGATGTGCACACAGTTTAAGAGCACTGAGTGAGTGTTTTTAAGGTATCTGCATGTCTGTGGTAAGATTTTACCCTTGTGCTACTTAAGCTGTCATCAAAGCACTTTAGATGGAGACACAGCAATAGAATAATTTGGCCTGGAAGGGACTTTTAAAAGTCATCTAATCCAGGCCCTCTGCAGAGAGATAAAAAAAGATAGGGAAAAATAGAGGGCTAAGTTGATTGTCACTCAGCATGGAGGAAGAGATCCACACATGGGGCAAAAAGGCATATTCAAGCATAAAATCAGGAAACAATCTGAGCACTTTTGCATTAGAGCTTTTTGGCTGTAGAGATCTAGGAAGAATTAAATCATCCTCACATTTCTGTGCTAAAATGATTATCATGTGGCGTTTTAGGGTCATAAAAACCAAGTGATAATTCTCTATGTGTGGTCTGAAAACTTCACAAGAAGGAAGCAGAAGTTAAAAGTCAGTTTTGTCAGGCTGTTGACACATTATGCTATGCAATAGTGGCACCCAGTGGAGGCTGGAATTACAGCAAAGTTTGTGCTGCCCCTGGGTATGGTCTGCCCAAATCTGTCCTGTGTTCAGGAAGGCAGCAGAGGATTTGGGAAGACAGGTTTATGAGGACCAAAGCGATGCACCACTGAAGCATCCTCCTAAATCAAGGCAAGCCATGCCAAATGGGCTTTTAATGTGAAAAAATTATCTGTTCACAACAACCTGGATTTCCTACAGGATAGACCCTTTGCCTTAACTGCATTGATTAAAAACAAAAAATCCTTAAGTAACATCTAATGCAAGAACATTCTTGGGGAAGTGGGGAAAAATGCCTTCTATTCCTGCTGACCTGAGAATACTGCCTGGATAGTGAGAGTATCAGCCTGAAAAGCTTGGAGAGAACATGAGGAGCAGGATATGTGCAGGGGGGAAAGGGGGATCAGAAGGAAAACATGTCTCCTTGTTCAGTTTCAGTCTGAAAAGTCTGTAAGTTGAATGACAGAGGCACTGAGAACAGGAAGGATGCCAGGAGTGTCAGGTAGGGAAGGAATTACCAAGGGAAAATACCTTCCAGCTTTAAATTCAGGTAATTCTGACAGTATCACCACTAAAAGTAAATGGACATTAATAATAAGCTGTAAGCAGAACAACCCCTCTCAGAGTGGAGTCCTCAATATGCTACAAAATGAATGGACTATCAGATTTCTGAAAATGTACTGTTTACTGTGGTGTGCCCATGCTGCTCCGTGGGGAATGAGGCTATCTGCCCTGGTCATCTTCTGGTTATTGCTTTCTCAGGCATCAGACTATGTATTGCAAATAGTTCTGATGAACAGGGATTTGGGAATAACTGACATGCAGTGCTAAAGAGAATGGAATGAATTAGAATAATATTCCTGCACACAAGGTGCTGTTGAGCTGAGTATAACAGTACCTGTTATATAGTGGCCTGCTCATAAGATCACAGAAATGTGATAAATGAGAATGATGATCTGAGTTCCTAAAAGAAGTCCATCCTTAACTGCTTTAGCACTCTCTGCCCTGTGCATTTATTTATAGTGTTTTTGTTATAAGCACTGGATGTTTTGGCATTTTGTCCATGCTGGAATTGTTCTAGATCTGCAAAGAGTCGCTGGATGCAGGAAAACACCTTCCAGGACTTTCTGTTGATCTGCTTATTATTCAGTCTGAGAAACACTCAGTTTCTGGAGAAATGAAAGTTCATTTGAAGGATAGTAAGTAGCATTATTATAATGGCCTATATCTACATACTATGTGGCTGTAGGTAAGTAAATTTTTATTTTCATTTTTTATTATAGCACAGGATATGAGAGAGAAAAGGAAGTTACTCAAGAGTAAGAACTTTCCCTAGATGTGTAATGTGAATTTCACAGCTGATCCAAACATGATGTTTTACTACTGTCTATGCTGAGGAAGCAATTACAACAAAAGAGAAGGGAAAAGAGCAGTTAGAATAGGTTTGCAATTTATTTTTGAGCAAGATACTTGATCTGTTCTGAGAAAAACAATTAGAAGGTATAAGTCACCTTTTAGTTATTAAAGATAGCTTCTGTCTCATTCTGTATCCTGGAAGAAGAGCTGAGTTACAAGTCACAGGATCTCATCTAGGAAATATTCATGGATGAGGATACATGACTGACTTCCTACTCCTGTTGGCTACATTTATTTATGTATTTAAAGGTTGTGACATATTGCTTTCTAACACATGGCAGTGTTAGAATTTTCCAGCCCATGGATTTCTGTGTGGCTGTGTCAGATGAGGTTGAGAAACATACCCTGCACCTTTATTTTACCAGCTTTGCCAGTGTATTAGTGATACTGATGTTACTCTGAGTAGAAATTCTGTTTTCTGCTGTCCTTTGATTCATCTTCCCTTCAAGCTCCTTTAGACATGAAACAACACACTTGCATCTGATTTTTGGCATATTTCTCTGCTAGTAGAATTTATGTCTTGTATTAACCAGTAAAAATGAAAAACTTGATACAAAATGTATGAAGAAGGTAAGGCACTTAGAACCTGGGGCATTGGATAAGACATTAGGACAGAGACATCCAATCAATCAGATCAGGACTTCCAGCCTCAAAAAAAAAAGACAGGTAATTGAGACACACCTGTGTAACTACAACAGTTTTTTCTTACAGAAAAAAAAACAACCTCAAGGATTCAGTAGCTCTGGTTTCAGAGTGATGTGGTATACCTTAGAAACCTAGATATCACACTTTTCTAGTATCACTGCTAGATGTCCAATTATGTTATCTTTGATTCCTCTGAAACAGAACAGATCCTAATCCTGGGAGCTCTCCTGGATCCAGGAGAAACCCAATACCATTATGTGGAAACCTGCCGTGCCTCCTCTTCTGCTCTTTATGGACTGGCAGGTGTCAGAATGCAGCTTGGTCATATGATATTTCTCGTCCAGACTTGAGCTTTACAGATGTGAGGGATTCAGTTGGTTTGGAATATGGAATGAGAGTTTTTACTGCTCTGAGAAGTGAAGCTTGAGTGCTAATATTTAGTACTCTGTAGTTGTTACATTCCTTCTGTCATAATATCCCTTGCATTTTTCTAAGAATGAGAAAACTGGTTAATGGATTAGGTACAATATTAGAAAAACAGGCAGTGACTGGATGACAGAATCAGAACAGTATTTGGGATTTTCCTAAACAACATATTTGTTTTCTCAGATCTGTGCAGCTAAAGTAAAGCAAATTGAGGCTTTATCTTTGCCATAACATAACACTTCCACATTTATCTATCCAAAATACCTGGAGAAGATCCTGGGCTGTTGAAGCTGGAATCTGCTCACTAGGTAAATTCAATTTCAGTCAGTTCTGACCTGTTTATCTAATGTGAGATCAGCTTATGAAAATAAGCTGACTTAGAAATAAGATTTTGAATGCAGATTGTAATTGCCCCATTATCAAAGTGCTGCATGGTACTTATACTTGGATTTTCATATGTTAGAAGAACAATTTCTATTGAAAGTGTAACCTTTCCAAAGGTTTTATTGAAAGTGTAACCTAACCAAAAAATTGTGGTTTTGCTTCTCCTAGCTCAAACACTAGCTTAACTTTAAATATATGTGTTGGTTATCCTTCATAAGAGTGGTTCTCTTTGTTGAGACCTGTTAAAGCAGCAAAGAATATTGAGTAGAAGAAAAATCAAAATTCAGCTTGTAAAAATATTCCATTTTCTCAGCGTTTTAGGATTGTCCTTATTTCTTCTAATATAGAATCAATGTAGCAACTGTGTTTGACCGAAGAGCAGCACTGGAAGGTGCTAATGGAGAGAAAAACATCTGAGATCACTTTACCTGATGACTCCTAGTAGACCTGTGACTGCTCATAAAGATTGTATATGAACAGCTGATCTTAAACTTGAATATCTTAGGCTTAAAACAGTTCTGAAATTATTTCATTGCCACCTCAGTAATTGACATGAATCAGTGTTTGTAGGAGACCCAAGGACATTTACCTAACTGTCAGGAGAGGAACCTTACGATCAAATAACTTGGGTCTGCTGTAGCCAATAAAGTTCTATCAATTTTCTCTAGATGAAAACTGCCACTTTTTCACTATTTTTGAATTTTTTGTTTAAATACGGGTCGCAATTTCCCCTGTTGTTATTACAACATGAATGGACTCTTGAGTTGCTCACTTAAAGTTTTACAGCTAAAGTACTGTGAGTGTTTTCATTATAAATAGGTATCATAAAACTATAATTTGCTTGCAAAAATTCTCTGCCAATAAAAATCTGGCACCTCCAAGCTTGGTTCTGGAGCTAATTTATTTAAAATAATTTATTAAAGTAATTGAACATTGTGAAGTAATGAATGTGGCAAACAATTCTATTAATCCATGGTGCCTTGTAGTGCTGTTCTTAAGTACCAGAAATTTTGGGAAGAGAAATAAGGGTAAAGCACTGAGTCAGCTTTGGTAACTATGTGAATTTAGACATAAAAACATTTTTCTGAGCAAGTTACTCTATATATTTAATACATTATATTATATAAATATTCTACTATTGTAGTGCATTTGATTAATGTATATATGATTCAAATACTGCTGAAGTCTTGCATTTTAGAGAGTGGATATTTTCTAGATTAAACTGACTGACACCATTGAAAAATGTTTGCAGAAAAATTGTTTGCATAAGGATCTTTTTCTTAAAAGTGTTTGCAAAAATCTCATATTTAAAATAAGAGTAAAAAAAAAGGCAAAACATCCTATGCATGTCCATTTCTCAGTTTCTCTACCTCTGTAATGTAACTCTGCTTTCTACTGTGTTTTTTCCATTGACATAGTTTGAGAATGGAGTAGGGTTATATTTGTGTGCAAGTCACGGTATAATGGTATACACCTGGGCAAGAACTTTAAGTCAATGAAAGAAGCTGTATATGAAATTACTATAATAATAACAACAGGGATTATTAAAATTATTAATTAAATCTACAGCATAATTAAGGTTTCAAAATTTTGACTTGAACAAATCTGGACTTCTAGCAGGAAAATTATCTTTCCTGAGAAAGACGCTATGAAGTCTTAGGTTAGATGATAATGAATGGCTGTGACCCCCATTCTGCTCTTTTTGAACAGAGAGCCTTTCTTATTATCATAATAGAATAAAGCTCTTCTAAAAATGTGGTGTGTATGAGATTTTCTTTTTCCTCATGAAGAGCTAAACCAAGACACACTTGAAAATAAAACCCATGGTGTCATACCAAAACCTAAATGATACAAAGTAATCAAACATGTTGAAAGAGTGTCCTTGTTTTTAAATGCCAGGCACCAGCTGTTGGAGAATATATCCTCACGCCATGATGTGTCTGTGACATTATTTATTTAAAAGTAGATGACTGGAGCACATATATTTCAGGTAGCACATCTCATTTTCTGGAGTGCCCTGCTACACATAACCTGAAGCCCCTGTTTGTTTATAGGAGTAGTTGAGGTTGGTATTTTTCCTTTTCTCAGACTACGATCCCCCGGGGTAAATAAAAATGAGGGCCAGTGAAAATGGCTAATGTATGGTCTTTCCTTAATTCAGATTTCAGGTCCCAGTACCTTGTTCAGCATTCTTGTGCACCACTTGACAGTTCCTTGTTGACATCTTGTTGACAAGTCCTTTTTCGGGTCTATGTGGCTTCATTTTAATGGATTTCAGACCCCAAAATATAATGTATAAATCCTTATCCATTATTTAAAAGGAACAAGCATATACTTTCTGGAATTTGTAATGCAGATGCAGTTGCCAAGAAAACCTACAAATAGGAGTAGATTCTTGTAGCTTAAAAACAAACCAGTATATCCAGCACTCAAAAAAGTAGGGCACAAGAACCTGAGAAACATTTGGTGTCATGTGTCACATAACTTCAAGAATTTATAATATGTGAGCATAAATAGTTCTTCCTTATTCTTAGAGGGTTCTGACTCTACAGGTAACATAGTCATTACTGGGATTGTTTGACAGAATAGGAGAAAGAAAATGTAACAAATGTTGAGTACAAGGGTCTTGGTAAATGCCTTTTTTTCTGCACCGCCCCCCCCCCCCCCCCAACCCTGCCCCAGCCACTGTGCTCATCATTTGTGACCAGTGGTTTTCCCTCTGTTTTATCAATGCATCCTAATTCTGTGAACACCTACTTGCACTACAAAGGACTTCTGCATATCTGCAAGTGAATTTCTTTGCAGTCTCTTCTCATTCCCTTTGTAGCCACTCAGTGTTTATTCTGTAGAAATGGAAGGATATCATATTGGAAGAGTAGATTAGGAGAGCTGAGCTTATCCTTGGGTGTTTCACTATGTTTGTGGAGTGTATTTTGAAGCAATGTAAGCTGTGATTTATGGGAATGGAAGTATGTGAATATTGCTAGGCTAATAGCAGTGCAGTGTTTCTTTTATCAACTGCAAAAATTCTTTAAAATACTATCTTACCCTTCATATCAGTCCTCAGTATTGAGGGGGTTCAAAGCCAGCTATTCTCTTATCCTTGAAGCAAAGACAAGTGAGAAGTCTGGATATTGACCTTACTGATTTTGTCCATCCTTTCTGTAAATTGACTTATTCTCTTTGACAACCATTTGTACTTTTTATCTGCAACAAGCTTAGAGCATCTCTGAGCACAGAGGAACATGAATTTTGAGGTGCAGGGCTGCTTCCTCTTGGTTTCATAGGGAAAAGGGGTTTGCACAGGATTTATCTTTCAACTCCTAGACAGTCCAGAGTAAGGAACTTCTTATTTCATCATGCTCTGCACTTTGTTTCTCTCTGCAATATTGATGTAAGGTTGCTACTCAGGCATTGCCTCATTTAATGCATCCTTCAAGCTGATACAGCCAAATGTATTTTCTCTTATGCCACATAACAATATTCCTACATCAACTTTACACTTCTTGATGGATGAACGCCAGGAAGAGCAAATACCTCTTCATCTGCTTGACCACATCTCAAGGAGGGAAGTTTTAAAGGGAAGCTGTAGTCAAAGCTGCTGTGAACCAAAGCACAACTCACTGCTAGTTTAGATACAAAGCTAAATTATTGACATAAGTTTCAAAGCTACTGAGTTGGGAACTGTTCAACCTCTATTCAGGCCCACATTATTCCATGTGTACAAAAAAGGGCTTATAAATTAGATGCCATGTCCTGTACAGCATTAGTTATAAAAATCATTGCAGTTTTGTTCACTGGTCACTGCTGCTGCTATGGAATTGTTGCAGTAGTTTGGATTACTCAGGATGATATACTTGTTATATTTGGGGATGTTTTAATGGCATCACTTTGTTACTACATCATCTCATTCAATTCCATTACTTGATAACAAGTCATCAAAATACTCCACTCAGGTGGGTGTTTGGGATAGCAGCTGTAGAGACAGAGGGTGTCAAGCAATTTAACACCTTGCTTGGGCTATCAGATAACCCAGTCAGGACTCTTGAAGGGGGAAGAGCAGTGAGTACCAATTGCCACTTCTACAGTGCACTACCTACAGTACAGAACAACTCGAGATGCTGTGATTCCCATCCACAAGATGATCCGAGAGTTGGAGAGCCAAGGGGTGCTCAGCAAAACCCACTCACCCTTCAACAGTCCCATTTGGCTTGTGTGTAAATCTGAAGGAGAATGGAGATTAACTGTAGACTATTGTGGCTTGAATGAAGTGATTCCACTGCTGAGCACTGCCGTGCCAGACATGCTGGAGCTCCAGTACGAGCTGAGTCCAAGGCAGCGAAGTGGTACACCACTATTGATATTGCCAATGTATTTTTCTCCGTTCCTCTGACAGCAGAATACAGGCCTCAGTTTGCTTTCACCTGGAGGGGCATGCAGTACACCTGGAACCAACTGCCCCAGGGGTGGAAATACAGCCCCACCATCTGCCATGGACTGATTCAGACTGCACTAGAAAATCTGCAGTACATTGGTGCCATCATTGTGTGGGGGAATATGGCTGCAGAGGTCTTTGAGAAAGAAGAGAAAATCATCCAGATTCTCTTGAAAGCTGTTTTCGCCATCAAGAAGAGCAAAGTTAAGGGACCTGATCAAGAGATACAGTTCCTGGGAGTAAAGTGGTGTCTCGGTTTTAGAAGACAGGTGTCTGCTAGGGAGGGCAGGAGCCTCCCTTGGAATGAAAGAATGTAGGTCCCCTCCCTCCAAATTATTATAATTCTGAAATCAAGGGGCTTTCAGGCAGAGATCTGGGGATAGGAATAACAGTTCTTTACTAGTATAACCAGGCAAACAAACAACAATAACTACAGCATTAGCAAGAAAACAGAACCAGGGACCCCATGACAGCCTTCTCGGCTGAGACGGGATGAGATAGAGGCTTTGTTTCACAAACCCCCTTGGGCAGTCAGTCCCGGTGCTCCTGCAGGGCTCTGAGGAACAGTTGACTGGAATAGCAGGGATGAGCTGAGATCCTGGGCCGGTGGCTGAGGTGTTTATCAGTGGCTCCGTGGTGGTGGCTGGCACTGCCATATGTCCTGGCAGGACAGGGGGTGTGAGGCCACCAACAAAGAGGGAAGAAGGAGAAGCAGCAGCAGCTCCATCTGGGTGATGGCAAAATTCCCTTTTCCCCACTGCAACAACTCTGCCCCCAGCGTGTCCTTCTCTGAAGCTGAAGAAAGCCGGCCAAACTGTCCCCACCCTCCTTTTTTTCCTGTCCCCTTCCCTGGCCCTGGGTCTGGCCAAACTCTTTGTCTTTTGTCAAGCACCCACCAAGTACCCACAGGTAGGTTGTCCCCACAACTAATGGGTAAAAATTCCATGGGCAAGCCAGAACTAAAAAAAAGACACCTAACCCCCAACAAGTGTCAAGATAGGTGGTGTCAGATCCCACTGATGTCATCAAGATCACTGCAATGTCTCTACCAAGCAGCAAGAAGGAAACACAAGCTTTCTTAGGTACCATAGGTTTTTGGAGAATGCATAGTCCTGAATATAGCCAGATTGTGAGCCCTCTCTACCTGGTTACCCGAAAAAAGAGTGATTTCCACTGGGGCTCTGAACAGCAAAAAACTTTTGCCCAGATCAATCAGGAGATCGCTCATGCCGTAGCCCCTGGACCAGTCAGGACAGGACCAGATGTGAAGAATGTGCTTTTCTCTGCAGCTGGGACCCATGGTCTGTCCTGGAGCCTTTGGCAGAAGGTGCCTGGAGAGACTCGAGGCCGACCACTGTGACTCTGGAGCCAAAACTACAGAGGGTCCAAAGCCAACTACACTCCCACAGAGAAGGAAATTTTAGCTGCCTATGAAGGAGCTCAAGCCACCTCAGAGGTGGCTGGCACAGAAGCACAACTCCTCCTGGCACCCCAACTACTGGTGCTGGGGTGGATGTTCAAAGCAAAGGTTCCCTCTACCTACCATGCCACCAGTGCCACATGGAGCTCTCATCACACAGCACACCCGTACTGGAAAACTGAATCACCCTGGGATCTTGGAGATAATTACAAACTAGCCGGAAGGTGAAAACTTTGCTCTCACTGATGAAGAGGAGCAGGAACAAGTGACACAGGCTGAAGAAGCTCCACCATACAACCAACTGCCAACAGAAGAAACATGCTATGCTCTTTTCACTGATGGTTCCTGTCGCATCGTAGGAATGAACCAGAAGTGGAAAGCAGCTGTATGGAGACCCACACAACAAGTCACAGAAGCTACTGAAGGAGAAGTTGAATCAAGCCAACTTGCTGAACGCAAAGCTGTTCAACTGGCCCTGGACATTGCTGAAGGAGAGAAAGTGGCTGTAGCTCTACTTCTGAGATTCATAGATGGTAGCCAGTGCTCTGTGGGGATAGCAGGAGAAGTGGAAAAAGGCTAATTGGCAGTGCAGAATAAAACCAATCTGGGCTACTGATGAGTGGAAAGATGTCGGTAACAGAGTAGAGAAACTTTCTGTGAAAGTCCGTAATGTGGATGCCCAGGAGTTCCCAGGAGTTGGGCTAATGAAGAGCACCGAAACAATGAGCAGGTGGATCAGACTGCAAAGATAGAGGTGTCAAAGATAGATTGGCAACACAAAGAATAGTTGTTCCTAGATTGATAGGCTCATGATGCCTCAGGTCATCAGGGTAGAGATGCCACCTATAAGTGGGCATGAGACCAAGGGGTGGATCTATCCATGGACAGTATTTCTCAGGTTATTCATGACTGTGAGACATGTGCCACGATCAAGCAAGCCAAGCGGTTGAAGCCACTATGGTACGGTGGGCATTGGTCCAAATATAGGTATGGGGAAGCCTGGCAGATTGACTACATCACACTGCCCCAAACCCACCAAGGCAAGTGCCACGTGCTCACAATGGTAGAAGCCACCACTGAATGGTTGGAAACCTACCCTGCGACTCACACCACTGCCTGAAACACCATCCTGGGCCTTGAAAAGCAGGTCCTTTGGAGGCATGGCACCCCTGAGAGGATTGAATCAGACAATGGGACTCATTTCAAGAATAGCCTTATAAACACCTGGGCTAGGGAACATTGTGTTGAGTGGGTGTACCATATCCCTTATCATGTACCAGCAGGTGGGAAAGTGGAGAGGTACAATGGGCTGTTAAAAACCACCTTGAAAGCATTGGGTGGGCAATCTTTCAAAATTTGGAGCAGCATCTAGCAAAGGCTACCTGGTCAGTTAATACCCGAGGTTCAACCAACCAAGCAGGCCCTGCCCAAACTGAGCCCCTCCATACAGTAGATGGAGTCAAAGTCCCAGTGGTACATGTCAGGGGTTTGCTAGGGAAGACAGTTTGGATCAATTGTGCTTTGAGTACAGACAAACCCATTTGTGGGTTGCACATCACGTTGCACATGATGGATAATGCAGAAAGTAGGAACAATATGATGTGTACCTCAGAGAGGTCTGATTGTTGGGTGAGAACTATGAGTAAATATCACTGCTTAATATCACTGCCCTTGCCTGTATATACATATATATATGTATATAACATATGTGTTTGTAGAGTTAGAATATATATTAGTTTTGGTAATAAGTTGATGATATGGGGATAAGGGGTGGAATGGCCTGGGGTGACTTTATGATGCTTGAATCCCTAGTCGCCTTGTTTATGTTACATATTAAGTTCTGCACCTTTAGGACTATGCAACTTTAGGGTATGAAGGGGGGGAAGAAGAAACAGACAGTTTCTGTTCGGAAAGAGCCCTCACTCCCCCACATCCTTCTCCTGGACTGCTGTGCTGTCTGCAGCACACACAGACAGCAGGGCAGAGCATTCCTTTGCTTTTAGTAAGTTTTTAGCTAGCAGAGACAGAGAAGTTCCCCAGACTTCTTTACTTTTTTCTTGCATCTGTTCAAACCTGCTCTGGACTGAAAACCCAGACAAATTCCGGGAGCTCATGCCTGTCACCCACTGGGGCCTGGGCCTTGTCATTTTCCAGCGCCAGAGGGGCTGATAAGAACCTGAGCTAGCTGAGCAACACCACATTAAAAAGACTTTTTTCTGGATTTGCCATCTTATTGAACAGCGAGAAGTTTTATTGTTCTATATTATTCGATTTCTGTTAAACAGTTTTTTCCACTTTTCTCCAAAGAAATCTTTTTCCCTGAAGCAGCTGGGGAAGGGATCACTTGAATTTGCTTTCTGGATGGACCCCATTTGGAAGCTCTCGCTCAAATTTGCCCTATACCAAGACAAATACAATTATTGGCGCCCAATGTGGGGCTCGAACCCACAACTCTGAGATTAAGAATCTCATGCTCTACCGACTGAGCTAGCCAGGCTGGCTGAGGTGGGGAAATACCTGAAAGAGAAGTGCCATGATTAGCACATTTTTCTCCATAAGGTGAAAAAGATCATTGCAATAAGCTGAGCCCTGGTGTATGCTTACTGCTTGCTGCTAGATACTGTAGGGCAGCGAGATAAATCAGCAGCTACCCCAGTCACTCAGGCTGCAGCTCAGCCAGCAGCTAAACCAGACAGTGAACCTAAACCAATGGTTGTTGCTCCTAGCATGAGAGGTATGAAACACAAAACCAAAACTGATCAGCCAGTGAATGATGATAATGATGCGGGGGAAGGACCCTCGTCCTGTGTAGTGGTTTAGATTCACCAATTTGAGTTTCCCGGCCAATGCACCAAATAATGTGGTGGGTTTAGAGCTGGCTAAAATCACCAGGGTACTTACTAATTTCTTGCTGTGAGATATCCATTAGGAGAAGGGCAAAACAGGCTTAAAACTTAAAAGGAATAAAGAAACTTTATTAACAGGACCACAAGAATAAAAAAACCTGAATAAAACCTCCAGAACACCTTTCCTCCCTGTGCCCAGCTTTTTCCTTTCCCAACTGACAATGTAGAGATAAAACCTGGGATGTTAAAACAGTAACAGCTATACAATAGTCTTTTCATCAGTCTTAGTAGGGAGAGGAGTTTTCTGTTGTCATGCCATGGAGACTTCTCCACAAGAAACAGTTCTCTTCTGGCTTTTCATTTCTACTTATAGCAGCCACCTGGGCAAAAATTCTGCCATTGTGAAATTTCCTCCCATTTTCACAGCCCTCCTAGAGGTGTGTTCATGGGCCATGAACTCATGGGGTATTATTTTAAGGATGAGTTTTTCAAAGGCAAATGTTCTCTCCATCTGTCTCTGTGATCATCTCTGGGAACAGAGGTTTTCTTCTCTCCCTAGGGGAAAGGGTCTTCATCACTCTCATCTCTCACTCTTCAAGCGTGTCATAGGATCACAGCTACTCCAACATCTGCTTGGCTTCATCAATGGATTCCTCTGCTCAGATCTACAGCTTGTATACTTCATTCCCACAGTACTCTTTCATGAATTAAAGGAGACTCATTATCCATCTCCGTGGCCCTATCAAAAGAATAATTCTTCCCCATTCAGCATCTCCTCATCCCTCTTTCATCTCAGGCTTGACTCTTTCTTTTACTGACCTTGATGTTTTCATGTTGTCTCTCTACGTGTCACTTTGTTCTCTTCTTTCCATGGAGAGAGGATTGAGGTCTGCAGGTCTCATCTGTGTAGTGGAAGGGTTAAATCTTGCCCAGGCCTGTGGATGGTCATGTGAGCTCTGCTGGGGGCAGCAGCTGGAGCTGTTTATGCTGAATGATTTGTTGCTGCACTGGGCAAGGGCGACTATGATCTCAGGAGCCAGGCCAGCACTCAGAGGCTGCACACCGCAGGCTGATGTGGTGAGGCTTCCCCTCCTCCTGTCTGGCAGTTTCTGGTGAAACTCAGCGGCTGCAGAATTTCAGCCAAGCTGGGGCCGGCCTGGCCCGGCGGTACCACTGCAAAGGCCTCAGCGGGCTCCCCAGGAAGGGGTCAGCCCCCTTGGGAAGGGGCCCTAGCCACCCCAGCCAGATTGGGACCCAGAGGGCTTCCCAGGAGGGGCCAGTGCCACAGCAGAGCCTGGCCTGGCCCCGCCAGGCCACCTGGGCCAGGCAGGGGCTGGTCTCCAGTTACCTCTTCAAGGCCGGAAGCTAAGAGAGATAGTTCCCAGGCTTGTGGTTTTTAAAAGGTGGAATTCACAGCAGCGTATCTAATTTCTAATTGGCGCAAAATGCTGTGAGTTCTCAGAACTAACCAGCTATTGGCCTATCTCAGGCACAGAAGAAGCTCCCAGCAGCTTCTCTTAAAGAAATCACTTCCTTTTGTGTTTCTTACTTCTCCCCAAATATCAATTAATGTCAAACTCTGCCACAACACTATATGGGTTTTGCTGGATGAATATAATCCTCCCTCCCTGCCTTCTTTCACAGTTACCCTCATCCTCATCCTATAAATTTTGATGTGCTTTATCCACCTTTATATATTTGGTTTGTAATGTTCATGTCTTCACCTATATAGTTAACCTGTTGTAGCTTCAGGTAGGAGGTGCTATTACACAATGTATGAAAGAATAGAAGACACACAGAGCTCTGATTTATCACTTTTTGACTGGTTGGTGCAGCCTCTGCTTTTGAAATTCTCCTCTGGGAAAGTTGAGATTGTTTAAGAGGTGATCCCCTTTGTGATATTGTTCACATATTTGCTACCCTACCTCTGGATCTCAGTATCTCCATTTTATTCTTCTGTAAATCTACTTTTTTTTCTGCTGGATCATCTTACCAGAAGCACCCAGCTTTAGGCTGATAGTGTTATCCATGGATTTTACAGTGGAAAATCAGCTGACAGATGCCTGTAAGACTTTCCATTTAGTCTCACTAAATTGCTCTGGTGATCAATTTAGAGAAGGCAGAAAAAAAGTTTTGACCAAAATTTTACCAATATGTAGGGACCACCTGAACATTAAGTGAGCAAACAGGAATAGTAGTAAAGTCATGCGACGAGAAAAAGCTTTGAGCATCATTTTACACAAATGAACATAAACATTGCAGTTTACAGAAAGGCAATGGGTCCTGGTTCCCAGAGTAGCATGAAAAAACTTCCTTAAACCTCCTTATGGAAAGCAGAGAGTTAAAATTGCTGTTGTGTGTAATATTTCAAATCACGAAGTCATTAATGTAATTCATCCCAAGTTTTGTATTGGTATCTTTAACAATGCCTAGTTTTGTTTATTTTTAGGAGGAAGGACAGGTATACTGAAAAAACAAGACTGTTGTCTCAGAGCTCATTCATTCCTGTTGTAGAAAAAATAAATTCTTTCCTTTCAGAAGACTTGATCTATGCAGTAACATGGTCACACATTTATTTTGTCACTTGGATTAAGTTTCTACAACAGGGCTATGCTCATAAGGATGTAAGTTAGTTCCTGGCATTTTTCCAGTTATCAGTACTGAAATATTAATGATCAAATGTTTACTGAATGCCATTCCTCAAATGCAGGAACTCCACAGCATCTTGTTGCATTCATGGAATTAATTTGTTTGCATTATCTGGCCAACTGGTTCTTTTGTATTGCCAAGGTGATGAACAGATTTGACATTTCACTGATTATTTAGCCAAAATTAAACAGAAAACAGGGAAGCCATCCAAAGTTCCTTTCAGTGTGAAACCTAATTATAAAAACGCTTTGAGCAGCAATTTCTTTTGGGATGTTAAAGTGCTTTTATTAGATTGTTCCCCTGTCATTTTAAAATTTATTGCTAAACACTTGTAAATGGGGCTGCCTGCTGAAGTAGAATTATTTTATTTTCTATATTTAAGATGAGACGAAAAAGTGCATGGAGCAAATTTTAGCCTGAATTTGTTAGTATTTTACATGTTTCTGAAAAGGAAGGAGAATAGCTAGTGCTGGCTTTCACAGATCCAAAATATGTAATTTAACTTTGTGTTGAATAAAATTGTATCTGTTTTTTTTATTCACAATTCAGCAACTCCCAGTTTCCAAAAACTATTACTTAGCAAATAATGAAATCAAATATGTGATTTAAAATTTGAGTACAGCCCTTTGTTTTTAGAATCTCATATTATTAATGTTGATTTGCACAATTACTGGTGATAGAAAAAATTAACCATGTTCTTGTACCTTTCTTTCATAAGCCATTACCTGTTCTCAAACAGCATAAAGTATTCTTAAATCATTTGTCAGGGTCATTGAATATAAGTTGGCCAAGTGAATTTTAAACAGTAAATTTGGAACTGAGAGCTGAAGTGGGTCTTAGAAGTTTCTTGTGAAGTATGTTTTTTAGTGTCTTAGAATATGTTTCAGTTTTTATACTGCCTGTTGTTATTAACATCCTTTGGATCCCAGACAAGGTGTGATCTGGGGAGATTTCAAGGTGATAAAATTGTTAGGTTTTGCATATGATATTGTCTAGCACACTTTGGGTACTAAATCATATTGTGAGGACATAGATTAATTCTTGACACTGAGATCTATTAATATACCTTGAAGCCCAGTGAATTATGTGAATCTGCTGCTTCAAGCTGTAGAATTCTGCTATAACTAGGAGGAAATATTTTGCTGTAGGTAGATTAATGTTGAAAGCTTGTCAAGAAAAAGCTTAACATTTAAAATTTATTCTTTCTCTTTTTGCCAGTGCTAGCGCTTCTATGATAAATATCATCTGTGATCTGAGGAAAAATAGAGATATAATTTCTTTTATATTTATCTGTATTACTAGAGTTTCAATGATATGGTCTATTCCCTATTAAAAATTGCACCCCAGTGAATAATCTTACAGAGGGTAATTTTTACTCCTACCTCTCTGAGAGCTCAAAAAATACAGTAAATGTCAGTGATTATCAAATAATTTAATTAATGCCCATTGCAGGACAAGTAATTAAGATAACATCTGTATTAACAGATAACAGAAATGAGAATAAGAGATTTACTAAATACTAATTTGCTAAATACTTTTTGAAGATAATGGATAGTATTTAACATGGATGTTGTGATGAAGCTTTGAGTTGAGAGAATGCAGTCTGAGCAACACAGCTACGAGCAGGTGTACAACACAAATGTGGGTTTGTTTTACATTTGAGTGTTGAACTATATTTTCAGTACTAAGCCTTCTTAACTCCTCTTTGTATTTCTAAAGTGTCCAGAGCTGGGGGTTTAGCCTGGAGAAAAGGAGGCTCAGGGGAGATCTTAACACTCTCTGCAGCTCAGTGAAAGGAGGGTGGAGCAAGGTGGGAGTCAGCCTCTTCTCCCTGGCAGCCAATGACAGGACAAGAGGAAATGGCCTCAAGCTGCACCAGGGAAGGTTCAGCCTTGACATCAGGAAAATGTCTTCATGAAAAGGATTGTCAAGCTTTAGAATATACTGCCCAAGGGAGGTGGTGCAGTCACCATGACTGCCAGAGCACTGAGTGCCATGTCTGCCTGAAAAGATGATGTTCAATCATTGGCTGGACTGGGTGATCTTGGAGGTCTTTTACATCCTAAATGATCCTGTGTTCTAACTACTTGCTTGTCAACGTGTTAAGTAATTCAGGGCTATATTATATGGGGAGAAACACATTGCTGTAGATTTGAAAGTTCACAGATTATGCCCCTGTGCACAGAGAACACTGCTGTGTTTTGCTGCTAACAATGGTACAAATGAATGTGCCCTGTTGCTGTCTTTTATTGTGCCAGTGGGTGTCCTATAATTTAAAACTATATGTGTGTGTATGATCTAGCTGCCTGAACTGTGTAAGAACACTTCAAACACTCTAGAAGCATAAACTTAAGTAATTTCTCATTTTTCTGTTTCCCTTTGAATTAAGCAAGGGATGTGTGGACCTGGTGTAACAGAAGTGCTGTGCAAGCTCGTCAGGAACTCCTCAGCCAGGGTCATCTTAACAGTATTCTTTTTGATCCTGTGTTGGCTTTGTGACAATTTCAGGGAAAAGAAGCAGAAAAAGAGTCTATTTAGACCTTAGTGCACGCTCAGGTTTGAGTCTTTAGTAGAGCTCAAATGAGGTATAGTAGCAATTAACATTTGCTTATCAGAGCTTAATCTTGAATTTATGTTTAACTTTAAATGTCTGTCAGAAAAGACTTCATTGGACCAAAATCTATTTCACAGAGCTATTAAGGGAGAAGGAACTGCAAGACTTCTGGCAGGACAACAAACTCGTATGCTGAACTCATTTATATTTGCTAAACTGAAACTTCCTGCAACACAAAGGCCACCAAATTTTTTTTGAAAATAAATTGAGTTGTTTAGTCACTGCAAAGAAAAGACAAATGGAAAACCATATTTGTTTGCAAAAGTGCTTTCTACAGTATTTCTAACTTCTACCTATTGTTTCTCCATAGGTTGTGCCTGGCTGACATCCTCACTGATACCAGCCATTCTGAAGCTACTCATGCAGATGCAGCAGCAGTAACTGCCCAGATCATATCTCCTCATGTTCACTCAGCATCTCAGAAGCTTTCTGGAAGATAAGGAAGAAATCATGACAGCACTTGTCAGTAAATTTTGTACAGGATTTCCAAGTCCATTTAAAATAACAGGTATTTACATTTTCATTAGAAATATTTCCTAAATAATGTTTACCATATTTCCCTTAACAAATAAAATAACAATTTTAAATTCTGAACCAGAGAATTCTGCAATTACATAATATTTTTTACTCCAGGCCACATGTGAATAGAATTTATGTATATTTGTAAAAATAATATCTGTGTGAAAATCTTTCTTAAGAGCCTCAGGAAAGACTCAGCAAAGCATCTTCTTGTCTGATTTTTGTCTGTAAAAGAGGAATATTGAGAGCTGCTAATCTTTATGCCTGTTGTATTTTCCAAACTTGCTAGAACTCAAGCTCACCACTACATCTGCATTTGTATGATGATTCAGAGGAAAAGTAGAGTGTCATAATCTATGGTATTGTTACAAGAAAATAAAAGGTCTGTCTTTCTTGTCTAGGCTCCTGATCTGTGGTAAAACAAGAAAATGGTAACAGCAAGATTTTCCTTAATCTGGGTCAGTGAGAATAATTTAGAAAAACAAGATGACATTTCTCATTGCTTTCTAATGAGTGGAATATCTTCTTTCTGGCACTGTGGTCCCTCCCTCTCAAATACCAGAAGCTTTCATTCAAGCATTCTCTTCTCTCTAGTCTGGAAATTCTGTTTCCCAGAGCTCTGTGACAGAGTTTACTTTTTGGGTCTTCTAGTTTGATTTCTCATGTGTAATAGATCAATACATTTGGAAATTTTTCTAGTGAGCCCAGTGGTTAAGCACTTCCATTTGAATGCATGATTTTGTGTGGTTTTTGTGGTTATTTTGTTGTTTGTTTGTTTTTAAGATGCAAAAAAGAGTAGTACAAGGATGTGAGGATTCTGTGGTGACTGGGCATTACCTGAGATGTACTTAGGCATTCTTCAAAAGGCCCAAATAGAACTAGTGATGCAGAAATCAAGGGAACAGTTTATTCCTGATGTCCAGCAAAAAATGGAGATGCTTGTGCTGTGAACCCAGCAGGATTAACCTTTGCTGAGCTTGGTTCTGTTGTAGACAGTGGCATCTGACCTGATTTTTTTCAGATTATGAAATGATTATTAGAAGGTACCACAGTCAAGTGCCAATCTGAACAGCCTATCCAGAAGTCATTAGCTGGTGAATCATTTCCTCAATTCTTGCTGTTTAAGTTCCACAGGAATTTTAGTGGTATATATTCTGCCCAAGAAATGTAAGCATTAAAAATAGAACATGTATAACTTTGAAAAAGCTATTTCAGTAATCACACACCAGTTTCCTTGTAATATTTATAACTCAGTAATTGAATTGCAGTAATATGTTTAATTTTTTAACCATGCAGAAGTCCCATTTCCAGGTGATTCACATCTTAGTTAAAGTACATATGCACAAGGGATTAAAAGGTTATTGTCTCTTCAGCACTTCTTATTGAATATGCAGCATGATTATTGACTACAGAGAATTAGATTTAGAGATCAGCGACATGTATATGTGCCTTGTTGTAAAGAAGATGTATAATAGAATTATTCTCATACAGATCATTTACTGTTAGCTTTCTGCCTCCTATATTCAATTTTATTTAGTTATATCAAGCTTTATTTTGAACAACATGCTGTCACTGTATTGGGAATGGCGAGAAAAACGACACAGACTCTCTTGGGAGTCGATCAGGAGAATTTTCTCCCAGTTTATTGCTTCAGGTCTTTTTTATAGACCGATACGTGAAAGTACAGAAAGGAAAACTCTTATTGGTTAGTAAACTAACACATCACCATCATTGGTCAGGGGGGTACACCACCCCTCGACCTTCTCTTGCAAGAAAACAAGGAGCAGACAAACAGCACCTGCAAGGCTGTTTTCTATCTCTGAGGATTGTTTTAATTCTTCCTTATGAATTCCCAGGCCACTTTCCCAGGCAAGACTGAGAAAGTTATGTGGCCTGCTATTCCACAGGCACTATGCTCCTTGCTTCACAGTTAGCATCCATAACATGCAGTGAAATATTCCCAGTAGAATGGTGTGCTAGGTAGAGCATATAATTTATTAGAAGTTGTATGTTGGTCTCTTCCACGTACAGAACAAGAGTAAATGATCTCAAGTTTTGCCAGGTGAATTTTAAAGTGAATATTAGGAAAAATTACTTAATGGAAAGGGTTCTTACGTGCTGGAAAATTCTGCCCAGGGAAGTGCTTGAGTCGCCATCCCTGCAGGTATTTAAAAGCTGTGTTGAGTTGGGCACATGGTTTAGTGGTGGGCTTGGCAGTGCTGCAATGGGTTAGAGCCGATGATCTTAAAAGTCTTTTCCACCCTAAACCATTCTATGATGTTACATAATTGATAAAATTAAGTTTATATTTTTTGTTTCCTTTTTTTATCTCCATGTTTATGAATTTGATATTGGCTAATAAGATCACTATTGCAAGTTGCAGATGCTTAAATATTGCTTTTAAATGCTGCAATGAGGGAATGACTTTTATTCAGCTTATTTTCTGCATTCCTAGAACTGTACCAAGAAGCCTCATCAGGTGAAGTTTTCCTGATGGCTTCAGCAGCTCTTGCCGATATTACTTTCTTTGATACCATGGCTTGTGAAATATTGCTCCAGTTAAATGCAATGAAGATTCTCCTAGCAGTGTGCTCAGACAAACGCATACTCCTCATTCCTGGGATCAGGTGAGGAATTTCTCTGCAAGCCACTGTCACATTTGTGTAAAAGCCAAAAGATTTCAGCACTATGTCCATTTTGACATAGCCAAACGTAAGTTTCTTTTCTATGACAGCTTTAATGTGATTTTTAAAAAATAAAAAATATTTCAGTTCCATTTACCTAAGATAGTAGAATTTATTGTTTTTCATCTTGAATTAGGACAGGGACCCAGACAGGGTGTGGAATCTCTGTCCTTGGAGAGATTCAAAACTTGACTGGACAGAGCTTTGAGGCAAAGATATGCATGGAGCCTAAATATACAGTTGTCACTTCAAAGATGAATTAGCTTCAAAAGCTGAATAAGGACCTGATCCCCAGCCCATTGATGTTGTTGGGCTTTGAACAAAGTCCTGTCTGCCTGGTAGATGGTTTGCAAATTTTTATTAGCAAATACTGCTAATGTACTTTTGCCTTTCCCTTTCCTTCTCACCACTATTTTTAATTTTTGGGTTTTTTTTAGTAAAGGGACACAGAATACTAAAGGTGTATGCTAATGCACAGATGAATTACGGTAGACTTGAGATTCTCACTGCCACAGAGGAGTTTTCACCCTTAATCAGGAGCCAGGCCTTGGAGATTAAGGCCCAGTGGACCCTAGAAACGGATTATTGGTGTTCTAGGGGGTGACAAGAGCTGTTTTATATTATATTTATAGCACTTACTAGTTTTTCAGCTCAGGACTGCATATAAAAAGATAGAATTAAGCCATAATTATTCAGTGCCCTTTGGGCAAAGTCAGAGATATCAGCTGTGATGTTGACATGGCTGTGTACTATCACATATGTACAATCCTTCACATTCCTTTTTTTTAATTCTTCCTGCATGTTCTCATAGTTTTGATTTCTTTATTTCTTTATAAAAGAATATCATCTGAATTCTGCTGTCAGCTGTGAGTTTGCAGTTTTCTCTGTGGGTAGCACAGGAAGCCCCTTTTTTTTTAATTAGGAAGGCAGACACTGAAAGAAATACATATGACTTTTTAAGGTGACAGGCTAATTCCAGGCCTTTTGCAGCTTCCAATATGCAAGTTCATCTCACCAGCTAGCTGAACAGCAATCTGAATGGCTTTCTTCCAAGAGCTGAGGAGATTTCATCCCCCATAACACTTCACCTTCCTCCTCAGAATGAAAAAGTAGAGCAGAAAGGGTGATGCTCTCTGTGGCATGCTGCAGAAAGCTTCTAAGACTCCTTGGCTCCTGCAGCAATGGGAACTATAAAATCCTGCCTTGGGGTCTTTTACTGAGGTGGAATCTGGGTGCTGCTCATCTTGTCTTTAAGAGCTTCCAGTAAGCAGATTTGGTAATGTGAAAGCCTTAAGAGAAGGCTTCCTTCAAATTCCTGAACAAGTGAGTGTTTGACAGAACTGCTCCCCTTGTTTCAGTCTTGTATTTGGGGGTGGGGATGGTGTCTGCCAATTACAGCAGTCTCACATGGAATATTTTGCCTTTTAATTTGCTCTGTGCAAAGTTGCAATGAGGAAAATACACTCAGCTGAAAAGCAGCACTACAATATTATATTTTATAAAGGCATTATAAATTGCCATTTTGGTTTTTGACTGTAAATCCTTTTAGGTAAGTAATGTAGTCAATATTTTTTTCCAGTCTATATAATACTATGTCCCAGACAGTAGACATTTGCTTAGGGAGAGATTAAAGATGAGTAGGTTTGAAAATTTTTTTGATTCGAGATTTTATTTTGGATTATGCAACAAATGTGAAAGGTATTTTCATGGCCTCTGAATGATCAAGTCATCTTTGCCAGTGAAACAGATGATTTGGAACTGAGTTATACTAAGGGTTGAAACAATTAAACAAAGTAAGACGATTTATAAAAGATACAGCAAAATATGGTCTGAATATTATAAAATTTTATAAAAGAGCCTCTCAAACTTAAATGCTCTGTTTTTCATACAAAACTTTAATTTAAGTAAAGTATTACTACTTTAGCATTAATGCTGATTTAAGAAATTTCTATTTTGGAATAGAAATAAATAGTAAAGCAGTTTTTGCTTTACTGTAAGCCAAAACTGGGAGGAAGGCAGCTGAAATGCAGAGAAGGAACACTGAACTTCATTTTCCTTTGTGCCATTGTATCTCATCTTAAATTCACACTATGTCCTTCTATATAGGACATAGAATTAATATTAGTTATCACCATTTGTGATGGTACAAATAAATGAAATTGTGCCTAGCTGTTGGATATTGGATAAATTGTGTACTGTCTGCAAAAAATATTTTACTGCTCAAGCACCTTTAAAATTATTCTGCCTTTTGACTTCTGGAAATCCTTTTTGTAAATGACAAAATAACCTTTCCTGTCATTGCTATCCAAAAACCAACCTCTTTCTTCTTTCATTTACCAGGCAGTGTTAGATTAGGTCAGGAAAAAAATCTAGAACTGACAGCTGGACTTACTGATAAACAAGATTTGTCCATTTTATAGAAGCATGTGACTGTTTCTGTAGCCAGCAACATTATACTGAGATTCTTTAGTTTTGTAATAAAATACATTGTATAAGAACAATCATGAAGCAGTATTTTCCAGACTCCTTAGTCCCCAGTTTTTGGTCAAAATGGATATGAATGTCCTACATTCTGTTTCTTTCTGCAGACTGTTGTTTCCTGGAGAGCAGGTTTTTTACTTCAAAAAGCATCAAAATATCCTTTCAGAAGGGTTCATGTGTAAATTTAGCAGTGTAGTATATGCAGTGTTAATGGAGTTTAAGATCTGTCAGAAGAGGGGTTTAGCCAGACTCCTTATCATTCAGGATCTTCTTGACTTTAGCCATCATCTTAGACTCTACATAGAAAAATATGAAATATGTGTATTTGGGTACACAATGTTTATGTATAACAATTTTTTTCTCTCTGCATTCCAACTTGTCTCTTCAGTGCTGTTAGTATTCTCACCTTACCTGTGAAGTTGTGGAGGTATAGTCTAACACCTTGTGATCTTCTCTTTTTCAGAAGACAAAGAATTAATGTGCAGTGAACACATCCATTTTAAAGTGGTTGTTCCTAACTCTAACATCAGTGAATTATGTTTCAAAACAGTTTAAGGTGGAGAAAAACTTTTAAGCAGGAAGGAAAAATTGGAAATGGTTGCTGGTTTGTTTTGTTTTTGTTTTTTTTTTAATAAATTCTTTCCTGTTTGTATTTGGGAGGTTGTCACTGTAGGACACAAAATGATTCACATGGAGATGGCTCAGTGTATGATAGGGAAAAAGAAGAAATTTATTTCTGTGACTCCAGTATTTATAGATTCTTGACAATGACCAGGGATTGGATAGTTAGGTTACCATCTTCCCAATCACATTGGTTGTGAGAGATGTCCATCAAAAGACATTTCTTTAATGGAATGTATAAACATCTATGTTTATAGTTACTTTCCTGGGAAAGTGGCTAGAAATTATGAATACAAGATCAGGAGGTTTAATTCTCAGGGCGGCAGGAGATACTACTGGTTTTGACACTGACATCTTCTGAGTCATTTAAGATTTTAAATCTTTAATACCATTCTTTCTCTAGGTTCCACATTCTTTTCTCTGCTCTTCATCTTTTTTCCTTATCAGGCATTTGTGTTTGTTTTTACTGTCCTTCCTCACAGTTTTTGCCCCTTAAATTTAGATTGCAGTGTCAAAAGGAGATTAGAGACAGATGTTACTTTAATACAAAGAAGTTTTGATTTTGAAATGTTGCTGAATCCCCTGTGAAGGACTTTGAGAATAATGTTTTTAATGAGAAGAGTATTAACAATTATTTAAGATTTCTTTTGAAAATCCCTGTCTGTATGAAAGAAACTTGCAGTACTGCTTCTCACTCTGAGTTTCTTGAATACTGGGGAATTTACTAACAAAACCTTTTAAAAGGGTTTCTGCACTGTTTTCTTGCACAGCTCTCTGTTAATATCCTGCTCTGACATTAGTACCATTATCATTAGATATGTGGTTGGAATTCCCTTCCCTCTGAGAGGCCTGACTGTGCACTGTGGTTGATAAACTGTAAGTTAAAACTGTGGGATCATTTCCAGTATGGACTAGATCACACTGAAAAAAACATGATTTCAAGTAATATAGCTAGAAAGAGAACTGATAAATTTTAAAATTAAGTTATTTTAAAAAGCTTAAGCAATCAAGAAAGAAACATGACTGCTAGTAACAGATGCAAAAATGAAAATTAGGCCAAAATCACCTGACTATCTGAATTTTAACCACACCATTATATTAATGATATTCTAATTAGTTTGCTATGTAAGACTGTAATAATTTTCCTGATGTCTTTTGTTTTTCTTTTTAACTGCTTATCTCTGTCTTTTCATGCACATGTGACCAGCATAAATAAGTACCTGTACTGACTGGCATTATATGGTCAATGCTATGGATAGCTATATTTCAGGGGTCCAAAACTGACTGTCTTAAACATGAAAATGCTTGAGGCAAAATTCCTTACTTAAAATTCTGCCTTTCATATTTTTGATTCTATGTGGGATAAGACAATGTGCTCCCACTTGCAATGCAAGGGGTTCAGTTGGAAGAATAAAATCTCAACTCAGTAGAAAAACTAACTTGTATTGAAAGGCTAATTTGTGCTCTGCTCTGGGGAGATCAGGTCTCTTAGGTGGCTTTGGCTGGTTGAGTCTGTTTCAAACCATGAGAAGCTTTTCACTGCCTTGAAGGAAGTCTGAGAGATGGTTATTGTTTCCCTCACCACAGGTTTTAACCTGAAATACAGAAAACTGTGGTCATTAGCTCAATCACTCCTTTAGTTATATGCCCTGGTTTATGGGATGTTTTCTTTCACAATGTGACACATACAGGGTGCATGTCCTCTGTGCTCCTTTAAAACAAATAATGTGAGAACCTGGCTATTCTGCCTATTCCTTATCTAGATTAGTCAGCAATAGGAAGTAAAGTAAATAAAAATGTAGTAAAGACTTCCTTCATTCCAAAATGTAAGGTTTCCTACAGCTTTAGTCTCTGTTGCTGTGCCTCAGCATGCCAAAAATACAGTTCCCTGGCACAGTCTCAGAATAAACCAAGCATTTGAAAGAAGTTTATGTCTCCAGCCACTGTTACTATTTTTGGGGGATGTTAGCTGCTTCTGCTATCTAGGTGTATTATTTTCTGTGTTTAGGAAGAAAAACTAAATTCCCAATCACAAAAATGGCTATCAGAAGAAATTTGAGTTTTTTTCTATTTTTATGCAATATCATGTCCCAGAAAAAACTTCCAGAGATTTCTTAGTGAAGTTTTTTTTTTTCATATAGGTAATATCTTGAAAAGTTTTTTCTTCCTCAGCTTACTGTAATGCTGGTTCTTGATGCCTGCTAAATGCATTCTTTTGCTGTCTCCCTGTGGATGGAGCCTGAATTGTGACATTCAGATGATTTTAACTTATATTCAGAAAAAAAGACTCTGTCTTGCTTCTGAGTAGTTTTCCATGCCACTTTGTTTCTGAAGATGGCTGTCTGGAACTTTGCAGACATGCTATGATTTATGCTTATGTCATTTATTTGAATCAATTACAAAATGCTCTTATAATATGTACAAAAATTAATATTACTTAGCAATGAGTCAACCTTAAAGGAGTAATTAACTAAGAGAATTAACAATTCTATATTGATTACATTTTGCCACTCTATTAAATTACTTGCTAATTCTTGTTTTGTGCTTGTGTCTTTCTTTTTTATTACATTTTAATATTTTATTCTGTCAAGACTGCTGATAAAAGCCTACTGAGCAGTGTGCCTTTATTAATAATAAGGGTATATTAGCACCACACATTCCACCTCTGTAGACGCTCCCCTTCCCACGAGATATAAGGGACATCCCTTCCCACAAATGAGGTAAGGGACCTTCAGTTGTGGAAGATAGTGGCCTTTTAGCTGGCTAAAATGAATGCTTTCATCCTCCAAATCCTTTGGCATCTTTCTTCCTTAGTAGTTGGTTTCACAATAAAGGGAAGAACTTTTTTAAAACTCCCACTAAGGGAAAGTTTTCACAGAAGCCTTCCATTTCTTACATGTTCCTTAAGTTTAAATCTCTTTGATAACTACAGATTTACACTCTCAGTGTATCTTATTTTATAGCAAAGCATTTATATCTAGTTTTCACTTTTTCAACAAAGATTCTGTACCTTTGTACAGTGGTTGATGAGAATTAGTCACCATTAGTTATTTAGAAAAGTTTTATTATAGTGTTAGTAATTACGTATTTTAGCAAAAAAAATTTCCAAGGTGACATTTTGAAGAAAATTGTTGATATATTTTATATATTAGTAAAGGCCTGTCTGCACAAACCAGTCTTTGAAATAAGTTGTGATATTAAAGGCTAAAGTCCTTGAAACCTTCCTGCAGAAGAGAGAGTAAAGCAAAACAATATCCTTGTGTATAAGAGAAAGAGTGCAAACCTGTGTGTATTAGCCAATAGTAACTTGCTTAGCCCGTGGACCCTGTAAAACCCTATAAAAGGTGTGCTAAAGATAGAAATAAACAGCGTTCACGTTTACTTCTGTGAAGGCTGGTGAATAAAGTGGCGGACTCTCAATAGGAAATTATTTTAAAGGTTCTTGATTAACCATGGTTTCTCAAATTTAAACTGCTCTTGACAACTGAAAATCCTACAATTCAGGGCAAAGCAGTCTACAGAACTTAAAAGGAAGGTTCACCACTCATAAATTCAATATGTGTGAAAGTCTGAGGGAATGGAAGGAAACTATGTGGAAAAAGAAACAAATTTTAAATTATGAAGTATATTTAGAATAACCAAAAAAGATCAACACTGCCAATTTTATAATAATGTATGATATTGTCACTAGAGATGTATCTGTGTTTAATATCTGTGTTCTTATTTTGCTTATAAAAGTAGAGATTTTTAATTTGATTTCAAATTAATTTCCAGGGCAAGTTCAGGACTAAGATGATGATGCTGTATTGACATTTGAAAAATAAGAAATAATTAAATTATTTTTTGAAGTTAAATTATTAAATAGGGAAATTTTCCATGGGCTGTAAGGGGCCCCTCAAATATCCCCGTATACTCAGTTCATCAACGAACCATTTAAAGATGAACCTTCAAAGCTTCTTGATTTTAAGTGTGATTTATTTTAAGTTCTGAAAGTTACCTACTTAGTCTCTTATTCTTGTGAAAAATCTTGCTACTCCCAGTGAAATCTCTGCATGTTGATATTTTGCAAAGTTGGTGCCGCTTCAAAAGGTGCGAAAACATGAGCTGGTCTGAGAATTCCTTTCCTAATGTTTTGCCTTTTCCTGTGTCTCACTGCCCCGTGGTTTAGGTGTGTAGAGCTGAGCACACCGAAACAGGCAGGTGTTGAGCACAGGAGGCACCCTGGAGGTCTGTTCCTCTGGCTGTAACTCATGACACTGAATCATGCATCCAGCTTCCCTCTGATGGCAAACAAATATCACAGGCCTTCCAGGACCTGAGGGAGTCAACAGGGAAGATGAAGAACGACTTTACAAGGGCATGTAGTGACAGGATAAGGGGAATGGCTCCAAATTGGAAGAGAGCAGATTTGGATTAGATAGTAGGAAGGAATTATTTGGTGTGAGGGTGGTGAGGCACAGGAACAGGCTGCCAAGAGATGTCTCATTACTGGAAGTGTCCAATGACAGGCTGGATGGAGCAACCTGATCATGTGGGAAATGTCTCTACCTGTGACAGGGATTGGAATTAGATGATCTCTGAAGTCCCTTCCAACCCAATTCTATGTTTCTATTCTGATTATTTCTTGATGAAGTCTATCTTTCTGTGATTTTTCTCATTAGTACAGTGGATTTAAAGCTTCCAGATCACAGACAAAACTGCAGCCACCATGTTTAGTGGACTCCTGCTCTGTAGAGGCACCCACAATTTTTGACCCATTTGGATAGCAGAGGACAAAATGTGGAGAAGCCTGGGTCAGTCTATGAGAGAGCACTGCTAAAATACAGATATTGGAAATGCATGAGTTGAGATCAACCTCCAAAGCAAATCTGCTTAGCAGAAATACAGGTGCTGGGGTAGGGAATTATGCTGGATTCCCTGACAAAATTTGCTTAATAACACACAAATCCCACAGATCAAGACATCGCTAGGGTAGAGAAATTGGTGGGTGGCTTCAGCACATTCCTTCTGCATGGTAGGAAGGCAATGACCAGAGCTCATGTATCCTGTCACCAGGATGTCTTCTTTCTTACACTTGGAGTTGACCGCAAGTTCATTGTATTCCTTAGGAATCCAGAAAAATTGCAAGAATTATAAACTGAGTCAGGTGCCAGTGCTTGGTAATCATGGAGTGTGCTCTTTTACAGGATCAATTACTTGAGCAATTAATTAAATTAGTATTAAAAATTGCAGTTGAACACTAGAGATTCCATATTAAATATCTGAAAGTCTTTCAATTATTTCAAAGTAATTTCAGTTCTGAAAGAGCTTTTGGTATCTATTTTTTTCCAGTAATTTTCATCTATGAAATGAGGCTTAGGCAGTCACTTTTATCTGTATCTGTTTGTGTGCTCCATGTCTCACAATAACATCTGAACTGATTTGCTGAAGCAACAGGACTTTGCAGTTATTTTTGAGACTGCCTAAGGCTTTTGAAATTTGGAGCCAGATAATGGGAAAAGAAGCAAAGATCAAGACTGCAGTGTAAGCCTCTGTATCATTAGACAAAAAGAAAAAAGGAATCTACAGTGGGAGAGAACCTACTAGAAAACATCTATTTGTGTTTTTTGATCAAATCTAAATCCGAAAGAGATAAGACTTCACTAATACCAGTGCTCACAGAAGCATTACTTTCTGAAGCAAATTCAGTCTACATTTGTTTGTGCTTTCCTCTAGAGAGTTCATCCTTAATAGGAAACTTCCTTGAACTTTGGTTTGTATTACAAAGGAAATTTTTGTGTAAGTTGTATGAACTTTAAAATAGGAAAGTGTAGGGGAAATTTAAAGTCAACTCTATTCTGCTTGCCTATTATATTTTTCCATTATCTTATTTCTTTACATTTTTTACATCACACAAAACCAAATTTTCTTGGGAAAAAGAAAAATCTATCCATTTGGAGTGAGCTGATCTATGGCTTAACTACCTTTTGAGTCCTATTATGATTTTAAAATAAATGTAGGTAGATCTTGATGGTCATTGATCATAAGGGTCTTTTTTACACCCTTCTGGATAAGGTTACATACAAACCCTTTAGAGTAGTTCCATAAATATTGCAAAATATAGGGGCCACATAATCAACATGAAGGAAGTATAGCTATAACCTCAAATAATTTTTTGGTGTCAAAAGATGCACACAAACTATTTTTATGTATGAAAATAGTTATTAGAAAAAATAACTTGAAGCAGTGGAATAATTGGAATGTATTCAAATTGTGGTTAATTGAATTCTTCATCTGTGGCTTAGAAAGCCACACAGGGTACAGATTCTGCACAGAGGAAGCAATTTTCATTAACGGGATATAATTTAGAATGAGAAAACATATACACTCTGCCTGCAACACAGTTAATAATTAATATGGAATAAATACATAGACATACACTGAGTTACCATATATCTACCTGTCACTCTGTAGAGCTTCAGCAACTCATTTGCATGCTAAGTGAGTATATTTATTCTGAGAGGCAACACTGTAACACTGCCTTCAAAAGTGGAAGACCTTTATGTCACAGCATTGGAAATGAGTCATTCTTGTTTTGAAAATGGCAAAGTGATATCAGAATGGTGATTTGATCTCATGCCTCCTTACATTTAAGAAGTTTGCTGGTTTCTGAACTGACACTGTACTATTAAAAAAGGTGATAACCAGTTCCAAAACTGATCATTATTTTTGAGGCTGGTCAATTTTCCTGAATTTGATTAGAGAAAATTTAAAACCTCTTAAGAAAGAATATTATTTATGTTTTGCATTCTAACTATCTCTAGCATTTATTATTTGATCTCTCACATATGCTGTTAATATTGGGATGTGTCTGCATGCAAAAAGCAAACTATTTGAAGGATTGAGAAGAACGTTTTGCAGGATGTATGAGAAAGCATGCAGTATCAGTGAAGGGAATTGCTGACTGAAAACCAACAGTACCATGGCGTCCAATCTCTGTCAGTGGCTTGCTGCATCACTTTAATAAGCAAGTTGAGTTACACCTAGTCTCCAAAACAGTTAAAGCTATTGGGGGTAAGAAATTCTGTGAGTCAAGATCTCAGAATGTGCTTGTGCACATATTAACAGTGAATGTGTTGGTACAAAGTCTAACCATGGTCTTTACCTCTGGAAAGGTATAAACAGAATTTTAAGCCCAGTTGCTTTTGAGACTGTGCCTTAACATGCACACAATTCTTGACTCCAACAAAACTGAAGAATATTCCTTAAATATTCCCTTGAATCAAAGCTCAAAACTTCAAATGTCTTGCAAGGATTTCTTTGTATTTCACCTAAACCTATTCAGCGCAATAACAGCACTCACAAATTTTCCATATTTCTGCCACATTTATTTTATGAACCACAATGATATTTAATATTAGTGAACTGTAGGACTAGACTTCATATTTCCTTCTTCTTTCAACAACAGGTGGTAACAATATTGGCAAACATGTCTTTCTTGGACCAGTGTGCTTCAGAAATCATTCAAGGAAATGGTATGCATTTTAGCTGAATTATATCTTTTATTTATTTCTGGAGAGTCTGAGTAGATGGGAATGTAGTACTTACACAATAAAGGAGAAAGGCTTCACTAATAAAGCTTCATTTTGCATTCTTTCTCTGCTGGATATTGCACATTGCTGCAGGATGCAAAATGAGTCCTGGGAATGGTTCTACATAACCAAAATATAATGCCACTGTTTTAGGAAACTTTGCCTTTGTGACCATGTTGCTGGTGTTCTGTGTGTGTGACTTATTTCTAGATGGAAAGCAAAGTAGTAAAAAGTGTTTCAGTAACTTGTATTGTGGTAATACTGGTAATATTGTGGTAAGATGTAAATGCCTTATTAATACACCTGCCAGCAAATTCAAGGCCAAGCAATATAGAAAGACAGGTGTCTTTGCTTTTTTTTGTGGGTTTTGGGGTTTTTTTTGGTTTTTTTGGTTTTTTTTGGGTTTTTTTGTTGGAAACATTAAATTACAGTGAAAATTCACATATATTGGTTTGCTAGGCCAAGTAGGCTGAACTCCTGTTAGACACCGCAGTGGACTGTCAAGGACAATGACAACAAGTAAAATTTGTGTATACACTCTGTCATGGAATTTCACAAGAAGCATTTTCCCCCTGGCTTTTGAGAGCGGTTGGCACTCATCTTGTGTGTAAAATATTTTTAGTGACTGCCTAATGTTATAACAAGCAGGTCCTAGTCAAAGACCACATTCTGAGAACAGTCTTCAAATTCTGGAGAATTGAGGTACTTTCTTCTCAACTCTGACTTCTTTGTATGTTGATTGATTATTATCTAGCTGCATGGCTCTGATGATAATTCTCTGAATTATTTATGCAAATGTTCTCTGATGCTACCTGATGTAATCTGAATGTCTAATAGCATATGGAGTCTAATAGCACATAATTGTCTTTACACTTAAAATAGTCTAGAAAAGAGAAATCATCATCCTTTTTTTGTGATGCTACAAGAAGAATATCAACTCCAACAGGCAACAATAAATTAATGAAGCCACTTTGACATGGATGACCTTGTCTCTTCTGGAATGAAGAGTTAGTCATACGGTAAACTTCAAGAAAGATGAATTCATCATTTCCTTCATTAAAGGATTCCTCATTCTAAAATACCCTTAAACAGTTTGAGAAAGTAACTTTTAAAGCCCTGCTTAAAAATATGTAAACAAACAAACAAACAAAAAAATTACTTTGAATGGGAGTGAAACTTCATTTAGAGACCTGAAATATGTCACTACAGGTTTTTCAGATAGTGATCATCTTTAAGTTAATTTAGAAGAAAATAAAGAATTACATTTGGCTGATTGAAATAAATTAGTGAAATTTAAAATACAAACTTTTAGAGGACGAAAGACTTAGTAATTTTCTAGATCCAGAAGTTCTGTAGCTTCCTAGTGAAGATGAACTTATGCATGGATAAGATGCACTTGGGTGCTGATGTCAAAATTGCAGCCTTCATTTATATGTTCTCCATGCCCTTTTTGGGCAGTAGCTGGTCTGTATTAACCCAGCTTCCCTCTTCCCTTTACTTCTTTGCATTGATTTTTTTTTGTTGGAGAGTGGATAACAATGGCTCTTGAATTCTTTTAGGTGTTCAACTTTTAATGGAAATGCTCTTTGAAAAATCCTCCTCAGGAAATCCAGCAGATGTTGCAGCTTGTGAGCGAGTCCAGCAGAAATCTGCAGTTACCCTGGCACAGCTCAGCCGAGATCCTGAGGTGGCAGATGCAGCCTTAAAACTCAGCTGTAAGGATGTGCCTCCTACTTAATGGCACTGTAAGGAGGTACTGCCAGTCATGGAGAAGCTCTTTTTAATTTTTAGCCTCACTTGGTAAACTTTATGAAAGATATTCCCTAAAGAATGACTGAGAAAATGGAGCTAAATGAACCTCTGGCTCATTTCCCAGAGAAACCTGAAGTGCAGCATCCACTCATCATATAGCCGTGCCTTATTGTGCCATCTGACACTGCTGCCTCCTCTGTTCCTTTATGTAAATCCTTGGGCAGGATCTGTCAGGGCACAGAAATCTGGGACCCCAGCAGGTCCAGGTGTGATGAATCCAATGGGAGGGAATGTGTTCTTTGGGTAGGAGTTTTTTAAGGGTGTGTGGGATGATTGGTAGCGAAGAAATGGAGGTCACAATTTCCACTCTGAAACTGCAGCAAGTAAATCCAACTTATTTGTTTATGCTTTACAAACATTAATTATGACTGCTCTGAACTGCATAGCTCCATCAAAAGTCCCTTAAGTATTTGCATATCATTTTTGCATTAGAGATCATATCTACTAAAAAAAAGATAAACATGATGCATCTTAAAAAATATCACAAAATAAGGAGTTGTTTTTCTAAATTATTTCTCCTGACACTCTTGTGCACTCAGGTGTTCCTCACCTGATTAAACTTTGCAGATCACCGACAGAAAGAAATAACGGTGAATCTGTTTTAGTGGCAAGTCTGGTATGTACATTGTAGTATTTCTTTCATGCTTATACTGGAAAATTAAGGAGAAAACATCCCTTTAGATTTCAAAATGTGTAAGTATTGCAGAAATGCTCTAAATTCATGTCAGGGTCTCCTGCTTTTCCCCTTAAGCACAATCCTGTACACTCTCAATTATTCATCCTTAAATTGAAGATTTAAGCACATAAGGAAAAATGGCTTCATCTTCACATTATTGAGCACCAAAAAAATTCCTTGGAACACTTCGGAATTTAAGGTTTCATTAATTCCTAAATTCCATTGAAATTAGCTTTTAGTCATGGGGGTAGCAACCCTTTATCTGCACTCACACATATATATGAAAATATTTATGTAAAGCATCCAAAAAGGGGAAAAGATACTTCTTGCTTCCACTCCAATTCAATTTCTTGTTCTAATTGTATTGCCAAGACAATATAGTGCCCAGGCAAAGAGTGGGCAAGAGAAGTTTAACACTTTCTCTGCTCAGGAGAAAGATCCCATCTCCACTGCACAGACTACGAGCCAAGTGCCAGAGTTGAATGATTTCACCAAGCATTCTGTGACAGGGCCCTGGGGACATATGTGATCTTGGGTTGGAGCACAAGTTCTGGTGAATGAAGACTAAAGAATATTGTTTGACAGTGCTTTATGATATTAGTATTATTTTAAATGTAAAAGTAAAGCTCATTTATTGCAGCTTGTTCATTTAAGCAGGTCTTATTCAGGATGACGAGAGTATAAATGTGAGCATAGAAAATTCTGTGGTTATTCTTCCTTTATGCCAGGAAGACTTGTTAATCTTGTGTGGTTAGAGCAGAGACCCCAGAGCAATGGCAGGGAACCATTGCTCTGGGGGTTCTTCTGTCTCACTAATGATTCTTCTGTCTCACTAAGGTTGTTGCTGCACATTCTTTGAATCCATGCCTATTGCTTGAGACCTTACCTACCTCCCTGTCTCAGAAATTCTGTTTCTCCTGATATTTTAGTAACTGCCTGAAGATGTTTTCTGATAAAAATGTGGCAAAAATATTGTCCTTGAGACATAAGCTGCTTCAAGCTCTGATAGGTATTGTCACTGGTGTCTGAGGACTTGTACTGTACTTAGACCTGTTGCTCAGGTCTAAAAGTAATGTACCCCAATAAAATTGTAATTTAATAACTTTGCATGAGGGAAGATTCATCTGACAGATGAAGACAGTAAGGAAAGATTACCTAGCAGCAGAATTCCTAGACCTGCACAGTTCAGTTTTGAATTATGGCTGTTACTTAGATATTGTTATAATGGATTCCTGCAATGAAGACTTTGCCAAACCTGAGTGCGTTGCAATGATGCTGTTTTGTTTTTCTAGGCAGCCTTGTGGAGACTAGCACTTATGAGTTGTGATGGACTGGAAGAGTCAGATTTTCAGCAGCTGGTAAAGCCCAGACTCATGGATTCTTTTCTGCTGTGCACAAACATGGAAGAGAGCTTTGTATGAATGGGAGCCAAAAACCTTTGAACGGTAACGAAGGTGATAGGTATACAGTAAGATAACACATGAACAATTTTATTTTGGTTTAGCCCTATTGTTATTTATTACTTATTTATTCTAAACCAAAGAACATGTGCTGTATTAGAGTGAAGGAATAGAATGAGAAAACTTGTTACTGTATTTTGCAAAGAAAATTTTTAATTTTATTTTCCTGCCAAGACACACAAGACCTTATCATTGCCATCTAACAAAATGTTTTGTTTAATATAACTGAATTAAGGTAATGAAGCCAAGAATTTGTTGCTCTGATGTTAAATGCTTCTAATGATGTTTTATCACTGATATTTTTTCTATAGTTAGGACATTTTGTAGGTTTTATTAATAAATGTTTAGCCTCATCTGCATTAGGAGAAAAATAATTCTAAAAGCTGCAAGTATATACTTTGAAATGAAAGGGATATTGCAGTCTGAGTCCAGTTCATAACTTTTGTTATTTTTTAATAAATTATGTACCTGAGAGAAAAAAAATTCCAGAAAATGTTAAAATACTAGCCTTAAATGATACTAGCATACTTTCTTAGGCTGTATAAAGATGTGCTCCATCAGAGGATGCACACTAACCAAAAGCTCTTTATTTGCATTGACTGAAATTTCCAGGAGAAATTAATAGAATTCTAGAAAAATCTTTGATGGTGTGTGTGTTTTATCTCATAATGTGAGATTTTAATGATTTTGTAATGATTTAAAATCATTACACAGCGATAATTTTCTCTCCTTTCCAAGCCTTACAAGAACTCGAAGTGCTAATGCCTAGACATGTTTTTAACATTCAAGCTACTGTTTTTGTGGAAAGTTGTTCACACCTATGCTAAATAATCTGAAGAGCTTAATTCATTGCAACTTGAATTTTCATTTTTCTGGTTTGCTAACCAGTCCTGTATTTTTAAAACTTAAATGGGACTCTTCAGAGCTCTGGAAGATGAGAAATGGATGATAACCTAAATAAACAGATGTAATTTTGAAATCAACATTTTTTCATGAACATTCTTTTTAATTCTTGCTTTTTCTTTTCACTGACAAACTACATATATTGAAAATTACTCAGCCAGCAATATCTTGTTAGTGTTTTTTTCCTTAACTTTTCATAAAGCACTCTGCAGATTATGAAAAAAGATGTAATCTTTTTCTTTATGGCTTCCAAACGTTGCTTTAGATCATTTTATGATCAGCAACTTCAGGGTACTAGGATATCTGCCAAAATCCTCCTACATTCCTTCCTTACTGTACTTTTTAGATATATTAAGCTGCTTACTTCATTAATGTTTCTTGAGAGTTATGTAGTGTTTAGATGAAAGGCACCAGGAAATTGTGAAGCTGTAATTGCCTTCCACATTTTCTGTATATGGGAAATCTGTCCTGCTTCAAGCAGTGTGACAATGGTGGCTACTTTTTTCTCCCTTGATTGTGCGGGTTGAGAAGTCTCTGTCTTAATGTCTTTCTTGTGAGCTCTTCATTTAATAATCTCTCTATCTGAATTTTAAAGCCTTACATAGAATGACCTCTGTCATGAGCAACTATTCAAAGAAAAGTGTTGAATCAGATGTTCTAGGAAGCACAGAGATGAACTCTGCTTTTTTTGCTTACTTTGAGACAGCTTCTTAAGTTTCCAAGATTGTTAAAATGTATGGTACTGTAAAACTTTAAAAATATTGTATTAGTGATGGACTTTAACACTTTCCTCACTAAGCAGAAATATATGTCTGAGCCATGGATGTCTTGGTATAAAAAATGAATTAATAAATTTCATAAAAAACTAATTCAAAATAAAATCCCATTGCTATAATTCTGATAGCATGGCAATCCTGGATAAAAACACATCAAATTCTGTAGTGAATTTCTGTACAGAACCTCATTCTGTCAGCTTCAGCTAACACCAGAGATACAAGTTTCTAGATGGAGTAGGGTTTATCCCATAATAGGTAAATTTAAAATCTCATTTTCCTCACATGCACTGTGAACTGAAGCAGCTATTAAGAAATGCCATCATGACTCATAATGTTTTAATGTAATTTCTAACAGATCAATCAAATATTCAGTGAACAGGTTGGTAACAGCTGATTTGCCTCAAATACAGTAAAGTGAACCCACATCGATTGAATTTACTACAGATACTCTCAATCTGCAAATCTGGGTCCATAATCTAGGTTCATATTTTCCATTTAAATGTGTTTATATTATGGATTTGGCTCTAAAGTACATTTAGGTGAAACTCATATTTGCAGCAGAAAATATATCTTGAAAGAGCCATTTCAGCAGACCTCTTGTCACCTAAGTGTCCTCAAAACCATTTTATATAGGTCTGATTTTTTAACCTAGAACTGTGCATTTTATTTATATATGCTAAAGTTTATGAGAAAATAAACATGTCTCTAACTTTACCTCTTGATTCATTTGGAAATAATAAGTCATTAAAAATTCTGATATATTTTTCTCATTACTTCTGAATGAGAATTCTGGATTCTGAATGAATTCTTGATTCTTAATGTTTACTTTGAAAGTGACCCTTCAGCTTTTAAGCAGGGCAAGCAAACAAAAAAGAACAGTTGAAGCCAGAATAAGTATTTTTGCTTTCAAATGTAGTATAAATTAAAATATTTCATAATGAGAAATTTTCACTGAAATAAGTATTGTGGTGGCTTAATCCTTGGATTCCCTATGTATGTACATATACAGGCAGGAGAGGGAGAGTGGAGAGTATGTGTAGTACTGTGGACCTGATTTCTCTGAGCCTGTGAGAATTACAGCCTGTCAGTTCCTGATCTGTTCCCAAAGGAAAGTCTCTTGAGAGCATCTCTCACTCAAGGCCTTTCCTAGCAACTCATTCTGGTGCATGCTGTGAATGAATCCACACTTCTACATTCTGTCCCACAGCGATATAGTACATTCACAAATCAGCTCATTTACCTGGACTCATTGACCTATAGAGACTGAATGCAGGTTAGGTATTAGTTTAATCTTCCTGGAAAAATGAATGCCAAACTTGTTATAAATGTCATTTCACTTAAATTCTTTTGAAATTTTTCAGTTTTGTATGAGATTAGAGATGTCTAACAAACATGCAATGAGCTGCAGGATTCTTTGTAATTTTGACTTACACTCCAGCAACTCTGTACATCTTCAAATTCCAGCTTTAGTTTCAAACTGTTTATAGATATTCAGGGCCCAGATGTTTCATTCATAGAATAAAGTTTGGTTATTATCAGTTTATTGTGTACTTGGTACATGAATCACTTATGTGGAATATTACTTGTCTGACCTTTTCAGTTACAAATAGTATTTATATCTACAAAGAATGAAATAATGTCTTTGTAAATTGCATATATTAACTACTTTTTGGGGTTGCCTGTTAGTATACAAAAGATTACTTCATTTGCAGGGTTTTGCCTTTGTACTGATTCTGATCTCTCATATGGCTTGTTCCAAATTTTTGTGTTGACCATCTCCTTTTAAATAACAGCAATGAACATTCAAAATAACCTTGTCTTTTGTATTTTGAGGAATCTGCTTTGATCTTCAGTTTAAATTTATATTAAATTTAAAGGAGCACTCTACACACTGTAAATCATTCACCAGTGTTATCGTTTTTAAAGGGAAGGGAGGGAAGATGGCATTAAGGATTGAAAAAAGCTCCAGAGTGAATTTGTTAATTCGAATTGGAAGTGCAGAACTGGTGGGAAGGTGGGTGAATAATGTCAGAAAGACCCTAAAGAAAAACACAGGATCATCTGTTCCAGATACTTATATGCTTTGTGGCAACCTTTATTTTCTGGCTTGCTCTTGGATCTGAGTTTCTCTTTTTCCAGCTGTGACAAATTTCTTCCTCTTGGGAGTATACTTGTGTAATTGCTCGCTATCTAACAGAAGAAAGTTATATTCCAGGGTCTGGTCCAGCTAATTATTATATTGATAAGGTTTTTGCTGAGAAACTAAGTTGTGGGAACTGACAATGGTCAAATTTTTAGGCTTCAGGTATTAGTTTGAGCCTGTGTGGAACTAAGTCACACAACGTTCTCACTCTGACCTCAAAAATCATAAGGAGGAATCCAAACAGTCCTTAGAGAAGGAAAAAACCTCTGCAGCAGTTGTTTGGGTCCTTGTTTACTTGCAAGAAATGGTCAATGGGTGATGTTCCAATTGTCCAATGATGGTGATACATTAGTTTCACGACCAATGAGAGTTTTACCTTCCGGACCTTCTCAGAACTGTCTATAAAAGAAGATCTGAAAGAATGTAACTTGCTCTCTTGTGCATCCAAGCTATGAGAGTCTATGTCATGCTTCCACCATTCCTAATATAGTGCGACACTACGTAACAAAAATATCTTTTTAAATAGATGTAATGAGGATCAGCTAGAACAGAAAGAAATTGTTCATACCACAAGGGCAAGGACCAAAATATCCTCCAAAAATCCTGAGAAAAAGCATAGTTATACTTTCATGTTTTGGTACTTTTACAAGCACACCTGCTGACTACGAGTTTATGAATTGATCAGTTGTCAGCCAAATAATCACTGAATCAAAGAAATAAAAGAAACCCACTAGACCTACAGACCAAATACTGGAAAATCAAAGATTTTTCTCTTTTATTATTCTATTTTATTTAACAGACAGCTGCTGACTTTTTCTTCTAGTAATTGAGGTATGACTAGAACCCAAACAAACCTATGGGAAACCAGTGAGGGGGAAAAAAAAAAAAAAAAAAAGGTAGCAGGTAATGCTGCAAATTTGCTTTGGAAAGTGTTGGAGTCTGAGACACAGAGTGTGTGCCCTTGTTTCTGATACTTAGTTCAAAAATCCAGAAAAACACTGAATTTCATAGAACATGAAATTTATGAGCATGTTTTCATGGTGATACATGGAAACTGCTAAAGTTTGATAGAAAGGCTAGAAGTGTGAGTGTGTAGATTAGAGAGTTTCTTAAGTCACTGGCTAAAAAAGTTAGAGTCTAAAACAGTTTAGAAAGAAGAAGACAAGATGGAGGGTTTAGAATGTTGTTTCTTTTCCTTGTTTCTTCTTCATGTTCTTCCTCTAGAGAGGTTTTTTGGCAAATAGTGTGTGATTGGACAGAAAATGCCGCAGTGCAGCACACAGGTGATGGGTCATTGGGTCATTAAGAAAAATAATATACGAATCTATTGTTAATTGGATAAGAATAAGTATAAAGATAAAAGAACTGTGTAGTTCGGGGCCATTTTTACGTCGTCAAAAGCCGAAGTGAGCCACAAGGCCATTTTGTACCATCAGAAGAAAATGAGCCAGATTGCAGTGAATTAAACTTGTGTAAATAGTCTGGAGAGACCTGACAGATTTTGTGATAACATCCTAATAAACATGAGAAACAAGATCCTAACAGGCTTTGGAGTTTTTGTCCTGACCTGGAGGACTGTGATAAACACGACTCCCTGTGAGGGAATATTCCCAAGGAGCTCAGATCAGAGGAGACTGAGAAATCCAGGAGTGAAAAAAAGTACAGAAGAAGTGCAGAAGAATCAAGAGAGAGAAAAAAGAAATGAAAAAAGAATTTTTAAAAAAGTTACAGAAAGAAATTAAAAAGGATCAAAAGGCTTAAATGCTGTGAACAAGGAGGTGTGTATAATGCAGTAGCTTGCCTATCACTGTTGTGACCACCTGTGTTACAAATTACTGCTCACCCTCTTCTTTAAGCTTTCTGGATTCCTGATGGGTTTTAACCAGCTTTTGTCCATATTCCTCACATCATTTAGAATGTGACCTAATAATGCATATGTCTTCTAAGTGATCTACTTAGTCTGATTTATTTTTTTATACCCCATATTGTAAAAATCTCCTGTTTTGAATAGTTCTGAAAGGATAAACATAGCAATATATGTCTGTTATGTATGCTCATCTGGTGAGAGGAAGATTCTGATAAATCATGAAGGTATATCTAAAAGGATCCAGAAACAGTCATGTGTGTTTCCACTTGCATCAAAAGAATAATTATGGGCTCAAATGATCTAGGGAAGTCTTATTTGATGCTGCTTCCTCTGACTTACAGAAGTCAGTTTGCTTGCACTGAAGTAAAGAAGAGCCAGAGGTAATCCAAAGTTTCCAGGATCTTGCTAGACTTAGATATGTAGAGAATATGTAGATATGTAGAATATGTAGATATGTAGAATATGTAGATATGTATAGATATGTATCTACACATCTATAAAATAAATATAAATAAAAACTTAAAATATAAAGCTATGGATAAAAACCTTATTTTTCAGAACATCAATTAACACAAATAAATGATTTTAAAAGTTTATCCTATAAGTAGAAGAAATTATCATGTGCTTTATCTAGGGGATAATTATGAACTGTTTGAAATTCAGTAATGCAAGCATAGTCCAGAGCAGTAATTTAGGTCCTTCCTGTAGACCACAGAGAGAAGTGGGCACTGCTTTCTGTATGAGGATGACTGCCCAAGCAGACACCGTACACAGTACCGTGGGGCTGCCTTTTTTTATCCAGTGGCTAAGGAAAAATAGTGCTGACTATTTTTTTGAGGGAGCTGTCTAAATACCTAGACATCTGGCTCTTAGTTCAGACCAGGGGAGATGAATTCCAGGCTCAGTCTGGAGACAAATGGGAGGCACTTTTTCAATTGCTGTTTACATATCAAGCACGATTTCCCTCAAACCAGAAAATTTTGCAAGATCAAACTTCTTCATTTGAAATGACCAAGATGTTATTTACTTTTTTGGTATATGCTAATTGCTGACTTTGGTTTGCCAGTGTTTTAAAACAAGGAATAGCTTGACCAACTCATTGATCTCATGATAATATACCAGATTATAGATTTCTTATTACAGAAAAATATCTTGCATTTGAGAAAAAAAAGGAGTAGAAAAACAGGTCACAGGTCACTAAGAACTCCAAAGTGAGCTATCCTGGACAATATGTGAAATACCTCTGAGCTAATCTTTAGTATTGCACATCCCAAGAAAGCTACTGCTCCCCAGGAAACAAGAAAACAAAGAGAAATTGCTTCATACTCAGTACACCTTCTTTCAGGTTCTTTCAAAAGTAATCAGCTGAGCTGGAAGAAGAAGAAAAGACACTTCATTACAAGGCAGAGCCATGAACAAAGCAACATCACAGGTAAGACATAGATAAATGAGAACTATTTCCAGGTGGTTCAGGCAATCCTATAGGAATCCATGCTGGCTTGGAAGTTGCTTACTATCAAGACCATTGCTAAACCCTTGCATAGAAGTCTCTGTCGTTGTGCTTATGTGGCTTAAACTTTGAGTTAGCAAACACTGAGAACCCTTTCTCAAGTCAGGAATGCGCTCTCCTTCAATGTTGCAGATGCTGGATGTGTGGTAGCTCACAACTGTGTTCCTTTCTAATTTTCTCTAGGCCTTTCCACCTGATGTCAACTGATTAATGCTCCCCTTTAAAGTGAATGACAGCTGAAGGATTTGCATAATTCAGTACAATGGAAAGCTACTGAGAGTTCAAACCAAACATCTGTGAAACCAGAGAGTGACATTTTTTACAAGGTATTTGCAGGTACTGTCTCACTGATCAGTTATATCTGCATCTCTTGGTCTAACATCTTGGCTAAAATTTTGCCTGTTTCCTCACTTGTACTGTTATCACCATGTCACAATGTAGTGGTTTAGATTTGCTAATTTCGTTTTCCGGCCAATGTACCAAATAAATGTCGTGGTTTTAAAGCAGTTACTAAAAAATTACTAGAAAACTTACTTATTTCTTGCTGTGAGATATAGATTAGAGCAAGAGCAAAACAGGCTTAAAACTTAAAAGGAATAAAGAAAGTTTATTAACAAAACTACAAGAATAAGAACACTAGAATAAAACTTCCAGAAAACCCTTTTTTCCCCCACTACCCACCGTTCCCTTGTTCACATGACAACATAGAGACAAAAAACTTGGGTGTTTACAACAGTCCCAATTTTTGCTATAGCCTTTCCATCAGTCATTGTAGAGAAACAGAAGTCTTCTGCTAATCTATGGAGTATCTCACAAGAAAACTTTTTCTGTTATAGCTTTCTATTTCTCTGATGCCAGCTGCCTGGAAATCTGTCATCAGTTGTCTCTTATCATTTCACATCACTCTGAAGTGTGTTATGGGTCATGAGTCTAGGGTTGTCATTTTTAAGGATGAGTTATTTAAAAGCAAAAGTTCTCTTCATTTGTCTTTGTGAGCTTTTCTGGAAACAGAAGTTTTCTCTTTGCTTCTACAAAGCTACAAATCTTCAACTACTACTTCTCTCCTTCTGTTCCGGTACCTCACTGTATCACAATCACTTTACTTTTTGCTCAAAATCCACACTTTGAACTACTCTATTCCTCCCAATATATTCTGTCATGAGTTAAAGGGTTTTTTTCAGAACACTATTGTCCTCTCCATAGCTTTAACAGAAAAATATTTCAGCGTATTAAAGCATCTCCTTATTCTCTACCTTTTCTGAAGCTTAATTCTTTTCTTTACTGTCTCTAATCGTTTATAAAGTCTCTTTATATGTTGATTGCTCTTCCTCTTCCTCTTCCTCTTCCTCTTCCTCTTCCTCTTCCTCTTCCTCTTCCTCTTCAAAAAGGATTAATCTGCAAGTCTCATCTGGGTAATGAAAGGGTTAAAATCTTGCCCAGGCTTTGTAGATGGTTCTGTGATCTCTGCTGGAGCAGCGGCTGGAGATGTCTGCGATGGAAGATTCTTCATGGCTGCTCTGGAGAGTGTGGTCACTGTGTCAGCCTGCTGCAGATCAAGAGCTTTTTTCTTTCTTTACTCGGCAGTCTCTGGTGAATTCAGTCACAGCAAAAACTGCAGCCGAGCCAGGGACCGGCCTGGCCCGGCCAGAGCCCGGGGCAAGCCCCGCAAGCCCCGTCTCCCGGCCGGGAGCTGCTGGGCCCAGCCCAGCCCCTGCCCCTGCCCGGGCCGCATGGCCTGGGCAGAGGACGGGAAGCCAGCTGGAGCTCTGTTACCTTTAACAGCCAGGGAACTAAGAGACAAAGAAATTCCCAGGCTTAGGTCTTAAGGTGGTGTTGACAGGTTGATCTCACTTTTCAATGGTAAAAACTGCTGTCAATTCTTAGAAATGGCCAGTTGTTGGCTGGGAGAAACACTCTCACCAGCCTCCAGCAGTTTTAACTTCTTTAAGTGTTTCTCTTTGTTTTCTTAAATGCCAATCTATCACACACAACTATTTCTCCTCAAATATTATCTATTTTTCTTTTCTGAAAGCATCATACTTATAGTTACCAACATACTGAGTAGTGCCCTCAGATGGAATTTCTGGATTTTGCTGCAAAGACCAGGTGAATGTTCATGAATTATTCCTATTGTCATTTTTTGTTCCTTTTGCTTATATAGGCTAAAAACTACAGGAGTGAAGTGCTCCTTTCCATCCTTTTGTACAATACTGAAGTCTGTAAGATTGTTTCTTTCATTTGAGACCACGTAAAGAAAATTTATTTTGAAAATATTTTAAACAAGACCAACCTCTCTGACAGTTTCAGCCTTCTTGTTTGTGACCCTTAGATATTCCTTATGTGCAAATGTCTTTGGAGGTTTTCTGCAGTTAATAATCTGACATGGCTGTAATCAAGATGCCTTTTGTGTCCAAGTGCAGCTTTCATTTACTTAAAACAGCTGATTTCAAACACTTTTTTATCATTTATACTTCTACTGCTTGCAAACTCATCTGAGAGGCCCTTTCATATGGCAACACTTTTGTTGCTTCTCATGCTCAGTTGATGTTCTGCTTTTTTCATTTATCCTTTGATCACCTTTCTAATTTGTTCGTTTTTCTCATTATGTGTATCAATAAAATATTGCAGCTGTTTTAATTCAGATTTAAATGCTCTGAGTTGGTGCAAACAAACAAACCAAAAAGGCCACTGAATATTAAACCATTAAAATATGGTTTTGGTAGAGAGGCGTTTTTGACACTAGGATGTCAGGATTTAAATATTTTGAAACAAGTACTTTTGAGGTAGAATGTCTTTTACTAAAGAAGTATGTAAATATTTTTCTTAAAAAAATATGTCTTAAATAGTTGGTTTTTTTAAAAAAATTAGAAATGTTTCTATTAAAATAAACCATAAAAAACTTTTGCAAAAGGTTTTACCAAAGACATTCTTATATTTTGTTCTCTTTCACAACATTTCACAAAACTTTTATGTCCCTGTTTACCTTAAGTCCAGAAGTGACAGTGTTATCAAAAAAGAAAAAATCTAGTTTCACCGAGGGGCTACTTTTCAAAGCAAGTGACCAAACATCAAGTGTTTGGTTTTACTTGCAACACTGTGGTAGTTCTACACTGCAGACTGAGGGTGCGTTCAGTGTGAGAGGCCAAGGAGCATGAATTGTATGAAATACAAGCAAAAGCAAAGATCTTGCTGAAAGTGCTTCTTCCTCTTGAAGATTCAACAAAGTCCTCGTCTTTTGAAGACTGCTCCATGGCCCCTGTGGAATGCAGGTGTCCACTGCATTCACTCAGCATCCTGTAGGCTTGTTTACTTTTCAAAAAAACCTTGAGTAGTAACTTCCCTCTGTTCCCATCAGGACAGCAGAAAGCTTCAGCCCCATGGATAATTCTGATTTTGTCTGCATTCCTCTTTTTTTCTGCTTTATTTGTAACACTTGCCTGCTGAGGAATCATCTTCCTTAGCATTTGTTTACTTTTTTCAGGCTTTTCTGAAATCTAAAAAAACTGGTCACACTCACCACATAATTAATATGTTTCTTCTGTGTAAAGACAGCATTATTTTTGTAATGCTAAAGCATTTTCTGGAAAACTTGACCAATTTTGTCAGGGACAGTTTCTCAGCTTGTTTTCCTCCATTCACGCACTCTTGTCAATAAACTTCTTTTAACAGTTGAAGCAAAAAATATCTCTTCAAATTTAACTTATTTTCAAACAAGGAAAAAAATTCAAATGCTTAACACTAAAGTTTAATTCTTTAAAAAATAGAAAGCAGTTAGAGAATTTTCTAAAAGGAGTCAATTATCACATAGCAGCCCAAGGTTTTGCCATAGACTACAATTTTCCTTTTTCTTGAGAAGCAGTACAGTGTTGCTATTGTTCAGTTTCATGTTAGTTCTAGCTGCTATTCTACAAATCCCATGTACAATAGAGTAATTTAGAGGCCCTTTTGCAGCTGGGTGGGAAAGGAATTGCAACAATGTTTAAAAAATTTTTAAAAAGTGCTTGTAGTTTTAACTTGTTCTGGTGACCTGATCCCATGAATAAAGACATTTTAAAAAGTCTAAGATGCATTTGGATCTTACCTCACTTCCTAAAATACTGAAGAACCAATTATCTTTATATCTGTAATGTCTTTAGTCATTTTGGCTGTTTTAATCTGGATGAAATCTGAATGAGAGCAAGTGATCTAAAGACCTTCAAATGAACCTTTCTGAAGTCATTAAACCACTGCTGAACTCATCAGAAATATATGATCATTATACACTGTTATGCATCCAAACTCTCTTCTAAGTCTTAAGGGGTAAATGTAGCTATAAAGTCAACTTTCCTTGGGGCCAGCTGGTAAAGTGACAAAAAAAGTCACACAAAACATTTTCTTGCCCTGGGAACTGCTGAGAATTAATTTTGTCCTCTTATATGCTTTTAAAAATGTAAAATTTGTCTCTGAAGAAAAAGATTTATTAAAATTTCTTCAGAAAATGAAGTTTAGATTAAAGAATTTTTTTCTTTAGTGGGAAAAGGTTTGCTTAATTTGGTTTTGCACATTATAATGTCCTGTGAATCTGAGCTGCTTTTAAAAGAGAAGACTTTTTTTTCATGATGCAGAGAAATATAAATGAATTTATTAATTTATTGAGTTTAAAATAATTATTTATTAATTAATTAAGAAAATTTCTTAGTTGTCAGATGTGAGGAGTCAAGGCCTGTGTAAGAAAATGAATATCCATTTATTTTATTTCTCAAAGATGCAGACTTTATCTGGAATTGAATTTCATCTGATAAGAATTTAAAAATATTTTCTTTCATAGAGACTTAGTGTGCAAAGAAGGGAAAGTACTGGGAATTTCTGTCTGGATGTAACTGACCAGAAGCATGAGCCTTCTCCCATGATGTCAGAACTCCAGGCCTCATGGGTGTCTTGTTCCCAGTGGGAATGGAAAAAAATGTAGCCATGAAAATCAGGTGAACTGAAGCATAAGACCTCACTTTTCATGAGAGAAGAGGATAACAGCAAGCAAAAGCTGAAAAGAATTGAACCCAAATGTTTAGGCAGGAGACACTACTGGGTCTTGTTGAAACTTGGGAAACAAAAGCAAATGAAACATTGCAGGGAATGGTAATGAAAAACTAACTGTAGTCACAATCGGGGCTACAATCAAAGCATCATTCAAAACTTAGATATTTATGAAGTTTCAAGTGAAAAGAGGAAAAACTAATACAACACTAGGTACTGTTTTGTATAAGCAACAGCATCACAATTGGCAGCTGATCTGCACATGCCTTGGTTTGCAATAGTAGCATGAGTTCTAGAAGCTCATTAGTTCATTGGCACAGATTAGAAAAACGGATATATTCTTTTTCTGCCAAAACACAATGTAACCCAAAGCAAAAGGAGTCTCTGTGCTTTTGCAACTCATGATGAAGAGCAAACTGAGTTTTCAAAAGCTTCTTTTAGATGTACTTAAGGACTTGTTGGGGGAGAAGTGGTGACATCTACTGGAATTTTAAAACACTTCATCACAGGTTTCCAAGACTGCTAGTGAGACATATTTGGTTTAGGTCTAAAGTTAGATGAATAATGCAGAAACAATTTCTACTTATATTTGTGCAAATTTGGAAGCAAATCTTCAGCCATCTCAGGGTTGCTTTTGGTGTCAATTCCTGCACACACTCATGGAGTTATTAAACTTCAATCATGTAACTGTTGGCAGAAAATAAATGTTAAGCTCACACAGGAATACTACGAAAAGCGAATTTTTAATGTGACTTCTGTAAGCCTGTGTACCACAAAGCTGATTCCATGAGTTATGTTCATTAGACAGGAGAATGGAAACAGTATTAAGTGATTTATGGGACTAACTGCAATTGAGCCATGAGTTTGTGCTTGTAGTAGCAGCCCCTTACTTTAAAAGATATTAAAAAAGAATTCAATGAGGAAAGAATATGTGAAGGAAATTGCTCCCCACATTTCACGGTAAGAAGGAAGGAAACTCATCAATCATTAAATGCATTCATTAAAAATTATTCACTCAGATCCATTTAAAGCATGTTTTAACTTTAATCTCCTAATTTCTTGGGGCTAGATTGTGATGTATCCTGCATGCCCAATAAGAGCGTGAAGACTCTTCCTGCATCCTGATGTAGGTTACTTGGACCTTGGGACTGGGCCTGCAGGAGAAGCAGTGTTACGGATGTGCTCCCTTTCTCTCTTCAGAGAAAGCCCATGAAAGGGACAGAAATGGGAATAAGATTCCAGAAGGGGGAACTATCCCTCTTGATATAGAAATCCTGGCTTGCTAGGTTTCAATGAGGGTTTCACAAAATTTTACTGCTATGGCCAGGGAATAAATAATTCCTGCTGGGACAAGGAAGATATAGGCAAAATTGGCGCAAAGGTATGTTTTCCAGTGTAATCTGTGTGCCACTGCAATTTGCCTGTCCCTGCCCTTCATTCTATGCCTTATTTTAATCCTTAAAGTTCAAAGACCTTTACAAAGTTTATGACCTGATTGTATGATGTGATTATGTCCTGCAATTAAAAACTGTTGAAAATGAGAAGCAGGAGTTTTCCCACTCATCTTAAACTAAAAGCCAAATTACCAATTTTTGAAGTACATTGGTACTTCACAGATCGGTCCACAGAGCTGCAGAAACTCTCTGTTTTACTGGATTTTCAAACTTTGCATACAATGGACTAAATATATTGTGTTATTTCTGGTGGGTAATGTTAAGTGGTTGCTCAGAAATACTTAGCGCAACAGGCGCAAGAAATGTCACCGGCAAAATGGAGAATGTTGTTCCTGTAAACCCCACCACCATTTTTTATTCTTAGTAAGAACTGCTTCAAATATTACAAATATCTGGTTCACATTATTGTGCTAATTTTTTACTCATTATATATCTTCCATTAAAAATTGTCAGATCTGTGAGAAACATTCTGTAAGGCTTTCCACCAAGCTGTCCTTAAGGATCTTCTGCTGGAATGACAAAAGGGAACTATTTGCTGCTTACTAAAATGCATATTTACCTTCAGTCTTACCCTTAATTCAGAAAGTTTCAGATGTGTGAAGATATTATATGGATTTTTCCACCTGTGAGCATATGAGCTATTGTAGCATTCTGTTCTTGCAGCCTTCAGTTGAGTCCTGGGAATCAAAGGAGATCCACCCACCACAGCTTTTTCAGTAATGGGATTTGTTTTGTACAGTTTGCAATGTGCTCTAGTTATGAGACTGTGTGGTTAAAGAGATCACAAGTGACAATCTCACTTACCTGCTGTTCATTTTGAAGTTTGGCTGTCAGCATTATGAGAAATGCTGACATGACTGTTTTCTGACTTTAGTAGTAAGTTTTAATCCAGTTTTGTTAATGAGGGTTGACTTTCCTGCACTGTGCCTCTGATTTACTAAACTGACACGTTTCTATCAATACATCAGTCTCATTTAGCTGGCCTGCTGCTCCCAAGTTTTTCTAAATTTATCCCAAATAACACATTTTTAATTGAAAAGAGATTCCCTGAGTCTGTATGCATACACACACCCATTTCTAACCATTTTTGAGGCTTAAACCTACTCCTGTTGCAGACCCTCCCGTATCCAAGACCTGTGGACAAGGTTCTTGTATATTTTCAATTACTACTTATCATAATTACACTTTAGTGGACCAGGTCATTGCTAGGGAAACATACCCGTATGTTAGAAATTCCAGAAGCTGCCTGTACAAGGATGCTGGCAGAACTTCTGGCACAAGTTCAGAGTATTTTAGTACTACATCCACTTATACAAGCTGAAGATCTGGTTGAAGACCTTAAAGCAAAAATACTCCTATGTTAAGTTAGTAAGACAATAAATGATTGAGGGTGCAAGTACTAAAATCTTGCCCAGACAATAGCACATAATATACAATCAATAGTTGTGGTAAATCTCTCTGAAAATGTATTCCATACCATTTGTGACAAGAGTCACTTTAAATAAGAGACTGCAGAGAACATTTAAATTAGTGGTGAGAATTACCCTGAATAACAAGCTCGTTATTTACTATATTTGCATTTTGTTAAGTTTATTAGTTATACTGCCAAGTTAGACTTTGTGGATCCTTTTCTGTTCTTTTTGCACAAAAGCCTGACTGTGGAACGTTTCTGAAAGCAACAATTGTGATTTTATAATGAACCACAAGAGGGGGGAGAATGAACATAAATGAAAGAACTTGATTTTAATGAACAACTGTTACATTTAGGACAATGCTGTATCAACACTGAATTAAGGAATCTTGGCCAGGTGGTGGCTGTGGAATGAAGAGTTTGAACTAATGGTGAGATGTTTTCCCCAAGGTTTGTCTTTTCAGGTCTGCTGATTTATTGCTGAGCTTCTCTTAAAGCTGTGGGCAAACCACACTTCCAAATGTTTCTTGCCATGCTCAGTGTGTTTATCCCATTCTTTATTGCCTTGATCAAACACAAACAAATCCTAATGAAATGATAAAAATAGAGATCTCTGTGACCTGAAAAATCAGTTTTATAACTTCCTACCCTGCCTTTCAATTTTTTCCTGCATTTTTACAAAAGATGTCTCTAACTCAAGTACTCAAGGAATTCCTCCCTGGTGCATCTATGGTGTCGACATGGTATTTTTGGTGCCGATATGAAAAATAAATCATCTTACTCTTGTGATTATGGATTGATACAAGACTGGTGAATTTCTGAGTGATTTCAGCCTACTCTTTAAAGAAGGCCTGTAATCCCCTGGTCATTGTGTGCAGAAGCAGCTACACTGGTGACAAAGCTGAGGACTTCTGGAGATGGTATTCTGGGATTTCTGAGAGCACATACTCGGGATCAGTCCTTGGGAGAGGATGCACAAGCAGCTTTGGCAAGGAATCAGCTTCCTAATCCCAGAACTGTGGTGGCAGTTCTTATAGCCAGCTGAAGGGCAAGGAAGGAAAACAGATTTCAAGAAGTCACCCATTCTACTGTCTGCTTTCTTTTATTTCAAAGGGACAGAGAATTTTTCTAATATTTGGTTCTTTGTATCTTGTGTTCCTCCTGGCCTAGGCTGTCAGTCCTCTGGGAGAGGGATAGGAAAAGAAGGATTCTTACTTCCCCTTGGATTAAGAAAGAAGCAAAGCAACAATTATAATGGTAATATGAGGATGGTATTGCAGCAGGTGTTTGCAGCATGGCAAAAAAAAAAAATAAAATAGAAAATTAGAATAGTCAGCAAACCTCAGCTTTTCACTGCAAGTAATTACAAGTAGCTCAGTAGACAGTAACTCTAAGAGAACACCATGTAATGTTATTAGGCAAAATGATAATGTCTTTACTTTCATGTTCAAAAGCTGAATGGTTCTGAAGGAGGCTTGCAAAAAGAAATTAAGATAGTTATACTAGAAGAAGACAGAATGTTGATTACCAGCAGTGAGGTATCCAGATTTGACTAATGGCACAGTTTTTGTATGCATAAGCCCTAATGGTGTTTAAGTGGTTGTTAGAATGAATGCAATTAATGTAATTTATTTGTCAACATCCAAACACTATAATACTCAGAATAGGATGGGAGGTCCCTTGCCTAGAACATAACCCTATTAATATTTTTCAGTGTCTTTTTTCACAAGTACACAAAGCCAGTGACTATGTGGGGTTTTGTGTTGTTTTTTGGTTTTTTTTTTTCCTTTAATGATGCTCATGCTTTAAGGGGCATCATGTACATAATTCCACTGATTTAAACTGATTTTGTTTTTCTTGGTTTCATGGATTTTGGAGGGATATTTTAGGATGTTTTAGTCTGTCTTACCACTTGAAGACAGTAAGTTGCATCTATTCTACATGTCCTATGTTTTTTTTTAGAGAGGGATCCTCCTAGATTGTCTGAACTACTGTAGAGTTAACAGTAAATTGATTACTTTCTTAAATTGCTTTAGGGATTGATGGCAATCTATGCTCAAAAAAAAAAAAACCACAAAAAAACCCCAAAACCAAAACCCCAAAGCCCCATGTATTTCTAATGTGAGTTTCTTTCAGCTAAATGCCAGAGTTAATCATCTTTGAGATCTTGTCATGCTACATCAGAGAACCTTGTGTTAGTGGAGAACTTCCTCTGAGTGTAAGTGGGATGTAATCAAAATCTTTGAATGACACAGCTAAAGCTTCTGATGTTTCTCATTGTGTGTCTGTTGCTTTTGATTTCACATTTTTATAACTTTCTAACCTTTTCAATATTTTTACTCTTTGTTTTTTGAGGGTATTTTTTTGGTGGGGTTTTTTCTTTGTTTGTTTTAGATCTAAAGACCTCACTAACATCAGGTCTGAGAACAAAGCGCCTGTGATACCCTTGTTTGATATTTTCTTACTTACCCAAGGAGACAGGAGCATCAATCCTGTTAAGAGATATTCCTCTCCATGGTATGGTTCTTCCAAGTGTGTTTAGTAGCTATACTGCAAAACTCTCCCCTCTCCTTGCACTAATGTGGAAACATCCCAAGCTTTGGCATTGTTCCTTGCTGACTCAGAGAGAAAGCAGAGACATCATTCTCCTACAGATAAAAATTGATTTATATATTAGGGTTAATAGCAAACCTTATCATCAGGAAAAACTTACCAGCTTACATTTCAAGTAAGTTATTCAAAAATATTGACAAGTTCTCTAAGCTACTGCTGCCCTCTGCACTGAGGACTGACATGGCAGGACTGGAATGAGACACAGTTGCCTTTCAGTCTTTCAGACCAGATCAGTTACCTTATTGAGAAGCCACCAGCAGGAGACCTGGGTTGTACATCAAATTTCAACATAAGTAGCAGCTGTCAAAGCCATCAGATTAATTATTGTTCGTTAATCATTTCTTGTTCAAGATAGAAAACCCTTCCAAATCAAGGCATAGAGAACTTGAAATTGCTGTTTAGAGAAGTGGACATGTATTTTGAAGGTGGTTTATAGATTTCACAAATGTTTGTTATTTGCATGCTTAATATTTTTTTTATTGTAGTATCTCCCTGCAATACCCAACAACACAGTTGTTTAGCTTTAGGAAGCTAAAGGAAGTTTTAGGAAGAGATATACCAAATCAGTGCCCTTATTAAGAGGGGAGCTATATAAATTTATGTAACTGCTTCCTCTTTATTCCCCCTGACTTGTATGGCTCATTTGAAGAGACTGTCATGTTTAGGAGAGCTTAAAGTAGCATGGAAATATTTCTCTTAAGACTTATTACTACAAATGGAAGGATTTTCTTCTTTGTCTTTGATTTTTTTTTTCTTTTTTTTTTTTCTTTGTCCTCTTTGGCTAGAGAAATATATAAAGAGAGAAGCACAGATAGTAAGGAAACCCCTTGTAGTGGAACAAACAAACTGCTACTTTCAACTCTCTTGTGAAAAAATGGAAAACTAAAATTTAGCTCTGATTCAAAAAGACTAAATTACTAATGCTTTTTAACAATCTTGAAAAAATGTATCCTTTCGCCTATGTGCCTCTGAGTTCCTCATGGTATCTCACAATCTTTGAATTGTTTCTTGTTGGTAGCTTGATCCTAGGAAAACCTGTAAGAAGCTTTACTTAGCATAGTGGTCAAACTCTGCTATGCATTATTTTCCATGCCTGCAATCTATACAATGATAAACCTGAGGTGCTTGAGTTTCTACCTCCAGTAATTTCAACTAGAAAACCACAAATAGGCTTTTCATTTCTCCCCTGCAAGAGCTATAAAAACCAAGGTAAACCATCCTGCCAAATTACTTTTATAGGGACCTCACTTTCCTGTTCACTAGTTTTACTCCAAATAATTAAAAGCAGCACTCCTGCTCTTCACTGTGGTTTCCACAGAATTCACAAGGTGCACATGCTCCATCCAAAGTCCTGAGTGAGACGGAATTGGAGGTCTTTGGTGGGTTCATAGTCCAGGGCTCCTACACCTTGGGATTTGAGCTACAGTGTCCAATAAGTCCCCTTCCCCAAAAGATGGAGGCTTTGCAATGCTGAAATGAGCAGCATAAAATTTAATACAGTGATGAAGATGAACTTAGTCTTGATACTTTTATTTTTTGTTTACTTCAAATATAATTTACCATTTAGATGCCTCTGTAAGGAAATGGTGAGCTGAATTCTTAAATCCATGGATAGGTTGTTGTTCCATTGTTGTTTGATGTTGGTTTGTTGGGTTTTTTTAAGAACTTATTTCTATCTGTAAAGGGTCTTTAAACATTCTGCATTCTCCTTGCTTTCCAATTAAGTTTTCTGGTGTTTCTAATGCAGTCCTGTGGAGTGCTAGAAAGTAATAGAAACAAGAATGCATTTAATACCTGGCCTGGTGTCTTGGAAGCAAAGCTTAGCACTCCAGTGTTGGGAGTAGCAGGTTCAGGACGAACCCCAGGAGTCTCAGTCCTTGGACTGGCAGAGGGCTGGTGTAATGCACAGACAGTGAGCTCATTCTGCAGGTGGAGTGTTCAGCTGCATTGATCTTGTGGCAAACCCAGCCTGCTAAGGTTTTGGAGAAACATTGGCTCTGATCTGAAAGGAAATTGTGCTGCCTTTCCCTGTCTTTCCACTAGTTTAGCTTTCAAGCTCTAATAGCATTAAAACATACTTTAAACAAGAAGGCTGATGCAGCTACAGAGACACAAAGTAATTTCCTATAAATTGTAAATACAGTAAACAAAACTCTAATCTCTCATTAGGTAATTGTATTTTCATGGGATCAGGCAGCCTCTCTGGCCATGCTGAGGTAAATTTTAAAACATGTGCATTATATACAATAGGTATCTGTTAATGAAGCATAAATTTCATCAGCAAGCTGCGTGCCAAAATCAACTCATTTGGGTACATGGTTTGGATATACAGTGGTGTCTTATGGATTTGCTCCATAGCTGAAACAGCAAGTTTGTGTAGATACCATGAATGGCATATAATTAGAGGCGGGGAGGGGGAAGGAACACCACAAGCTTCACAGACAAGCATAAATCTTCTGAATTTTGGTTAAATGAAATCCAGAATGCAGTGGGTTCCAAGATAACAGTAAATAAGGGGTAAGGAAGAGATCATGTTGACAGAACCAGAAATACCTGGTCAGAATTATTCAATTTGATAATATCTAGTCAGTTCTAATAATTATTTCCTTTGATGAAAGATGAAATAAAAAAGCCAAATACAAAGCAAACTCTCCACTTTAGAGCACCATTTCCTAGAAGGGTTTCAATGGAGCTTCACTCCACAAATGTACTAGTATTTTGCTCAGATCCATCACAGGAGCCCTGGTAGAGCAGCAGCAAGATGACACCTCTCGGCAATTAAGCAAGAAGCCCTCATGCTTACTTCTCCTGCCAGCCTAGGGTGTCAAATGTAGGATTTTGTTCCCAAGAGTGGTGAGCTTAGAAATGAGAACAGGCTGAACAACCCTAATAGCAAACCTTACAATGATGGTACTATAACACTCTTCCCCTGCAAGCACATAAGCAAAATTACTTAACTGTCTTGGAAGTAAAGCTTGTGTGTCCTGTCAACATGCAGCCTGGAATACTGCTTTGCTTTATTTAACCAACACAGGGTCTAAGGACAGCAGGATTTTGTCCATTTTTATTGCCCATTTAAGTGGCAGAAGTGTTTCAGAGCAGTAGCCAATTTGAAAAGGAATATGAAATAAAATAAAATGTTCCGATTTCAGGAGCATTCTCATTTCATTCATTAAGTTTATGTAGCTGAGCACTGGATCATTGTGTGCTTTGGCAGTGGAAAATAAAATTTCAGAAAGAGAAAACTTTCCCAGTAGCAAATGTTGGAACAACACCACAGGGTCCAAGTTGGGTTAAGCCAATTGTAAGTTTCACAGCAGAACTATATCAGTCTCTTTGAACAAGTAATCCAAGGAATTTATGTAGAAACATATGAGCTGTTCTCTTAGTTTCAATTCAGTAACTTTCATGTAAAGCAAAGGCGAGGTCTTAATAGGCAGTGGAATGAGCAAATTATTGGGAAAAAAATACACCTTGCCAAGAATTGTCCTGCAAGACACTGAATCCCAGAGAAACTGGAAAATGTGTGAGGGGAAAAGGTGATCTCTTAATGTATTCCTCTTGGGGAGCAGAGGATGGGTAAGTAAAGGAAGTTAGTCCTTCTTGTTCCTGTGTATCCAAACTTCTGGCAGTAAGGAACTGAATAATAGATAAATGGAGAAAGGAAGAACAAAATGCATAGTTTTTCATTAGTAGGAATTAAAAACATGAGGTCTTTTCTATGTGTATCTACACCTGGATGTAAAACACACTTAGACCCACAGAACCCCATCTGTGGTGGCCAGGCCAGGTCCGTTGGTCTGACCTGGGATGCCAAGACTTTCCTAGAGAGAGTGGACCTGCAAGAGACAACTTCAGGGGGGTCTCTGGCAATCCCTGGCCACCAGGTAACCTCAGCAAAGGGCAGTCTTCAAGTGATTTCAGCTCAGTGATTTCAGCTCTGCTTGCTAGGTTATCCCAAGCTGACTCAGAGATAGAGAGACAGGAGTGTCGTGTGGCAGTTCCACTGAGACAGACTTTCTTGTGCATCAGCTCTGTGAAGGGTAGCCAGGGATGGCAACTCCCTCCTGAACTGGGCAGAAGCTGGGGTTTTTATGGGGGAAAGACAGGGCGGTACAAGGGGTGAAAACACAGGTTACAAAGGATCAGAACAGTCACCAAAGCATTGTGGGATAGTTCACCATGAAAAGGAGGATGGTCCCATCTAAGGGGCATCTCTGCAGGAAAGGGTTGAGATAAGCTTATCACAGCTTCCTCAGGGCACATTCCTCCACGGGAAAACCTTGGCAGGCTGACCTGCCTCTACACCCATGCACCTACTTCAGTGGGCTTGGGACAGTGCAGACATTGTCCTGTTGGAATGAGGTTACAAGGAACCTTCAGAAAGGGTGTTTCCCTTCTGCTGCAGAAGTTACAGTTCTGTTACAGTCTAAGAGTTAAGAGGCTTTTTACAAAAACAACTTGAGAAGAAGCAGATCCTGATTGCGTCTCCAAATGAAAGCAGTGAAACAATGTAGGTTTTCAATACTGTTAGCTTCCAGGTAAAACAAGACTGATTCCCTTTTTGAAAATATCTGTGCTGTTCAAATTAGTACAAAACAGTATCATGGGTTTCTCTTGGGGAAAAAAGTCAATGGCATATTTACCCCTTTATCCATCTAGCTCCGGGGAATGTAATGCTGCTGAATATGCTGGCTTTTGTAAGAGATGTAAAACAGAGTCTGTGATCATTTGTGGTCATTAAGGATAACTTTTTTTTTTCCTATTTCATGAATAGAGGTGTTAGTGAAGGTGTTCTGGCCTAATTCCAGCGCCAGTAATTGGATTTTTTTTTTTTTTTTTTTAACCTATACACATTCCTTCAGCAGTTTCATTTAGTTCTGTGTGCTGGGCTCAATTCAGTGTTGCCACATTGGCCCCCCTTTTTTTTAGCTAGACTGATGCAAACAGACATTAAGACAACTGTAAGCTCTCTTTTCCCTCTCATATAGCTCTTTATCCCAAGAATATAATTACTACTTAGCACAGGTTCTTCAGATGTGCTTTTAGTGGTGTGTCTCTACCACCTTTCCAGCAATATTTGATAGGGGGATATTTCTAGAAGGCAATATTCAGTAGGAACTCAAAAGGTGAATGGATTATCTATTAGGGACTGGACACTGGTGGCTGAACAATTCTTCTGACACACTGATTTTTAGCCTGTAGTAGCTAAAACAGGAACACTCTCAATCCAGCTTGTGGCAGGAGGTGTAACCCACTGTGTGCTGCATGGTTCGATTTGTATTGATGGCTGGTATCAGCAAGAAATAAAGATAATTCTGTCTCTCTGTGTAATCTGGTAAAACACTTCCAAAATTCATCAGAGATGAACAAACTGAAGGCAAAAGTACCTTGTTAGATGGGAGAAAGGAAGAAACTCAAGGCACACGAAATGCATTAGAAGCTGAATCAAAATATAGTATCTTCTGCTCTGACAATGGGAAATAAGGTTGCTGCCTTTCTGCTGTTGTGCCTAATTGAAGTCACAAAGGATGATGAAAGTCCAGACACAGTGCAAACCCCTCATTTTTCATCTGGACTGAATAATTTTCAGCATGCTGTATGCCACCAGCTTTAGCCCTTCTTCTCTACTTTATAGAGGGGCTCCTCAGCCAGGCATGAGGTACCGCAGAGTGCTTAAACTGCCTGGGAGTGACTGAAGTTTGATGAATTTCTAAAACTGTGGGGTTTTGGTCTCTCCATGGAGATCAGCAGAGCTAATATACAGCAATGCAAGCAAGCTCAGAAATTTCTTCAGATGTTCAGACATATCCCATGAGATTCCAGGCACATCACAGTTTTAATGCACAGGTAAACCCTTGCTTCTACACCAGCAACAGTCCATTTGCTCATGGGAGAGTGATTAAGCATTGCCATGTGTTTAACTAGACTGGAAATTCCCCCAGTCCTCTTTGGAGTTTGTTATTAAGCAGGACAGAACCCAAATTAGAACACAGTCCAAACCCCAGTGTTAAAGGCCTGCAATGAAAACTTTATGTTGGGTGCACCCTCACACTTTGGGTGACAGAGTGCCTCTGTCCCCAGGCTGTGACCATCAGCAGGAGATCTGGAGATCACAGAGAGGCAGTAGTAAGAATAAGCATGCAGGATAGGCAAAATCACAATACACTGGAAAAAATTAGAAGTGTATAGTTCTTACACAGATGACTCTTTCCAGGAAAATAAGGGTGCTTGCTATTAGAGAACTTCATTGTAGACTTTCAAAGGTTAAAATGCATTTGAAAATCAGCTTCTATTGGACTATTTTGTTTGGCCAATGTCTGACATGGGTTGTACCGAGCACGTTTTGCCACCTGGCCAATTTTTTTCCTGCCAAGCTATTCACTCAGGCTTGTGGTGTGAAAAATAGATGTTTAATAGTCAATGAAGTACTATAGTGGGTAATAGTTTATAAATTTCCATGACTTATTATGCTCAGCCTAAGTGACTGTTTATTAAGTGTATTTAAAGCCCCCCATCTCATTAACTTACAGTACTGGCGATTCCCTCCTCCCACCACTGCTGTTTTTAATGGAAAATATTCACACGTCTTTCTCCTAGGGCATATGAAAAAACCTTCTGGAAAAGAAACTGCCTGGATAAGACCAGGACATCATCCTTGGCTACGTACAATGTGTTTATAATTTTTGGAAATAAAGCAAATCTGAAATATGAGATATATATGTTGTGCACCAAAAAAAAATATAAATCTATGAATACCCTTTGTAAAAAAAAAAGCTGCCAATATCCCCGCCCTTTTCTGCTATGGGTTCACAGTGAATGACACGGTCAGTTTTATCAATAAAGCATGTCTCATGTAAAAAGATATTAAACCAGCAACTTAATTATGAAATACTGCCTTTATTTTCTCAATGGATTCCATGGTACTTTGGGGAAATATTACATACTAAGGTTAAATAAATTCTCTGCTAACAAAAACCAGGCCCAGTCTTAACTTTAGGGATCCACTATTAGCTATGCAATGGGAAGGTGAGTTTCTGTAGCAGGGAAAGACTGCTAATTTTAAAATAACACATTTTGTTCCCCTATATTAACCTCTAGAATGAAAAAGGTTATTGGTTGCTCTTGATAAATTCTGTGAAATCTCTCCAAAGGATCCTGCTGACATCAATGAGATAAGCATCCTTTTGTCATATATTTTAGTAATGCTGTGTAAGTAAAACTCCAGATTACCCTGAGGTAATTCCAATGAAGCTACTAGGAACATAATGCAGTTAACTTTGGTCGTCTAACATTTGGCTTCATGCTGTTTACATCAGTTTCCTGAAGGTCACTTGGAAGCTGAAGACAAGCATGAGATAATGGCAATATGAAAACAAAAAAACCAGGAAGTATTATGATAATGTGAAGAGATGGCTCTAATAAAGGTAAAGGAAGTTGTGCATAAAGTCCCCTCCAGTAGAAAGCATCAGAGAATACAGTTTTTTACACTGGGATGTTAAGCTGACACAGATGTTACAGAGGAGCCCTTTCCATATAATCTCAGATGCCACATCTGGAAACAGCCAGGAATATCAGCTCAACCTGCAACTGCAATGAGTGGAGCAAGAGCAGGGCCACCTGCGCTGCAGTGAGTGAGCAGCTCTCTCCTGGCCTGCTCCCAGGTACTTCTAAATGGCAGATATAAAATACGTGCCCCCAGTGTTGAAGGAGTTAATGTGACATTGCAAAATGAGCTTTGCTATTTGCTGTTTTGTTTGGCCAATAGCTGACACAAGCACATTCTGCCACCTGGCTAATTTTTTGCTGCCAAGTTATTCATTCAGTCCAGTGTGAAAAAGGAGGCATTTAATAGTCAACAGATCACTTTATAGGGTAATAGTTTATGATTTTCCATGACTACTTAGATGCTGCTCAAATTATTCTTGATTGAGCAAATTATTCTTTTTTTAAATCATCCCATTCATTTATTTACTAATGACTCTATCCCTTCTCTCCCATACACCATTTTTTAAATGTGGTAACTATTGGCCATTTCCATGTTTGAGGGGATTTAGCCAAAGGAAAACTATGAGTGTATTATAGCTCACATCATAACTTTGAAAGACCTCTTGCCAAGATATTAGAGGTTGAAAAAAACTCCTTTCTGAGCTTTCCAGGGAGTCCTGCATGGGGGTGAGGTGAGCTGGAGAGAAACCCTGACATCTTGGATCAGCAGATGAAAATATTAATCCTCTCTTCCCCCCAGTTATTTTATTTTTTCAGCAGGTGTTTGCTTGTTTGGTTGGTTTTCAAGATGAACCACAGCCTGATGCACTCATTCCAGTGGGGTCACCAGCTAGCTGGAGACCCTTCAACCTTTGCTGATAGGGAATCCTTGGCAAGGCTATCTAAGTTTAGCAGTAATAGCAAACCCCTTCCTCAAGAGAGTCCAAACCTGCTCATAGGTGAGTTATTTATCCTGCAAGAGGCTGGTACAAGTGCTTAGATGCATGCCAGACACAGTGTTTTTGCTTTTGCATGTACTTCCTCAGGTGCTGGAAGCAAACAGGAGAGGCAATCCTTTGCCTGTCACAGCAAACACACAATGTCACTGTGTGTAAAATGATTTTTCAGACTTTGGTTTACCTGGGTTAAACCAAAGGGAGGAGGGCAGACCAAAGCATCCTATTCCACAGATGAAAGTTTATTAAGCCATAATGCCAGAAGCTGTCAGAGCAAAATAATACATGCTTTTGTGAGTTTATCTGATGTCACATGCTTTAGACAAACACTGCAGAATAGCAACACAATTGTAGTGAGATGCTTGTTATGTAGGTCTTTGTGTTGTTTCAAAGTCTTTATTATTATGACAGCAAAGTCTTGTTCATTAAAGTTTCACAATCCATTTTCATTAGGATGAAACTGATTCTGTAAATGAACAGTTGCTCTGAAAAATCAAACCCTTGCAGCTATCACAGGGGAGGTACAAAGTCTGTATTAATTATCAGGAATATGGTGTCGATCGAAGATGTTAATTGCCCTGATGGTTAGTTATTTGGGGAATTGCCATGCATTTCATGCAGGGATAATAAAAATGAATTTTTAAACAAAGAGATCTTAAAATAATATATAATCTGTAGAGAATACCAACATCAAAGGCTTATCTGAAAGCTTTGAATTTTATCTTTGTGGTCCAAAATGTTAAAGATGAACTGAGCAATATTTCAGCTGGTTCAAGTTTGTGAGAGGAAAACAAAACAAGAGTTAATTAACTGTTATTACAAACCTTTTCAACTTTAATTTGACTTTCAAATATTAGCATTTATCTATGAACTATGCTTCTGGGTTTGACAAATTAGCTTTCATAGAACAAGTTTAATTAGGCTTCATTGTGCTTTTATGTCACTTTTCACAGTTCCACACAATGAATGGATTAACTTACTAAAAGTTGTATGTTTAAAAGAATTTGTTCAATGCTAAAAAGGTTGACAAAGTTGCAAATCTTTACCAGCCCAATGCAGAAAAGATGTATTCTGCTTAGCATGTTAACATGCACTCTTTGCAGAGAACAGCTGGTGCTGACACACACAAGACTGCCTAGCTGATTTCAGCACACAGAGGCTATGTCACCACCCACTTCCCATCCCATCCCATCCCATCCCATCCCACCCCACCCTGGGAAAGTCTGGAGTGTGTGTTTACTACCAAAGCCTGATACCTGTGAAAGACAGGAAAGGGGAGAGCTACAGGTGCACATGACATGACTAAGCATGCTGGTTCTCTAGCTGGTTTAAAATAATCTCAGTGTGAACTTGCATTTCTGTTTTAATTTTTGATTTCTTTCTTTTTTTTTTTTTTACCAGTGGTATTAGGAGTGCTCCATATTTATGAGAGATAAAAAAAAAGGGAGAAAAGTAACTGTGGGACTTTGAAGCAATATAGCAAACTGATTTGTCTCAATATAGTCACAGGTGAGAGTGGAGCGCATTGTAGAAAAGTATAATTAGATGTGAAATTGAAAACATTGTTGCTCTCTGTCACAAAGAGATGTGTCACTTTAGAACTCAATAAATACAGATTTGGTATTACAGTAGGTACTGTCTGTAGGAGAGCTTGTTTTGTAGCTGTGTATTAGACCTTTTCTGTTTTTTTCTGACTTCTCATCCTCCTCTCTAGCCACACATGTGCTTCTCTGTCCTGTGGTGTTAAAATGCATTTTAATCTTTTAAATCTAGAACAGTCAGGAGATCCTGAAGAGATCTAAGAAGTGATGTAGTGAAAATTGTGCTTGAGAACAGAAAGCCATGGCAATCTGTTTTGTGGAAAGAATGAAGAACAGAATTCTTCTGGGGATAGAGCACTGTATCACACTACAGAACGTATTTGTAATGGCTGCACGTAGGGAGGCAGAAGTAAAGGCTTTTAGAAACTGGTAGTGCTGAAACAGCAGCGGGTTTGTGTGTGTTTACCCATCGCAAATCACACAGTCCTTTCCTGATGGCCAGTATAATTTAGGCCAATATCAGACTGTGCTAACTCCTGGTTGGCTGGCTGCCTGCAGATTCTTCCAGGAGTGGTACTGCACCAGAATTGTCCAGTCAGGACATTTACACTAAACTTGTCCTGTATTCCATGGTCAAGAAAGGCCCAAGCTTATGTATTGCTTTAGTAGCTTAATGCCAGTTACGGATTTTCTCGATGCAGGAGCATTTCCTGGGAGGCCCTACTGGTTTTCTGGCTCAATGCTGAGGGTGTGCCCTATTAGATTTTGAGTGAGAGTGCTGTTGGACACTGTGGGATACTTTAGCATGCACATTGTGTTTGATAAACAAGAAGAAAGGTCATATGTGAGAAAGTAACAAAAAAGGAGTTCAGGAGAACAAGGAAGACAAAATAGAGAAGCAATGTGATGGACAGAGCCAGAGGCAACAAGGAAGCCATATTAAGCAGCAGTGAAAACTAAACTAAGCCAGAGACATTGCAGGGAGTGAAGAAATTAGTCAAAAAATACATTGCAGTGCAGCAATAGCAAGCTGAAATGAAACCAAAGAAACAAGCAACAAGCTTTAGGCTGCTACTTAAACCCCACTAGGTAGCTGGATAAAATTTGCTTTAGTGACCATTTTGTAAAGCGTCTTTTAAATTTAGGAAAGAGAGGCAGTTTTAGCACTAGCAGCACACTGTAAGTTGGACCTTTTCCTCCCTCCCTTCTATCTGGCAAGTGCCAGTTACTCTGTTTTTCTAAATCCCCATTATTGGAATTTTCCAGTAACTTTGTACAATTCATATAAATATATAAAGCAGAGCTCTGAATGAAACCAAGGCAGGAAGAAAGTAGCAGGGATATACAGTATGCTCTTTTACTTAAAACTCCCATTCCCTTTATCAGAATTTATGAGTGTTCAAGAGGGATAGGCCTACACTAAACACCTTTAACATTATCTTATATTTTCCTAATGTTCTCTTAAAAATAAAGATAAAATCTATAAGGTTATATGTATAAGATCTGGTTGGAAAGTGGAAGAACGGTTTATGGAATACGATAAAATATTAGACATAATTTCTGTTTCATAAGGTTGAAAAATGCATACAATTTTCAAAACAGTTACTGTTTCACAAATCAATTATTTTCCCTCTCATATTTCTCCCTTTTGGTACTGAGTCCATGAAAATCCATACTGTCTACACATGCTTACTTTCCTCCTGCTTACTTTCCTCTCTGCTTCAGCTACATTGGGAAAGTTACAATAAATAATAATAAAAAATCCCCTTCTTTTGTAAGCCCAAGAAATAAAGAATTTTTTTTTTTCCCATAGTACAAATTTACATCAGACTAAGTACCTTATTCTGCTAAGGAGTTTTGGCATGTAAGAACTCATATGTAGTATCTTGATCTGAAAATACTTTTTAGTGCTCTGTTACTTATCCTGATTGATTCCAATGAGAGTTTCCTGAATAAGGATTTCAAGATTTGGTGTGCTTACATTGAAGTCTCCAGCGCTGGAAAGGTTTATACATTTCCTTTAAATGTGTGCATTGTAAGTATGTCCTTTGAAGTCAGTGGGATAAATCCTCAGCTGATATCGATTGCCACTGATTTCAGTGAAATGATAACATCTATTGTAGCTGAAGACATGTCCCATAGAGACTTAATGCAATTGTAGAGTTGCATGCTTAGAAGCTTTGTCCACATTTACCCCAAGACGATTTCTTCTCTCTTCCCAGAACTTTCAAGCAGCCTTTTAAAGTATTTCATTTCACTGCAGTGTCACTCTATTAGGAATGGCTGGGAGTGAGCGACACAGACTCTCATGGAGTCAATCAGGAGAATGTCTCTAGTTTATTACTTTAGTTCTGTTTTATAGACTGATACGTGGAAAGTACAGAAAGGAAACTCTTATTGGTTAGTAAATTACTACATTACCATCATTGGTCAGTGGGACACAACACCCTCTGACTTTCTCTTGCAAAGAAAACAAGGGACAGACAAACAGCACCTGGCAAGGCTGTTTTCTGTCTCTGAGGATTGTTTTAATTCTTTCTCATGTTTTTCCCAGGCTAGTTCCTCAGGCAAGACCGAGGGGTTATGTGGCCTGTAATTTCTACAGGCACTCTGCTGCCTGCTCCAGAGCTAGCATCCACAACTCACCTTTTCTCGTTTAGAAAAAAAAAATAAAAAGGCACAGTGTTTGTTATGCCCTGCTGGGCTTTTGCGGGAAAGAGAACAAACACAGCACAAGAGGTTTCTTTTACTAGAACTTTGAATGGATGCTGATTTAGAATGTTGGTTTATGTTTTTGGTGCTTAAGAATTGTTTTCTTTGCAAGGATTCGATGGTTGACTCTAATACAACTAATTTAGTGAATTAATACACACACTATATAAAATATGGTTAGTCTGTTCAAACTGACAGTCTAACTTGTCGATAGAAAAGTTTTAAAGAACAATAAGGTGACAAATTTACTTTACTTATATCTAGACTTAGTGAAACTCTACTTAATTCTACTATGCAAAATCTACAAATTTTTTACAAATTAATTAACAATGCAACTGCAATTTACGATGTTTTGATGTTGTTCATTGGATTTTCCCCTCAAATATAATGGAGGGACTTTTGAGGGACTCATAAAGTTCACATAGCTGCTGTTATTGTTCGTCGGGTTTTTTCGATTGAATTGTGATGAATGTGTCAGTATTGAGTCCAAGGGCCACTCTGGAGGCCCATCAGCAAACTTGACAATAATGATGTTCATGTTAGTGTTAAGAAGCTCACGGAGGCTAGTCTCTGACAGCATCTTACTAAGGATGGATAGGATGTAGACTTGTTTAGGATGATCTCTGGCTGTCGGAACAGTAGTTCATGAACTCAGGGAGGTCCAGGGAACCTGAAGCCACTATCTCTTCGCAGCTGGTTCTCAGCTCTGCAAACACAAGACTTAAAAGGCACAAGGTGAGCAAATTTGGGTCCCACAGGGATAGGAACAGGAGGGGTGAGTGTGGAACCCATGGCAGAAATCGCAGGACTTTGGTCCGCTCGGGCCGCCAGAGGCGACGGGGGTGGGGCCGCCTTTAGCTGCGGGCCTAGGCGATGCCAGAGGACGCGAGGCAGGGCGAGGTGAAGCTGGCGCAGCGCAGCCCACCCCCTGCAAGGCGGGGGGGGAACACAGCGCCGGCCGGGGACCATCCTGCGGAATAACTCGGGCTCGCAGGAGAGGAAATTTGGTAGCACAGGGCCGGCAGAACCCGGCCCGGGGCCCGCAGCACCCGCTCCCACGCCCCACGAATCCGGCGCGGGGGCGGCGAGGCTCGTGCATGTGCGGGCCGCGCGGGCGAGCGCGGGGGGGGTGAGGTTCGCGCATGCGCGGTTCGCACAGGTGAGCGCAGCTGAGCGCGGGTTCGTGCATGCGTGGTTCGCGCAGGTCAGCACGGGGGGGCCTGGGCTCCTCCCCTCCCCGCCGCTTTTCCACTGGCACCTCAGATGGGCACAGGGGGGCAGTGCCCGCCACGGGCCTGGCCCCAGCCCCAGATCCAGGCTCAGGCTCAGCTTCTTTCAGGTTCTTGGGGCTGGCTAGCAGCTGATGCCCGGGCGGCTACCCGGGCCCACTGGCGGCGGCGGGCAGTGCTTCGGACTCACTTCTTCTTCTTTCTTTTCCATCTCTTTTCTTGTTTTCTTCTCGCTGCCACTGCTGCCACTGCTGTGGTGGTTCTGTGAGAGGCGGCAGCGCGTTTGTGTGCTCGGGTTCTTCGGCGGGGCCCCACGCGCTGGGCACGAGGGAGCCGAGCGCTGACTCTCCCCCCACCCCGCTGCGCTGGCAGGCCCCGTGGTTTGCCGCAGGGCCAGCGCCGGTGAAGGTGCTGCGGAGGGTGCGGGTGGAGACGGCTCTCGCGGCGCTAGTGGCGGCGCCGTGGAGGGTGCAGGCGGAGCCGTGTGATCTTCGCTCTTCCGCCGCTTTTCCGTTGGCAAAGCTCAAGTGCTCAACTCTGCGGGTGGCAGGCGCTCAAATTCTTCTGGAGAGGGAGATTTCTGGCACACAGACTGCTCTTGCCTGCGGATAAAGTCTTCTAAGGGTTCAGGCAGAGCTGAGAGAGCGCTACGCTGCTCATCTATGGTCCCATCCTCTAGTCTCTCATCTTGTACAAAGGAGGCACTCTTGGCATCTAAGTTTTCTATCCCAGCTTCACTGTTCTCAGACTGGCACCGTTCCAGCCCTTTAAAAATCACTCCCCAGGTTGTTGCTAAGCTGCACGCGCTGGTATTTCTCACAGCCAGCTCAGTCCATAAGTGGTCTCCTACTGATAGTCAAATCTCAAGGTTAAATGCATTATTCATAGTCATAGTAAAACCTTGCGCTTTTACCCACTGGAATAAAGTGCGCATCGCATCTTCAGAAATACTGAGTCTCATGTGCGGCAAGGCGTCCTGCCACGCAAGGTAGACAAGCTGTTCATCAGCTGAATTACAGTTCCCCATTATGAGAACTGTTTATCTTGATGGCTTCGCGAATGCAGTAATGCAGGCGCTATCGGCTTAAACCTGGGATTTCAAGCTCTGCTTCACCAAGATAAGCCGTTCCAAGCCCGCTCACTGGACGGGCTCCACTATCCCATTGGTTTAAACACCAACTCTCTCTAGGAGAGCCCAGGAGAATTTCACTTACCCCTCTGGGGGGAAGCACTGGCTCTTTGCCCACTCACTGCACACCCTCAGGGGTTCAGCAGACGCACATCACGTCGGCGGTCATCAGATGTCGCTCTATTAGGAACGGCTGGGAGTGAGCGACACAGACTCTCATGGAGTCAATCAGGAGAATGTCTCTAGTTTATTACTTTAGTTCTGTTTTATAGACTGATACGTGGAAAGTACAGAAAGGAAACTCTTATTGGTTAGTAAATTACTACATTACATACATTACCATCATTGGTCAGTGGGACACAACACCCTCTGACTTTCTCTTGCAAAGAAAACAAGGGACAGACAAACAGCACCTGGCAAGGCTGTTTTCTGTCTCTGAGGATTGTTTTAATTCTTTCTCATGTTTTTCCCAGGCTAGTTCCTCAGGCAAGACTGAGGAGTTATGTGGCCTGTAATTTCTACAGGCACTCTGCTGCCTGCTCCAGAGCTAGCATCCACAACTGCAGTACTGACATGAGTTCCATTTCAGCGATGGAAAAGAATCCTACACTTCTGTGGAGCACAAAATGTTATAAACAAAAGGCAAGTGATAAATTGGTACCACACAATATGCTTTACTTAACATACTCTCTGTGTATACGGTGTGCTGCCTGTAATGGTATGGCATACTTTCAAGTATGGTTTTCATATGTGAGAAGATTGTAATTCCTTGTGTCATTTTTCACTCTCCTGAATTGTACGTGGGTTCTGTGAAAATGTGATCATTGAATTATTTTATTTTTGTTTCCTGCTGAAAGGTGAAATCAAGCAGGACTTTTTGTCCATGGTGTCATGTCTGACAAAAGAATACAGGGATGATTTATGCTCCCAATTTATGGCTATGCAGCCCCTTCTCTTCATTCAAGTGTTAGGCTGACTTTAAAGTGTGTTGATCTAAAACTGCCCTCTGACACTTCCCCATATTTTCTCTTGCAAGTTTTTGTATGCTCATACTGTGCCCAGCAGCGCTTGGTTGTGTGTTGCTGAAATCCCTCTGCTTCTAGGCCTGGAAATCGCCTGACTAGCTGCATACCACTGGGGGTGAGAGGGGGTTCTGTAAGGACAAAGATGAAAGACAAGAAGGCTTTTTTTCCTGGGACAGTATCCCAGTTTAATACAGAATGGTTCCAAGAAAGAAAGACACAAAAGCAGGGCTTTTTGAATAGAGGGAAAGGGGGCGGGGGAAGGCAGGTTACAGCCAATGGGGAAAAATCGAAGGGGAAGGATGAGCAGGAAGGAACCAACACGCGACAGATCCAGAGGGTGAGCAACAGGGAGAAATCACTTATTGTAACATAGTGCAAAACAACACCTCACCCTTTTTAATTATATAAAATTAAAAGAAGGGGATTGGGTTTATTTTGATACAGAACATGAGTTTGTCCACCACTTGTGATTGGCAGGCCGGTCAGATCACTCTCAGTCCATTAGTTCTATGTGGTTGACTTCTGAGGTAGTAGGGATTAAACTGCTGAGGGCTTTTAAAATCAAGCAATGTATAATCCTGAACACCAGCACTATTAGGAACAAAATAACAAAAAACAACAGGATTGTTTTAATTATTGAAGTCCACCACCCCATGAGTCCCCAGCCTTTGAACAGCTCACTAATCCAGTCTTCAGATTCTTGCTTCACTTGTCCAATCAAACTCTTCATCTCTTGGAGGGCTACATGGATGTTGGGAGCTTTCAAGGTTAGGTTTAGACAACAAAGTCCTTCAAATTCCTGGCATTCATGTCCATGTAGCAGCAGGAGGAAGTCTATGGCCACTTGGTTCTGGAGCGTGGCCTGCCTGGTGATCTCCTCATCTTTTAGGAGGGAGCTGAGGGTGGTGGATGTTAAGTTTGCCTGTTTGACCACCCAGAACTCTAGATGTCCTAGCTCACCTAGAGCTTTGGCAGCTGCAACCCATGGAAGAAATATGGATGCAGCAATTATTTTTGATTTAGCCCAATGAAAAGTTCCAGAATCACAGTTTGGGTCCAGATCATCAGCGCTTCAGGTCATCAGGTGCTAACAGGGACAATCGTCCTATTATAGATGGCCCTCCTTGAAGCTAGGATGGGATTCCTGCACATGCCCTATCTCTACAAATTAGGAACATACACTTAGGGAGTTTTTTTGGATGTGAGCAGAGAGGTTCGTCTGTTGTAACATGACTTAGAATATCACACCATTTCTTGGCAGTGAATTCTTCCCAAAATTGTAATACGTTGTAAATATGTAATATGTTGTAAAGGCTCTACTGTCAGACAATGAGTCGTAAGTAAAATGAGCACAATAAGGCGCCGAGGAGGAACTCAATAGCTCTAATTCTTGGGGTTCCCTACCTGCTTTGGACAGTTTTGGTAGCCACTCCTCCACAGGATTCCTAACCATTACAGCCCACCACCTACAATTTTCATGTGGTTGGATGCTGTTTGATCTGGGACCTGTGTTAGGCATAGGAATGTCAAAGCTGGCTGGAAATTCTCCAGCCTGAAATGGAACCCCTACCAGCCAAGTGGACACAGAGTGCTTTGCTGCTGCAGTGGACAGGCAGATATTTTCTTGCTGGACTGTCTGTGCCAGGGTCACACAGATTTTCTGGCGTGTCTGAGGGACGATCCAGGCAGCTGCCATACTGCTCAGAGCAAGCAGGATGACAGCTGGGGTAGGGCTCATCATGAGGTTGAGTGGGAGGTAAGAAAAGAAAAGAAAAAACCAAACATTTTTAAAGCATATTCACAGTCAGTGGGTGTAGGCCAGAGAGTAACTACATGTCAGGAAGGTTTATTCTTGCTCTTTCCAGCGGTGTCTTCTTTTGGAAGCGACTGCCACTTGTCTTCTGCTGGGGCTGGGTTTTTGGGAACAAAAGGCTTTACCCACTTTTGGGGTGTCCAACGTGGACCTGCAGGGGTGGACACACTTGTGCAGCCACGCCCCAAGGTAACAAGTTCATAAGGGCCCTTAGTCTGCCAGGTTACTGGGTCCCTGATTAAGACCGGTGGATGCTGTGACAACTTAAATTGATCACCGCTGTTAAAATGCCGAGCCACCTGGGGACTCGTGTTTTCAAATGAACAGTTCCAAAAATTGATAGTAAACATAGCTTTACAGAGCTTTTGTTGTGGTGACATCCACACTGTTCCACTGCTCTGCCTGGCCAGGACTTGTCTGAGTGTCTGGTGGGTACGCTCAAACACAGCTTGACCTGTGGGGGAGTGGGGGATGTCAGTTTTGTGGTCCATTCCCCACTGCTGGACAAACTCCAGGAACTCCTTGGATTTATATGCTGGGCTATTATCAGTTTTAATTTCCCTAGGGATCCCCAGCACTGAAAAGGTCTACACCAGGTGTGGTTTGGCATGCACAGCCTTTTCCCCAGAATGAGCAGAGGCATAAACTGCACCTGAGTATGTGTCAATGCTCACATGGACATACTTGAGGCAACCAAAACTGGGAATGTGTGTGGTGCTTGTCTGTCTGCCACACTTCACAGCTCCTAAGGCCTCGGGGGTTAACCCCAACACCCAGCAATGGCACAGCCTGGAGCTGGCAACTGGGACAGGTGGCCACAATGGCTTTAGCCTGATTCCGTGTTAGCTGGAACTGATGGATCAGACTTGGCACATTCTGGTGATAATGCTGGTGGCTCAGCTTAGCCTGCTGGAAGAAACTGGAAGACATATCCTTTCAGCTGGGGTGGCTAGGGAGTCTGCTTTACAGTTTTCTTCTGTGATTTCACCTGGAAAATCAGTATGTGACCTCACATGCATCACATATAATGGATGCTCTCAAGTTGAAACTAAATAAATTAGTTTTGAGAGCAACCTAAAGAGATGTTTGTTCTCAATGTCTCTGAGAACTTCCTGCTCTGCCCTGGACACTACCCTCGTGTCGTGGTTTTAAACTACTAACTAAGAAAATTATTTATTTCTTGCTGTGAGATATGGATTAGAATAAGAGCAAAACAGGCATACAACTTAAAAAGGGAAAAAAAAGAAAGTTTATTGACAAACCACAATAATAAGAACACCAGAATAAACTTCCAGAAAAACCTTTCCATCTCCTATCCACTTACTATTCTCTTGTTCACATGACAACAGAGACAAAAACTCTGGAACTCTGATGGTTAAAACAGTCCTAATTCTTGCTAGTATGTTCACCAGTCTTTATAGAGAAACAGAAGTTTCTTCCTGTTAATTTATGGAGTTTCTCACAAGAAAACGATTTTTGTTATAGTTTTCTATTGCCCTAATGTTAGCTGCTCAGAGCTGCTATTATTAGAGTTCACTCCTCCCATTTTCACATCACTCTGAAGTAAGTATGGGCTATGTGTCTAGAGATAACATTTTTAAGGATAAGTTATTCAAAGGCAAAAAAAGAAAAAAAAAGTCTTCTTCATCTGTTTCTGTGAGCTTCACCAGAAAACAGTTTTCTCATGGTCTCTCAGGGCTTCAAATCTCTCAACAGTTTTCTCATGGCCTCTCAAGGCTTTTAATCTCCCAGTACTTCACTATACTATAATTACTCTTTACTCAAATTTACACTTTGAACACTATTTCTCTCTAGATCCTATATCATGAATTAAAGGAGTTCTTTTCAGGACTTCATTGTCCATCTCCATAGTTTTAACAGGGAGATATTTCAGCTTAATTAAAGCATCTTCTTAATTCTCTACCTTTCCTGAAGCTTCTTTTCCTTCTTGTCACTGGTAGTTTATAAAGTCTCTTTTCATGTTGATCTTTCTTTCTCTCTCTCTCTGGATAAAAAGATTAATCCGCAAGTCTCATCTGGGTAATGAAAGAGTTAAAATCTTGCCCAGGCTTTTGTAGATGGTTTAGAGATCTCTGCCGAACAGGAGCTGGAGCCGTCTGCGATGGAAAGTTCTTCATGGCTGCTCTGGAGCGTGTGGTCGCTGCTCCAACCCGCTGCAAGTCCAGGGCTTCTCTTTTTCTTCACTTGGCAGTTTCTAGTGAATGTAGTTACAGCAAAACCTGCAGCCGAGCCAGAGATCGGCTCGGCCCGGGCCCGAGAAAAACCTTCCCCAGGCCCCCCCCATCTCCCGGCCGGGAGACGGGGCAGGCCCGGCCCCATCCCCGCCCGGCCGCATGGCCTGGGCAGGGACGGGAGGCCTGGAGCTCAGCCACCTTCCACAGCCAGAAAACAAAGAGAGCCCAGAGAGCTCTGCTTTTACATTTTAAGGTAGGGTTCACAAGTTGATCCCACTTTTCAATGGCCTAAACTGCTGTCAATTCCCAGCAATGACCGATAATTGGTCAGGAGAAAAGACTCCAAGCACTTCCCAGCAACTCCAACTCCCTTAAAGGTAAAGTAACTCCATGACACCTCGCTACGTAGGCTGAGATGGTAATCAAATTGATTGTCTCTGAAAACTTCTCAAAGGCTCTCACACCTGCAGCCAGTTCAGCTAGCTGGAGTGACCCCTCCACAAATTCAACATCAGCTTCCCAATGCTGAGTCTGGGGATCTCTCCAAGTCATCACCAACTTGTGGGACAGCCAGATGCATTAGTGAACACTGTAAGAGCTTTGAGCGGCCTATGATTCCGTTTCTCATGAGCAATGAGGTGGAATTCCTCATGAAACAATTTGTGTGATGGTGTGGGGACTGATATTTGTCCATTGTAGCTGTCCAGAGCTAACTGGAGGTTAGCATTGCTCTGCAACAAGTGCTTAAACATCTCTTTAGTCAATTTCTCAGGAGAGCACGTTCCCTCCTCAGAAAGTTTGACTGGGAGGTGAATAACACAAAGTCACAACCAGCCAGTTCCCGCAGCCTCACCCTGGCCTTTCGGATCAGCTGAGCCATCAGCTCTTGTGGCTTGGTGATGGCTTTGGGTCGTTGATGGGAGAGGAAGACCCATTCTATGATTATTATGGCATTCTGTGATTAAGAGTGAATCTCTCTGCCCTTTGATCCACTGGAATATCAACCCATGTAAGTGTGGTAGTGTCCTCAGGACAACAAATTTGAAAGGCAGCTCAGGCTTAGTGATGAGCCTGTCTCTCAGAGCCCTTTGTGCTTTTTCAACTGTGGTTTTTGCCTCTGGGGTCAGTTCCCCGTGAGAAAGCAGCTCTCTCTCCCCCTTCAGCAAATTGAGCAGGGGATCCAAGTCCTTATTAGTGAGACCTAGCCAGGGTCTGACCCAGTTCCTACACAGGGAATGGAGATCTGCTAGGGTTTTGGGATCACTAACAATTTCCAGTTTCTGCGGGACACCTGTCCGTACAATGATCTCCAAGCCCAGGTACTTCCAAGGCAGCATCCTTTGACCTTTGTCCTCTTGCAGCTGGAATCCAGCAGAGGTTAAAACTTTAACCACTAGGTCAGGTGTGTGTTGGAGTATAGTGTCATTGGGGGTGCACACAGTCACATCATCCATGTAGTGTAAGATGATGGCTTCTCTTTTTTCAGCGTGTACTGGGGACAGCAATGAAGCCACATACCACTGGCAGACAGAAGGACTGCACTTCATTTCCTGAGGCAGAACTTTCCAGTGGTACTGTTTCACTGGAGCTTCTCAGTTGTCCGTAGAGACCAAGAAAGATAACCAAGGCACATCTGCCAGCTGTCGGGTGTCACGATCCACAAAGAGGGATTCATGGTGTGGTTCTTTTATTTGATCTTAGAGTATAAAAGGTTATCAGCACACTAGGTACTCAAACAGCAAAACTTTATTGAGTGCTCATCAGCACTAATATGCGATAGAGGGAAAAGAAGAGAAAGAAAAGTATAGGAAAAAGAGAGGGTAAGGGGATTACAGCTACCAATGCTGAAGACTGCTCAGCTGTTTGTCCATGCATAGTGTTTTGTCTGTTTGGGTGATCTCAAGGGAAGGTAAGTTTGGGGTGTATTTTTATAGTCTATTACAAAGTGAGGGGCACAGGGCCAAAAAGAGAGGAGATTGATGACCATTGAGATGAAAGCCATTGCTCAGGGGGGCAGCTGTAGTGTACAGAGCAAACCACTTCTTACAAGTCTCTGCTCGCCAGCAGGAACGAGGGCAGTATACCGTGACAGCACAGAAACCACCTGCACACAATCACTCGGCAAACATCCACCTCAACTAGGCCAGAACCCCTGTACCAAATCCCTTGTGATATTCAGGGTCTTTAGTGTTCTTGCAAAGGTTGTGAGATAGATGAAAGAATCTTTGGACCATCTCTTACAAGGGGAATTTGGAAGAAACAATCTTTGACGTCTAGGACCACCAAATGCCAATTTTGTGGGAGCATTGTTGGGGATGAGAATCCCAGGTTGGAGTGACCCCATGTCCTCAATTACTTTGTTTATCTCCCTCAGATCCTGAAGGAGGCACCACTTATCCTTCCCTAGCTTCTTTATTACAAAGATTGGGGAATTCCAAGGGCTAGTTGTTTCTTCAATGTGGCCTTTGGCCAATTGCTCCTCCACGAGCTCTTCGAGCACCTTGAGCTTTTCTTTACTGGAGTGGCTACTGATTTACCTAGACTGGATTATCATCCAGCCAAGTTAGCTTTTGGGTAGGATGCTCTACAGTGGCCACCTCTAAAAATCCTGGGGAGTCTCAGGGATAATTAGTTTGACTCCCCACTGGGACATGGTATCTCTCCCCCACAGGGGACACTTGTAGTCAGTGACAAACAGACAAACACTGGCCAATTTGCCATCTGGCTACTCAATTTGAACAATGCTCTTAGAAACTTTTTCCAATTTTACTCCTACACCTTGGATTTTGCCAGCCACAGGATACAAGTCCCAGTGTGAAGGCCACACCCCTTCAGGTATGATTGTCACATCTGCCCGTGTCAATCAACCCCTCCACATGGAGATGATCTGGTCCATGGGTTAGCTTGCATCCCATGATGAGTTTATCCTTGCCAGCCACTTCTGCCCAGTAGATGCCAGGTGTTTTGTCATCTACTGGGACCTCTGCTGGAACGGGGATGGCCTGAGCAATGATTTGCCCCTTGGCCAAATAGAAGTGTGGCTGAGGACAACGCGCCAGGAGAGTGAGGTGTGTTAGGTCTCCCTTAATTGTCATGGGAGCCACTTCAAACTCCATGGGTGTGTGTGCTGTGTATAATGATAAAATACTCACTATCCAGTCCTGCCATGTCCCATGAATTGTCCTGCAGGTCCACTCTAATGACTGTCCAACGAGTGGACCTGAAATGAAAAGCTTCAGCAGTTACAGGTCTGGATCGGTTGTGAGGCTGCCGGACTTTGTTAGGCACGCATTCCCCAAAATTATTTTTTTGCAGTCTCACACCACGCTTCCATTCCTCTCCCTTATGAATTAAAATTGTCTTTTCTCATTCTAGGGCCCACTACATTTATATCATTGTGCTGGGCAGGGCTGCGCTCTAGTTCCAGTTTTTTTGTTGGTTGGCTACTGCTGCCATTTGGTATTTCTTTTGGTGCTGTCTTTGAGGACACCCTCTGGTGAAGTGTCCTAGCCTTTTGCACTGGAAGCAGATGATATGCTGGAGCTGCTCTGATGACATCTGTGGCTTCTTCATTCCTGGTGTTGCTGCTGCTACAGTCCTTGGGTTTGTCAGTCCCAGCCTCCTGTCTTGTGCACCAAACAGCTCTTCTTTTTTGGTACACGCCTCTATCAGCTGTGCTATAGTGGGTGGAGGATCAATGGAGAGTCCCAGGATCACCCTGCGGCAGGCCCTGTTGGCATTCCTCTGAGCCATCTCCTTAATCAGCTCTGCCTGTTCCACTGGTCCTTCCACTTGCGTTTTTATTTGTACTCAAAGCTGGTCGACAAACTTCAAAAGACTTTCTGATGTTTAACTGTTTAATATTAACATAGCTGCCTTAGGTTTCAGCCGTTGGTAACTGGTTAAAAACATCTTCTGCCATGCCACAGATCTTATCTAAAATGGATTTTGTTAGCACTCAAACCTGGTCCTAAGGTTTAGCCCACATCCCCTCACCGCATAGATGTTCAAAAGTGATTTCATTATCCTCTGCATCTTTTGCATCTTGGGTGCTTTTCTTGAGCTCAACCAGAAGGCTTTTTAAGAACCTTTTCCATGAGTTTTCCCAAAGATTGAACTCAGGGGCTTAGGAGACACCGGAAGAGGTTGCTGAGAAGCTGGAACTAACTCATGAGACGTTAAAGTAATTCTCACCATTCCTTTAAGGATTTCACTATTTCTACTAAACTCTCTTTGGGCTTTACAAATTTCTTTTATATTTTGGTAAGAGAGGGGCTGGTAGTGTCTATTTATCCTTCTTTTACCAATATATATTACAGGAGCAGCTGAAAGCATATTCTCATCATCCCCAGGGTCCCTATCCCCTGGGTTCCCCCACCGACCCCCACCCCTGCAGGTGCCGGGGGGCTCAGCCCTACCTCCATGGGAGCTGGGTGGGGATTCACCCCCTCTCCCACCCGGGGGAGGCCGGGGACTTCTCTCCACAGTGCAGGATCAGGGGGAAGACCTGCTCCCTACCCTGTGGGAACAGGGGGTGGAGCCACTTACCCCACTCCGCCCACTCCCACATGGGAACAGGGAGTGGACATGCCTCCCCCATGGGAGCAAGGCCAGGACCCATCCCCACCCCATTGCAATGCGAGGCAGTGCTACCCCCTCCTCCCCCAGCACCCCTCCCCCGTGGGAACAGGGGGAGGGGGCATGGGAACCTGGAACCGGAAAGGGGGGCGAGGTCACTGTGGGAACCAGGATTACAAAACCTGAGGGTGGGGTCAGGCAGGGTGGGAACATGGTGGAGGGGGGAGGGATGTTAGTGGGAAGGAAGGGATTATGGGCAGGGTAAGGGGGTTGTGGGTGGGAACAGGTGGGTGAAGGTTATAATGGGAAGGAGAAGGAGGGTAAGATGGGAGTTCCACCAAGCAGTTGGCTGGCACATGGCCAGCACCATCTTGGACCCCAGCTACATGGGGATGGGGAACTAACAGAACACTGTAACTGAGAAGTAACAACCAGGGTAAAGGGGTGTAGGGAAAGATCTCTGATAGTCTGTGCACAACTACCAGAGACAAGGTGTTGAAAAGGAGCCAGGGAGACAGGAGAGCAACTGCTGAGCCAGGTGTCCTGCATTTCTCAGGTCGCTCCATGTATCCCCTCTAGCTCCGGAGCAGAGGGTTTGGGAGAGGGGGTAGGGTAAACCGGGAAAACTGCTGTGACTGTCTCTTCACCTCCCTATTAACCAGCTCTTCTGAATTAAAAGAACAACTGGAGAAGCTTTAAAGCAACTTTGTCTCGCTGTTCTACTTCAAGGGTTAACAAGTTTCTGATCCTGTCCCAGGAGAGACAGAATCCACATCTAGCAAAGTGAGCTGGAGAAAGTGCTGAGACAGCGAACAGACAAACTATTTTAACTGATTTCTAGAAATCTTAACATTTGTACCATTTAAAATTTCCCAAACTTGGGAATTTACACTCCTTTCGTGTACAGCTAGCCCATTTCGATGTTAAAAGCTATCTGCATAACCCAGTTTACCTTCCTTCACAGAAAAAACAACACAACCAGCCCTGGGAGGCTTCTCTCAGTTTCTCTCTTCCTCTCCCTTCCCCCACCCCTGGGGTAAGAGACAAAACTGCCTGCCAGAGAAACCGTGGTCCCTTTAAACTCAGTTCACAGCCACTCCCGCCGAGCAGCTAAAAACATGTGGCCAGAGCTGCTGGGGAGCACTGCTACTCCCCCCTGCTGAGCCGAACTGAGCTGCCAGAAAACGACGTGGCCCTGCGATGTGGTGCCGAGAAAATGTGCTCCGCTGAAAAAGGGCCCACACACTGCACCTTCCACATGGCCGTGCCACCCGCATGCCACTAAAAAAGAACCCCTGTGGCAGAGATGAGCAGCTGCAGCTCCTGGGCCACCTGTGTGGCGCCTGCCGAGCCACATGCTGTCCCACGTGGAGCCCGCCTGTGTGCGTGCCCCACCGTGTGGTTGGGGAACCCCAAGCTGAAAAAGGCTGGCAGCTGCTGCACCCTGTGGCTTTTTCAGTGTGCACCCGTGCGCCTCTCCCGCCAAGCTGCGCGGCAAATACACTCACCCCATCTGGCTCAGGCTGTGTATGAAGTCCTTTGTGTCCTGGGTGTCAACTATCCCGGGCTTAGGAGAGCTGCTGACCCCACCCTTGTAGGCCAAGCTCTGTGAAAAACAATCTGTAGGCCCAAAGTAGTTGACAATACAAAGCTTGTAAAATCCACACGAGGATTTGCAGCTGTCCATGAGAGCTCTGTTCTTGAGACAAGCCACCATGTTGGATGCCAACTGCTAAAATCCCTCTGCTCTCAGCCCTGGGAAATCGCCCGACTAGCTGCAGTCCACCAGGGGTGGAAGGGGGTTCAGCAAAGACAAAGACAAAAGACAAGAAGGCTTTTTGTCCTGGGACAGTATCCCAGTTTAATACAGAACAGTTCCAGGGATGAAAGAGATAAAAGCAGGGCTGGCACGGATTTTGAATAGAGGGAAAGGGGGCGGGGGAAGGCAGGTTACAGCCAATGGGGAGAAACCAAAGGGGAAGGGCGAGGGGGAAGGAACTGACACACCACAGACCTTCAGAGTCCCCCTCCAGAGGGGGAGCAACAGGGAGAAACCATTTATCATAACATAGTGCAATACAACAGTGTGTAAGGCTACAGCCTTACATTTTCATAGCTTATTCTTTAAGTTTCTCTAGTCCTCTGGATTCTGTGCTTGTGGTGGCATCAAAATGACTCTTTAGGTTGATACTCATGGGTTTGTAAGTAGACCCTAGAAATAACTTGGGAGGGAAACAAAAAGAAATACATGAAGCTGTTTTACCAGATAAGCTGTTTCAGAAGATAGGATGAAGGGTTGGAATTGGGGACAGTTCTTGAGTTTCTTAAAAGACAGCTATCTGCATAACAAAAATACAGAAAAATCTGAGTTTAAACTCTTCCATACTGAACAACTTGACAGATGAACTTTGGAGGGACAAACTTCAGCTGTGTGTGAGACAATTGGGAAAAGACAAGATCATCAGACTTAGGCAAATCATTTTAATATAGCAGTACTCGCATAAGGAGAACATGAACCTAAGGCTCAGAATAAGTCTTTTACTGCTGAATCAAAGAGTATAAGGATTTTCACACTTGGTTTCTGGACAACACCAAAATGATCTTGGGTAATTAAAAACAGTAGTCTTACTTGTAGGCTCAGCAGTATATGAACTCTACAGATACCTTTTTGTCCAAAGCATGGTTCCCAGAACTCAGAAGATGTGGCCCAGGGTCAGAACACTTAACCCACCCTTACTCAAGGGAGGAATTACAGTCTTTTGTTGAGGGAAGAATGTGTGCCTCTTGCTTCTGAGGTAGCAACAAATGTGACTGTACTTAATCCAGAGGAAGAAATCTTCCTTTTTATTTTTTTTCTGGAAACTTCTCCTGTCAGCTTCAAATGCCAAGTCAAGTGGGGTCCAGTTACCTTCATCCAGAAACTGAACTGTTGGATGAAAATGGGCATGAAGAAAGGGGGTAAATACAGGTTCTCATATTTTACAGGGAGGAGGGTGAATTATTCCCCCAGTTCTAGTGAAAATATAAAGAAAGGAAAGACGTATCCTTTGGCAGTATCAATCCCTAACAAATGTGCCACTGCAAGAACTTTGGGAGGTATTTATTCTACAAAGACAATCTGTTGTTAGCAAATTGGGCACTTTGCTCACTGTAACCCATTGTTACTGCAGATTTTGCAAGTAGATTGTCACCCATTTGCTGAGTCGTTTTGTGCAATCTCTAAATCATTGCAGGCCATCTATTTGAAAAGTGTTAGTGGAGGAAGCATAATGTGCTTTCATGGTAATGTAAAATGCATTAGAAATGAATTGCATGATGCTTACCTCTCAAATTACAGAAAAGACAATGACACCCATATATGTGTATGCAAATTATATATAAAAATATCACAGATGAATCCCTGAGCTGTAACACTTGTTCATTTCTATAAATATTAACACATCAGGATTTATTTTGACATACCACTAAGATAAGTGGTAGAACTGACAATAATAATGTATAATTTATATCCTCCATATTACCTTAACATCACTGTGCTTACATTATTGCATAAATTAATTTAATGTTTCTGACATGCAGCAGATTATTCAAGCATTTGTTCTTTTGTCTCCTACTGGTTTCTGTTGCTGTTTTCCAAATTACAGAATATTATTATACTCTAATGTTTATTTTATGGTACATACAATTCATAAAGTCACTTTAAAGTTCTGAAAGCTTTTATTTAGCAGTCAGATAAACGTGTTGTTATATGATGTGGAAAGAGCATTAAAGCTTTTGTATATTAAATAACTTTATGCTTGTGATGCAAATTGACAGTAGCTGAGAAGTGCAAAGCTCAGGAGAAATTGAATCTGCAGCCTGTACTTTAAAGGTACTAGGGGAATAATATGGTTGCTACTGTGGGTGTCTCGTGTGAGAATCTCTCACAAGTGCATGTTGAAAGATTTATCAAAAAAATTGTTGGTATTTGTTGGTCTGAACTACAGGTCTGTCCTTACCTGTCCCATGTGATACGCTGTATGTAATCAAGTGTACATTTTCACATGGCAAAAAAACATAAAATGATGTGCCTATTGCATTCCACTAGTGACCTTCAGGTTAGAATTCAACTTCTCATTTTATCCCCAAAAAGGCAGGATATCCTCTCTGGACATGCGGTATCTTTTCTTTAAGTTAGAAATAAATATCTAAGAATTGATAAATCAGTGCCTTAATTTCTTTGCACTTAATAGAAATGAAAACTTCCCCGAAAAAAACAAAAAGAAGAAAAAAACAGCCAACAGAACAAACCAAATCACACAACAGTAGCATAGGCTTAATTTTCTCAAACAGTTTTGACAATACACAATTGAAAGCATTTAAAACACTGAATAACTGTTACTTTGTAGCAGTTGTGTTTCCAAATTTTCTTCACTAAATCTGGAGAAAAGAAAGTGTGATAAAGCCACGCTGTTCCCAGCCCAGGCCAGTAGCCTGGAGAACTCTGAGTGGAGGATTCCCAAGCTGAACCCTTGTGACTCTCTCAGTGCCCTTCTCCTGGGGCTAAAGGAAGCACAGCATCACATTTTGCTGTAAGAGCTCCAGGGTGTTGAGGGCAGGATACGCATAGCACACAATGTTTTTCCTGGTAGATTTTTTTTGACAGCTTCCCTTGGGTCTTAAGTCTTCATAGCTACATAATCACTGCTTGTTAGTTTAAAAATAGAAAATAAAAAAAAAAAAAAAAAAGGAGATTATTGGAAAAATCAAACGGGGTACTGGCTTTGTTCTAACTCTGTTTTGCATGTACTCTGAAAAAAAAAGGGAGAAGAAAATAGATTTACATTTTAAAGGCCATATTTACCTGTGCAGCCAGGTAGTCTTATGTGCTTGCTGTAATATCTAAAAGTGCTATAAATCATATTGACAACCAACTAGCTATTGGGGTGTTTATCAAATTAGCTAATAAGTTCCAAAATGAATACAATTTTTTCAATGCCTACACTAAATAGAAATTAATTTAATGCATTGCAGGCTTGTTTCTTGTGATTGTTTACTGCTTTTGTTTGGATATTAAATAACTGTGGGGCTTCTCTGAAAAGACACTGCAGAAAGGCAAAGCTAAGGTCAAGATTATGTGTCAGCAATTTGAAGGAGGCAGACGCAATATATGAATATTGTAATAAACAAAAATCAAACAATACAATTGCTGGAAAGACCCACTAAAGAGTTGGACATATGAAATTCCATTGCACCAACCAGTTCATAGGCACCTGATCTTCAAGGTAGAATCCATAACCCTAAATTATACCTCTGGGTAAAGACTAAGGAAAGTCAATTTTCTCAAAAAGACAGTCTTCAAAATAACTGTCATCTGTGCAGGGAGCTGCTAAAGCCATGGAAGGGTGTTTGTTCACATTCTGCAGCTATTCCTGTGTAAGGTCCTGGGAGACGGGTAGAGGCTTCCTTCCACAGGCATCCCCACTGCAGAGTGGTGCCTCCAGCTGCCTTTTCAGCCTTACTGAGGGGTTAGGTCTCCTTGCCAGTTCATATCCAGATGATGTATAAGCACATTGCTCATCTCCTGGGAGATTATCCTAGTCATGGTGATAAAAATTGCATGGTCATGGCAAACATTACTCTGTCATCTCTGTACCCCTGTGCCAAAAAGGGTGCAAGGTGCTTGGCATCAGAACTGAAGTTTTATCTTCTAGTGGGAGATTTCTGAGGTTTAATTTGATCTCTTCAGGAACAATTTTGTAAATTACCTACAATGATTTATCTGGGATAGGAGGAAAAGAAATAATTTTCTGAATTGCCATTTATTAACTAATTTATATATTTCAAATCTCACTCAAGACTTTTTATCGTGCAACTTGTTGCATTTGTTTTTTTGAGGACATCAGCAAACAAGGCATTAGTTTGCTGTGCTGAGGGACTTTAACAAAGCAACCTTTTGAGCATGTTTGCAGAGCAGCTTTAATGCTGCTGAGTATGGGAGCCTCTTTGGAGATGCTGGCTATGCCACTCTCAGTGGTGGCTGGCACAGAGTGCCCTGCTGGAATTTAATTGCTGTCTGTGTATTTGTGTATGAAACCAAACCCAAAAGCAGGCATCCCCAAAGGGTGCTTGGAATTATAATTTCACACTGCTCTGATAATCAAAAGTTCAAGTTAAATGACAGATTCAAACAGGTCAGTTTAAATCACAAGAAAGAACACAACAGCCTTTTAAAAGGTAGTATATTTTGTGGTTCTTTAAATTGGCAAAATGTAGAAGCATTAAAAACAATATTTCAGGGAAAAATATTAAATATTTTAACAGTGTCATTGTTTTCATGCTGCCAAGTGCTTGAGATGCTGAAATTTCTTTTTAAGACAGCTTCCCATTTTCACTAGAGTCTGCTCTTAGCAGTGGTAGAAAACAGAATATTCCCACTTTTTTTTACTTATTTTGGTGTGATATAATCCCTTAATTTACAACTGGTGTTTCCCCTTCTCTTACAGCAGGAATAGTACCATGGTGTTTTTGGTTTTTTTTAACTGAAGGTTAAGGACAGAGGAGTTACTGAAAAATCAAAATACTGTACTGCACACTCTGATGTAGAACAATTTCTTCAGACTTTTAGTGATGAAAAGGCACAGGGGGAATTATATTCTGTATCATCCAACTACAAAAGTTGCACTCTGACTAGAGCAGAATACTGTCATAAATGTGCAGTGGGAGCAGTCCTGCCTGATATCTGATGCAGGAGCCAAAATTGTTTCCCACAGAAAAAAGAGAGATCCCAGTTTGAGAGAGGACTACAAGCTGGAAGCAATAATGCTTGAGAAAGACAGAAAAGCTGAATAAGGGCATGTAGGTGATAGTAGATCAACACTTCCAGCAGCATATCAGAAATGCCATGCTGCAGAAGTCCTTTAGGATGAGAGACAGGCAGCTGTGCAAAGACCATAACTAGGTGGTGGAACTGCAGCTGATAGCAATTACTATCACAGGCATCAGCTGAAATCAGTGCTGAGCTCAGAAACACAAAGGTTTAATGGAGAGTTAAGGGGAAGAAGGTGATGTGCTTGTGGTTGCTAGAGAGGGAGGAGATAAAAGGATAACTTAACTTCTAAATTAGTTAGTGGCCTGTGTTACCCCTAGAGCAGGGAGTTAGGACAAGAAAGAAAGGGAAAAAAAGGAATGAGCTTCATGACCCTGGAAGCAGAATTGCAGGAGCCAGCTAATTCTTCTGTCTGGATTGTTGTTTCCTTGTTAGACAACCATGGTTGCAATATCAGTCCAAGGTGCTGATAAACCAGTGTTCTGCTGAGACTGAGAGTGTGCCCATGCTTGGAAGTCAGTGATGGTAGCCCTGTAAACGTCTCTAACACCAGTGATCCTGAGTCTGGACGCAGCTGTACTGGCAAAACTAACTCCCAAGAGAGAAATTAGCTATGCTGGCAACAGTTCAATTTTGCCGGTAAAGCCACATCTATATTAGGGCCTTTTGCCAGCACAGCTGTGCTGGTTGCAAATCCCATGTCATCATACCCCTGACTTTATGCTAGCAAGTTTAGAGTAAGATTTCCCTGTGAAACAAAATAATAGGGAGATTCGCTTGTATTGATTCAAAGCTAGTTGTTTTAATATAGAAAGTAAAGCAAAATCTCCATAATGGTATAGTTTATTCAGTCTCTCTTTAGAGCTTTTCTCACTTGCATTTTTTAAATGTTGGGGTTTTTGTGCATGTTGAGCATTTTAATACCAAATCATCAAAAATGCAATCTGGTAACCTGAACCACATTACAGCTTCAATGCAGCTCTGCCTCATTCTGTGCTAAACCACAGTTCTTTGATAAAAAAACACGATAAAGAGCTACATTGTACAGAACACAGTACAGCCAGCTGCAAATATTTCAGGGCTATCCAGTAGTAAATAGCATAAAGTACAGAATGTGTGGAGGCTAATGCTCTCATTCATTCCTGGACATATATATATTTAAAGTAAAAATCAGATGAAGAAAACCATGTAAAATCTGCCTACCATCAGCTGAAACCATGATAAAAACTGAGTTTTTATCACTTATCTACAAAATGAGAACTCAGTGCAAATATAGATGTATTTTCAGAGCTCTAAACTAGATTTAAGAGTGAATTAAAGCTCTAGATTCTGTCTCCTACATGCTGCAAAAAACTGGTGTTGGGCCTTGCTTTTTGTAAGTTAAGTCATACTGATTTTACCACAGTGACTGAGAAAGAAGGGTCACAGAAACATAGAATGGAGCTGAGGTGGAAGGGACCTATCGGGATGTTTGAGCCCAACTTGTGGCCCTGCACAGGATTCCCCAAAAAAATCATACCCCATGCTTTTGAGAGCATTGTTCACTTGTAGTGTCACTGAAATGTGTTTTATAAAAATAAATCTTCAGAAAATGTGTGTGCAGAAAGGAACTAGAAGATGTAGGCTGTCTCCTAGAGGCCTCTGTTATAAGTGAGGTAGATGCACAGGACCTGTCTGCCCAGACCGCTTCTTGGTGGATCTGGTGCAAATTCTCTTTCCAAATGGGAAAAAAAACCAACCCAATGAAGTAGCTTTGAAAGTGCACAGACATGCACAAGTACACCGAGAACAGGCTGTTTGTGAGCTCTAATATTGCTGAGCTACACTGATACAAAGAACAACATGAATGCTAAAAGCAAATAATTTCAGGAGTACAAGAACTCTTGTGGACTGGTTTGTTGATTTGCAGTGGAACTGCGTGCAATGTTTAATAGTGAAATATGATATTTTCCCGTGGTTTGGAAGGACTGCCTGTTTTTACTCTAGGGTTATCATCCATGTTTTTTTTCAACCGGAGAAAATTATTTTGGTCTCCTGAGTGTAAACTTTCCTAGGGACCAGAAAGTGCGCAAGCCCAGCCTGGAACTTTTCCTTCTATTGACAGCCTGTTTTCACTCAACATGTCTTTGATACTAGTTCTGCTTGCAAATGTGCTGATGTGGGAAGCTTTGGTGAAAAATAGATAAACAAATGTGATTGCATCAGCCTTGTTTTCTGGGGAAATGAGGATTAAAAATATGTTTGCATATCTCTATATACAAAGAGGACTGCTTTAGGTGACCCTTTTTAAAAAATATAAATAAATAAATAAAAAAAGATTGCTCAGTAGGTAGAATTTCCTTTTCAAAAATGCTACCTGAGTCTAATGCGGCAGTTGTAGGAAAGATCTCTCTTGCCAGGAATATCATGAAGTAGTGCCAGAGGCTTTCTGGCTTTGAGACATGTTGGGAGTTATTCATAACTCAGTGTGGGTACCTACTAGTACTGGAATGTGCAAAGTGATTTTTAGAAACCCACACAGAATCTTCAGAAGATAGTCATATTTGATGTAGGCTTTTTCATGCTATAGAGACTGTGCATAAGAAATCATAGCATGCATAAATAGTTCCAAGACTTGAAATTCCAGCCTTTTCCAAAGGAGACAGTTCCCACAATGGATTTTGGTTTTTTTGGTTTTGGGGTTTTTTTTTCTCACTCTTTTTTTTTTATTTTTGGTCACGATGTGGCCAGAAGATGAGTAGGAAGTACAATATTGTATTTTTGACATGGTGAAAATCACACTTGTGTTGCTCTAGATCTGAGTGAACATCTGTGATGTTCAATTATGGTGGTAGCACCAAAGCATTAAATAGATCTTTCTTCGCAGTCACAGCTTGTTAGGAAGCATAAACTCAGGTTTGTTTAAGTGGTTTCTGGCTTGTTTCCCTAGAGCTGATAACAAAGTCTAGGCCTAAGATCAACTCTCCTGAGAAACAGCACATCTGAAATTCCATTACAGTTGTTAACAACTGTGGTTGTTACATGGAATTTCAATGGTGACTTTTTTTTCCTGTAAAAATAGGGAGCTTTGTGAGCAGATGCAAATGTAGAAATTAACCTGTTTGAAATTACTTTTTGTTTTTCATTTGTCATATTGATTCTTAGGCCAACAGAGGGAACAAACTTAAAGGAAAATACCAAGCAATAGCGTGAATGGGATGCCAAAAATCTATGCAGCATATTCAGAAATGCTACAAGAGACTTGACTTGGCTCTGTGTGACAAATGGTGGAGCAGAATACATAGGTGTCACACTCTATATGTCATATATATAGAGGGTCGTGATACCTGATTTTGATCAGGAAAGGATTTCCCATATTGGCTGAGCATGGGTAATGAGCCCATCTGCAGTGGGGATGCCTGTGGATGGAAGCCTCTACCCATCTCCCAGGACCTTACACAGGAATAGCTGCAGAATGTGAACAAACACCCTTCCATGGCTTTAGCAGCTCCCTGCACAGATGACAGTTATTTTGAAGACTGTCTTTTTGAGAAAATTGACTTTCCTTAGTCTTTACCCAGAGGTATAATTTAGGGTTATGGATTCTACCTTGAAGATCAGGTGCCTATGAACTGGTTGGTGCAATGGAATTTCATATGTCCAACTCTTTAGTGGGTCTTTCCATGATTGCATTTTATTTTTGTTCATTACAATATTCTTATATTTTATACTTATATTTTATTTTTACTACAATGCTGTTATATTTTCACTACTGCTTACTGAAAAAGAGTGGCAGCTGTGAAGGATGAAGGTCTCTCATGTGCCATGGGCATGGTATAAAGACTGCAGAGCAAAGATGAGAGAGTGTGCTGTCAAATATTCCTGCCATGGAGTTTTGGACTACTAGTTAGAGAAACATCTATTTTTTTAAGAATAAAAATCTGCCTGCTTTTGTTCTTTTTCTCTAAAAATATTCAAGTAGTGAAATGGGTTCTGAGAAGCTGTACTTTTGATTTCCTTTTGATTCTAATTTCCTGAAGATGATTATAACCCAACACTTCTCCTAAGTCTTAGGGCAACAGATCCCTGAATGCATTTCTTTCTGTGGTGATAAAATAATTTCTTAAGAAAAGCCTGAGTTTTTAGGGGAACTTTAAGTCACAGAATGCTTCCACCCTCTGATAACATTAAATAAATTAAAAATTCATCTGCTCTTCTCACCACAGAGATATAGCCCATATGTTTGTTGTGCTTATTGTCAGTAGAGAGAGAAGTCAAACAGCTCTTCCTTCCTGTACTGTTTTGTCTCAATGTGCAGGAGATATGTCAAGGAAGTTTGTGGTCTTGCATTCCAGAAGTGAGGAAGTTGTCTGCTCTGTGACCAGGGAAAGGGCTCCTTGCTTGTTTTTTTCTTCTGCTTTTAGAAGGTCCATTGAAACAGCCTCTGTGTTAGAAAATAAACAGTATTTTGGCAGTCTTTTCAGATTACACAGAAAATGTGAAGTTTAAAGAAGATCATTGAGATAAATAACTTATTTTCCACAATAATTTTTTTTCCCGTGGTTTACTGCATGTCTTTAGGCATGATAAAGTAATTTCAGCAGGCCTTGATTAGAGGATAAACATTGCCTTGGGGCAGATGTATGTTTCCATACTGTAATTTTTTGTTTGAATTACCAGGTATAAACCAATAGGTGATGTGAGGAAAGATTCATCTGCCTTTTCCTCTTTTATTTCTTACCTGAGAGAGTATGGTCCTGATTTACAGAAATTCCCTAACGTGATCTTTTTGATTATTTTCCCTTTTAATGAGGGTTGGTTGCTCGCCCAGGCCTTGGCTCTTTTCTGCGCAATGGCACGAACTCTGCCAGGCTGCCGTACAAGCTGGGGTGTGCACAGTCCACGAGGCTGCAATCTACAGCCTCCCAGCCCTTTGGCAGGGCAAGAGTGCAAAAAGAGCTTTCTTGCTCTAATGGCTGTGAAAAGCAAGCACAAGTGGAATACACTCTGCAGATCGATTCTGAATTGCTGAGTGAAAGCTTTCAAAAAATGTTTTCTTTCTTTCCAGTTTCCTATGCTGCAGCTTCCAACCCTTCTGGCTTGAAAGGCCAAAGGCATTATTTCAAAACCTTTAGGGTTCTGGGAATCAATAAATGGGGAAGATTTTTTGCTTTGTTTTTGAGCAGCACAGAGGGACAAAAGCTACCCCAGGTGGATGCAGATGCAGAGAGAGCATGGATGGGTTTTATTCTGTGTAAGCTCCAGTACCCAGAGCATCTCCTGGTGAGAAGAGGGGCTATGACAAGAGAGAATGGTAAAACAGTTGTCTGTATTTGGTCAATGATCTCTGGGGGCATCAAACAAGATAGAACAGACTTCAGTCCCAGACTCACTTCAGCGGAGCAGAATTTTGGGTTCAATGGAAAGGTGTTGGTTTTTCCTTCTTGGGCTGTTCTCCATGGAAAAATTCCTATTTTTAATAAATACAATCCAAAACTCCTGCTCAGTAGGGTGATTTGGGAACCCCTTGTGTGGGCTGTAAGACCTCTGGTCAAAGAACACAATTGGAGTGTATTTCTGGCTCCATATCTGGGGAATCTGCGGTGTATCAAAGCAGCAGTGACATACTTGCTCTCCATCCTAACAGGGAAGGATTTGGCCTGTAGGAGCAAAAGTCTTGCTGATACCTTCACAATGCATGGCACACTCCAGTGCTGGGAAAATCCAGAGACCTGGAGTGGAGAAGGTCAGAGTGAAATAACTAGAGGGCTTCTTTGTGCTGTGTGTGTGATGAAAGGTGGTTATCAGGCTGGAAGCCCTTCCTGTCATGGTGGCAATGAGATGCTCCTGGAAGGAGGATTGACTTGTGTGGGAGTCACTTTAAAGAGAGAAAAGTGCAGGAAAATTAGTGTCTCCAGTGAAACAGCACATGTCAAGGAGGAAGGGGGACAATAGAGAGTGTAGAGTCAGAAAAAGAGTATTGCATGAGAAGAGAGGAACAGAAGAAAGAACAAAAAAAGGAAAAGCAACTATAATGGGAGAAATGAAGTCATTCCTATTATGTAAAATACACATTTTCTAATCAGATGGAGCTGGCAGATTAATTTATTTCTCCCAAATTACCAGGATAATCTCTTTATTCTATTGCATCCCATCTGCTATTTTAACTGGCATGAGTTATATCCCTTCCAAAATGGGCAGATGCGGTAAGCAGAGCTGACCTGTAAAATGAGAGCTTTCTTAAATGGGATATGAGGAAATTATTTGGCTCCACAGGCAAGCTTGCAGTCTCCTTTAATGAAAGTTTTGTTTTAGATTTTCCAAAAGAGATAGAGGGAGGCCTTGAAGCAATTGCATAATTTTAAATATTAAGGTTGTAAATTTTATAAACCTTGTACGTGGTTTGAAGCTTTAATTTTTCTGTATTTTCAAGATGGCTTGTACATTGGCTAATGAAGTTCAACTTCGCTTCTTGTCATGGTGTCCCTTATGGAGCAATCACTCTGTCCACCCAGGCTAGCCAGACATCACTGACCTGCGAGGGGACACCCCTCTGAATCTTGAGAACCAGGGGAATGGCTAAGGAATTTCTCCCTTGTGATGGAGAGACTGTAGTGACGCCGGCAGAGGAAGGAGTCAGGCTCAATTGGAGGGCAGAAGTCCAAAGCTTCATTTCATCCCCACAGAGACTCCAAGCCTCAAGCATGCTGCTTCAAGAAAGCCCCAGGAGTCAGGGGGTGCCCGCAGCTTAAGTACAGGGGTGGAACGCAGGGAGGGGACACAGACCATCTTCCAATGGGAAACAAGGGGGGAGTGGAACAGGGTTGGAGGGACATTTAGGGGGGCAAATGATGATGTCTGGGGAGAGACCTGCTCTGTCCCTGACCTATGACTCAATGACTCTCTCCAAGCTTTCTAGAAGCTAGGAGGAGTAGCTGGGTGGCAGACAAGGCCCAGAGGAGTGGGGCTAGGGGGAACACAGAAGGATTGACAACTGGGACAGAACATTGTCAGAAAAATGGAGGGGAGAAGGGAACAAATCACCAAACATAATACAGTGGGGAGCAAAACCAATAACACAATACAAAAGCTTCTGATGTTTTCAAGTTGAGTTTGCTTTCTAGTACATCTTTCATGTCCTAGCAGTTAGTTTCCTGGGTTACAAGCAGGGAACATAATAGAGATGTGGCTACATCCTGTTATAGGTGCTTCTTTGAATCTTTGCCACTTTATGGATGTTCTTATTTCCTTGTAATGATTTTTCAGTGTTTAGAGAGAGAAGAATGTACAGTCAGCCTCTGCTAATTTTATTTAAGGTAATTTTCAAAATGAAGGATGGTGTGGGACTGACAATTATGTCAGGAACTTATTCACAAATCTGAGCATTAGCCCAGGACTGCAACTGCAGTAAGAGCTGCTTGCATGACACTTGCTGGGGAAAACGTATGTTGTGTTATTTAAGTGTATTTTCCCTGACAATTGCCAGAAGCAGAGATAATTCAGAGAGGAGTCTGTTTCTGTGACTCCACTGTGGTAGGAAACCACCCTGAAAACAGACTTTGCCATTAATAGTACTAAGACAAAAAAAAAATATTTTTCCACCTTAGCAAGTATTCTTACTGACACAAAAATAATGTCTCTATTTTGACTTGTGTCATGTTGAGCTGTTTGATAATTCAGTAACTAGTAACAATTGTGTGTGTTATATGTACACACATTCAACATGATCCTTAAATAAACTATTTGCATAATTGTGCAAAATGGAAATGAATAATTTGTCAAGTAGGTCCTTGCAAACAGTAATTTATCCAAGAAACTCTCAAGGACAGCAGGGAAAATGGATGGAAAAAGAGAGAGGGAGAAAAATTTAACAGCAGAGGAAGCAGACTAGACAGAGGAAGTGAAGCTTCAAGAACACTGAACAGACATGAGTTGGCCATGAGTACATTCAGGTTGAAAATCAGGTACTAAACGGACTATCAGAGCAGTGGGAGATTAGATCTGCCTGCTGTGAGCCCTATGGGCCAAAGGTGCAGTTTCCAACATGGAGATTTAGCCTCTTCTGGAAGACTTGATGTGAAGTGTACACCTGTGAGGCCAGGAGCTGATAGTCCAGGCAGCACTCTCATATTCTGTGTTTCTGCAGGAGGTTTGTGCATATGGTTATCCTGTGTCTGGCTTAGAACTGAACAGAAAATGGCCATATTATACTTATTTTTCCATTTTCAACTGCAAACTTGAATATGAACAGTAGACAAGTAAGGATTAGATTGAATGTTGCACAAAACCCTTCTCAAAATAGTAATTTATTTCCAAAAATATGCGATTAATAATAGATGTCATAGCAATCATTATGAGGCTACAGCTCATCTTGCATTCAGAAAGTGGAAACCTCCTTTACTAAGTATTTCTGGGTTTTTGTCATTAGCAGTTGCTATTTTATATGCATCCACGTAATAACTCCAGACAGTGAGTGGTAGTAGTCAAGCAGATTTAATTTGGTTTTTTTAAGAACTTTTCATGTCCCACCTCTGGTGGGAGCTGGCAGATATACATGGGCAGAATCTTTATTAAGGTTGTTATAGTTCAGCCTGCAGAGTTTGTGACATTCCATTTGGAATCTTTGTGTAGATCCACACATAAAAATTACACTGATTTTTTTTTTTTTTTAGTAACGGGCAAGTTTGCACACAAGCCAATTGATTCCTAAATCCATCTGTTCAAGCCAATATGTTTTGCACTGTAAATCAGGAAACTCATGAAAAAGGAAAAGTGGTGTTATCATATTAAAGAATGTTGCTCTCTTTGGCAATACGTACATAATGCCAGTTCCCATAGTCAACCAGACTTTTCCCTGTACTTTCAGAAGCCTGCAGGCTAAATGGAAGTGAATGCTGTGGGCATTATGGTCTTGATTATATGGTGTATCCATTTTCATATCCTGGATGTTTGACCAAAGCCTCTGGGCATATGTAACAGAGGAGCAGGTCCTACTAACTCATTCATTTGTTACTGGGGTCTGTAGCTGTACTTTATATTGGTTTGGAGCACTTCTGCTGCTAAACCTGCTCTAAGAGCTATTTTGAGTAAGTGACCCTGAATGGCTAATTCTGTTCTGGCTATTAGGTTTCACAGGTACAGCTCCTCATTAGATTCCAGCTATTCTTCCCTGAGAATGCCATGCTTTCCAAGTTCTATTTTTATTCCTTTTTTTCACTCCTGTTTCTCTAATAATCAGTGTCCCCATGGGCATTAAAAGCTTACACAAGCTTAAATCACTCAGAACAATGTGTCAGTATTAGGTTCTTATCATGAAAATCTGAAGTGTCATGAAGAAGAAAAAAAAAAATATGTTTTTATAGAGACAGAATTGGAGGGTAAGGGCCAAGGGAAAGGTATATAAGAATTTGTATTTTACTTTGTTAGTCTTCTGCAAAATGGTATCTTGCTTTCATCCTAAACTCAATGTTTATATTGTTGTGAGGAAAAAAGGCAAAGAAAGGAAAAGTTTAGTTTTTTTGCTAACTGTACCAGTTTCAGTTTCTGGAATTTTGACTTTTTGCTCAGTGTTTCATTTTACCCACATGAATGTATGTCATTCAGATTTCAAGAGGAGATATTTTTCTCTGATTTTGGGGAAAAATCTTGGTGGTGCTAACAGGAACTAACCAAAGGAGCTGGGAAGTGTTTTTTGGTGGTTTTGGGGTTTTTTTGGTGATGTGGTTTTCTTTCCCATCTTGAAAGTCCCATTTACTTACATTATTCTCCGTACTTTGTCACTGAAATAATTATTTTTTCTTGTTTGTTTTCCTCCAACGCTTAGTGAAGCCCAGTTATTTTTAGTATCCCTAGTGTATACATAGCAAAATGCTCTCTTGGATCATGGCTAGTTCAAATTTTCATAAAGATTTTTGTCCCTAGAAGTCTGTTTCTTGAACCCTTGGTTATAAAATAATATTTAAACAACAATTGGTTGTTTAATATTGTTGTGAAGTTTCATGTTGTTTTTACTCTGTGAGATATTTTTGAAGTGATTTCTCCTCAACAGTAGTATTTTTAAAGAAATGCATTTCTGTGTGGAAACCTGAGTCTGTTTTCCCTGGCTGGCTTGCTTTATCTGGTTTGGTGTGCTGTTCTCCTGCATGGAAGCACGCTATGGTATTTCCATTTGCAAAGGCTGAAGATCCAGTCCTATTGGCTGACTGTGCAGAGGAGTAACCTTCTGCTCCTGGACTTAATCAGTGGTAGCACAGCTTGGTGTGTGCTGCCTCAGACAATTTGATTCCTTTTAAAAAGACTTTCTGTCAGTCCCTGCTTAGTGTCCTGCAACATTCTTAACCAGGTTACTGCAAAGGATGAGGCTCAAGACATGCTTTTTCTATCCTCAAAGGAAATTGTTCTATCTCTGTGATTCAGGTACCTACCTGATTTTCCTACAAGAGTGTGGGGGCTTGGAAAACTCGTGAAAAATCACAAGTGAATAGGCTGATTGGGTAAGGAAGAGACACGAAAGGTTGTTGTGCTGAAAGTATCCCGTGGCAGTACCAGATATTTTGTGTGTGAGGGAGCACTTGACATGATCTATCCACAGAAGAGGCAGGCTTTGCATTGAAGCACACTTTGTTTCCAATGGCAGAAACAAACCAAAGGAAATATTCTGCTATTCCCATTTTACTGAAAGGAGCAAGTGAGATATGAGATGTTCAGCTCCGAAATGCCCAGGAAGCACATGATAAAGTAGGAGACAGAGCTTGAAGCCTTTGTGTCCCAGTCAGCGTTCGAAAGAAGGATCAGCTTTTAAGAGGCACATGTCCTGAATACTCTGTTATTAATAGTGATTTACATAACAGCTTGTAGCCCCATTTCAATATTACAGAATAGGACTCACTCTTCTTTTGTGAAAATGACCTGGATTTATATCAGCTGTAATAAAACACTTGCAAAGAAGGGCTGCGAAGAGTGGGGGAAGGGAGTATGAAACTAAAAATAAGAAATATGTACAGTACATAATTCTAACAATGTTATCTGAAAGACAGTAAAAATAGACTCAATTAGATATTGTCAGAGCTTTTTTCTCCATGCAGCTGCCTAGCCAAATATGACAATTTCTCAACAATATAAAAGTTCTAACACAATGCATGCTACATTGTACTGAATTCATTAACACTTAGCTACCTTAAACATCATTGTAAAGAAGGAAAATAATGTAAGAGAAGCTTGTCATTTTTTGTTGTTGCTCCTTTTGTTTCTGTGACATGTTTGGAATTGCATGCCTGCGAGAGTTTTGTGATCTAAATTTAATGATCCTAAAAGGGATTTAGTTAGATATTGTTCTTTTCTCTTACAGACATCCCTAGGCTGAGTGCTGCATGAAAAGTGTGGCTCAGTTATGCAAAAAAAAATTAATTTATCTTTAAAAATAAAAAACCTTTTCTTGCACTATTTCTACAGGGATTATTATTATAGCGCTTTCCTAGCTCTGCTTTTGCAACAATGTAATTCCTGTAGAAAAAGAGTTTGTATGCAGAGCATAGAATATCTATGTGCACAAATGTGCCCCCCTTTCTGTGAATAAATATATTATGATGGCAGTTGATATATTTGGTTTTGATTTGGCAATGGAATATATAGATCTCTGCTCTTATTCAAAATTGTAAATGTACAAAATTACTGGAGTGGACAGTTGGTCACAGTGCAGATATCAAAACTTTAATACCCAGGTCTTCAGCATTAGACTGAAACTTTTGGTCCAGTTCTAATCCAGATTTTTAGCTACCATTCTTGTACAAGTATTACAGTTGAGATAGATTAGATACGATAGATAGATAGATAGATAGATAGATAGATAGATAAAAAGAAATTTGCAAAATAATTAGGGGTTAATTTGGAGTTAAAAGCAGGAATAACATGTTGAACATATAAAGTAAAATAATCATTGGTTTGGGCATGCTGTTGGGCTTTAAGATTATTTTTTGGTGGATTTAATGTGCTCTGTCATTTCCCTGTGTCTTGGCCATCACACTTGAACTATGGAGAAGGAAAACCCCCAGGAATGAAGAAGAATCTGATGCATTTTTGAGAGGAAATAAGGCTGATGACTGAGAAGACATCACTTACTGGGCAATATAATAAATTTATTAATCTCTTACTTCCTCTATTGTTCCAGTTTAGTGCAATGTGTATTTATTTATGTAATTTATTTTAAATAAAAATTATATGGAATAACGCATCCCAAGTTGGACAAAAATTAACCAGGATTATTTTGCTTTGCTCTTTAACCCTTAGCCCTGAGCATCAGAAAAGATATTTATTCTGTGTGCTCAGAGCATGAGCAAAGGGGATTGCTGTGATTACTTAATCAGGATATGGGAGGTGACAGCAATAGTTTCTGAGAAGTTAGACTAGAAATCTGTTCACTTCCAACAAGGAATTCATAGTTGTGTAGCTCCAATTTTCTTCTTGCTGAACTGTTGAGTGTCAGATTGATGTGGAGTTTGCATTGCTATAGATACCTGTGTGTGAAAGTACTAGATTCTCTCTGCTTCTTTCTAAAGTGAACGTGAGAAAACTGCTGTTTTTTTCTGACACTGGTCACCATCTCTCAAATTATTTGAAAGTCATGCAGATGTGGCACCTGGGGACTTGATTTAGTGGTGGCATTGGCAGTGCTGAGTTAATGGTTGGACTCATCTCAAAGGTCTTTTCCAACATAAACAATTCTATGAAAGCTGGGAAGGAGACTTTGGAACATAAAAACTTTGAATGTATATATCTCTGGAATGTTCTTCACAGCAATTATGTAGAAGTTGCATCTTTAGTTGTGGCATCTTGCCCTGAATTAAGCTGGGTTCAATGTGGAAAGATACTGTACCAGTCAAACACTGAAGAGATTAATCCAGCTGAAGAGATAGTGGGTTACACTATATACACATGCTATATGACTAGTGTGAAAGAGCAGGACAATATTTATTAGAGAAGCATTAGACAGTGCAGGCAGTAAAAATGACGCTGGCAGTTGGGAAGCAGCCTGTGCCAGAACAGTGTTTTCATACTTCACCTCCTTATTTCCTACATGAATACAACACCAGTCTGCACAAGGAAAAAATAGCAGAGTGGGAGAAGGGGCAAAAAACCCAAATCAAAGTCAAAACCAAACAACAACACACAACCACCCCTAAACCAACTCCACCCACCTTCCCCTTCTCCCCCCTCTCCAAATTTGGCCTGGGCATCTATCTGAAAAACTAGAAACAGGCTGGCCAAACGAGAAGTATTTCAGTCACCACCAATATAATGGGAACAAAATGACACAGTGGCTGTTCTAATACCACATTAGGTTGAAAATCAGATATTACAGGAAACATGTATTTTTGCATTGTGCAAAATACATGCTACATTCAACATTTGTGCCTATAGATTTAAGAAAATTAACTAACTCTATCCCAGCCAAACACAGTATAGCATGTGTCTCACTTTGGAAGAAGTTAGTTTATGCCATGTCATGGTGGAAAAACACAGAAAGTCAAAGAGCAAAATTATTTTGTTTTTTAAGATGTAGAGGGACTCTTTAAGCACAATCATTTTCTGCATCGGCTTACTGAGTTAATTCTTTCTACTATTCCCCACAGTGTAATGATTGCTTCAGTTCCAATTGAGCTGAAATGAAGCCTCTGCCTTCCCCTGAATCTTTGTTTTCACAAAATCTGTAATAACAATTAGATTTAAACCATGTACATTTGCATGTGTATTCTTGTGAAGCATCCTCTCTAACATTGCTGTGTGGCTATGGCATACACTTAGAACATGCTGACATCTGCTGAGGATCCTGGCTGATATAGCAACCAAATTTTGATTGTATTTTTGATTATTATTTGCTAATACTGAAGTAGTCCTGTAGTCCACTACTGTAGTAGTGCTCTTCAGAGAGTAAAGCAGCAACATGATTGAATGTATATGCTACTAAATTATGTAAAGTATATTCAGCCATTTCTGATTTGGGAATATGCATTTACTAATCCTTTATTTAGGGCTACAAGACCAGATATACAACAGAACTAGTAACACTTTGCCAGTCAGCCTTGATAGTTGCTTTTTTTACCTAAAGAGTTTTATGGTAAGATTCAATGGGAGCAAGAGGGAATGGGTCTATGTTGCACTAAATTCTGCTGATGTTCACTAAGGTGCTCTTTGCAGCTTTTCACAGCGTTGCTGAGGCCTTTTAAACAGTTGAAGGATCTCTGCTCAGGGAGGTTTGGGTTCGAATAGTGAATGAGTCCCTTATCGTAGTGTCTGTTTGTTAGAGCTCTCCAAGTTCCTTCCGGATAAAAGATGCTAATAGATGTAAGATAATCTGTACATGCAAGGATGTCACCACTAATAAATATTAAAGAAAGAAAACCGCTTTCTGTGAACGATATAAACTAACACCAATGAGTATTTAATCTGCTTTTTAAATTGAATTTTCAGCTTAAAGAGAGAAACTTTTCTTCTTGTTTGAAAAATTAAAATAGAAAAATGAATATTGAAATGTATTGGCTTGGGATTTTCAACACAGTTTAAATAACTAATTAAGAAAAAGTTGCAGGGAGGAAAAACATTAAAATATGCAATAATTTATTTTTAATAAGTGTAAAACAGATTATTTTAATTACTGCATCTTTAAAAATATGGGGTAAATAAAATGTCTTAAATTGTCATTCATAGAGATTTGGAATTGAAGTGTAGAGATTAAAGCCTTTTATCAGTAGATGTAGACAAAAGACTTAATGAATAACGAACATGAAAATTAACTGAAATGACAGCTACATGCTTTTTTGCTTGGTTTCCCATGACCGCTGATATTTTTTCCCTTCTTTGGTTTTGCTTTTCAGAATAAGCTGTTAGCCAGGTGAGGTTTCATGGTTACTTCTGTACCACTATTTTCTTTATTCAAAGTTTTCAAGCTGCTTTTAAATTTATGTCCTCACCTTTAGAATAGCAGCTACCTGGTTGACCTCTTCTGCTGCACAAGGACTTGAAGGTAGATTCTAGTCTATATAATTTTTTTACACTCAATTTTCAGTTGCCCAGTTTTCCATTGAAATCTTCATAAGTGACAGTGCCAAAATCACTTAACGGCAATCAAGCTTTGGCAAAGGCTGCACACCCTGGCTGGAGTTCATATTTTATATTACTACATAAATGTTGGGTCCAAGTGCTCCCTATTTATTGTGCAGCTTTTTCAGAGGGGTTTTGGCTGTCTGTCAGTGCATGAACTGTTCTCTGAACCTGGGTGTCTCTTGGAGACTTCTGGCTGGTAGTGAAAATTTCTCCCTTTTGATGCAACAAATTCCATGCAGAAACAGAGCACAACAGAGCCATATTTGCTGTGTGGTGTCAAGTGCGGGTAAGGCTCCCTTCTCTGTACAAGCACATGCTTTTTGTGGGCTTGCTCAAAACCATCTAAATGACATGCACTCTGTGTTACTTGCTTCATGTTTACCCAATAGCAGACTCTGACCCTGAAGTGCTGTATTTGTCCTGGTTGTTATAAGGTTGTAGGTTCAATGCACATAAATGAGTAATTGTCCTTTAGAGGCCTGGGCTTTAGTTCACCCTGTTAGAGCTGCTGAGCCAACAAGTACAGAAAGAGCTGTACTTTGGCATCATCCCAAAAAGTTAGAGGTCGTGAGCCAAAAACCCTAGGAAAGCCTTTCAGCTTTCCCGTCAGCCCAGTGTGCTGGAGTTCAGAGCTGCTGATCTCACCTGGAACAGGACAGCAGCAGGAAGGTGGGGGAAGGGTCAGCTCTTTCCAGGGAAGGAGTGTGCAAGGTCTTCAAGTCCTCCAGCAGCCAGGGAAGCTGTCCTCCCAGCAAGCAGGGAAACAAGTCATCTTTTGCCTTGAGTTTTTATGAGAAATGTTTGGTCTCCTGTTGGCTTGTTCTATTATGTGTCTGACTTTCCTGCTTTTTTAAGGGGGAGAAGATGTGCCAAGAAACCTCTGTTAGTAAGCCAGAATAGTTCTGTCATATCTTCCTCTCATTTTAGCACTCTATCTATTCTTCTAAGTGGGGAAAAATAATTTGGGAATCCCTGGCTGTTCTGCTGTTTTTTAAGGAAGCATGAAAGACGGGAGGATTTGGCCCGATGGTAGCTGAAAGCACTCAGGCTCCGCCAGGATTTAATTCCCTCTAAACTCTGACCTGGAATGAATACAACGTATGTGCTACTGTTTCTCTATAATTTAGCATCCATTCCATTTTTCCTGTGTGGGTTTTATGTCTTCCCCCCCCCCCCCCCCGCCCTTTTTTTGCTACTGTTAAACCTGGCTGAGGGATTTATCCTTTATAACAGGTATTCCTGCAAGTGAGAGACTATCACTGCTTTTACAGGCCTCTCAAGACTGCTAAAAGGTACTGGAGGTTTGCCTATGCTGGTGTTGGTAATGTTGCTGGTTTTGGATCCCAAGGCCCCCAGTTCAAAATCCCCCTAAGCAGACTTAGATTCCTCACAAAATGAAAAGATGCTCCTCAGATTGGAGTGATTGAATGCTGCTGTGGAGACTGCTGATGTGTTACAAGGGTACTCGGTTCCTCAGCAGGAGCTGTGGTGTTCTGCTAGGGGACTTCTCAGGCACTATTACTTAGAAATTATGTGGTGCTTCACCAGCTATGGGGCTTGTAGATTCACATTCACTCTACAGCTTCATTAACAATTTTAACTGGGACATATTTAGACTACTCAAGCTGCTTCTATGGAGTTGATTATTTTGTCTTGTCCTTAGAAAACAGCTTATCCTTGTGAAAATGTGTATAAATTGTACTATTATATTTAGTGCTGCAAGCTTTCTGTTGCTGTTTAGTTTTCCTTTCCTTTTGAAGCCATGGAATTTCTGACAAATAATGTCTTCTGAGTTAAAATCATAGGAAGAACACATTCTGTGTCTTTTCCATTTTTCTCAGTGAATTCTATGAACTTCTATCGTTAGCGTGGTTATTGCCTAGAGAATAAAGAAAGGATGTTTCTGTAAGACACAAGATTGTTCAGATTGTTCCTACATCCAGAAGTGTTAAATCCCTGTGCACCTCCATGCTATCTATAAAGGGCATGTAAGATCTGCTCATTCTGGAGTGTTGTTTGTGTCTAAATTTGCTGAAAAAATCTGATTTTCTCCTAAGACAGCTTTTCTAGAAATGCAAATACTACTCTCATGAGCTGAGGTGTTTTGTGGTTTCCTGAATTCTGTTGCAAAACACTCTCTTTATGGGGAGTTGTGGTCAAGAATCTATGGTTTAATTGTCAGTGTTGAACCACAGAAAAAATATATTGTGTAAATATTTCCTTTTCTAGTACTCAAATGGCCCAAAAAATGTCTCTAAACACAGGAGCAAGTAAACTTTACAGGTTATTGCATTCAATTAATTTTACATTTGAAAAATACAGTTTATCTGAAATTGGATAAAGCTGCCACAGCATTTTCAGTCCATGATGGCATTTGAAACTTAATTTCTCCAGTGAAAGCACTGTTAGTTTATGTGGAATTCTGCAGGTGCTCTGTCTTTGTGAGATCCAGGAGGTCTTAAATTTAGATGCTTGTTATAGTCAGTTTCATGCAAAGCCTAAAGTTATCTGTCAATTAAAGAACATGCCTCACCAGTTCATCCTTTTCAAGCTTACTATGTATGTGTTTAAACAAAAACAAAAACAACAACAAAAAAAAAAGTATAAGCCTAAGTGATGTTTGGTCTCTTTATAATTTTCTGGATGCAGCAGGAAATTATTTTCACACTTGATAAAGCTCAACCTTCATAATGAAGGCAATGAAGAGCAAACTATACACCAGAGCATAAGACAGGTTAAACTTGCAATACCAAGTATGTTTTTAGAAGAACCTTCTCTGAGATAAAGAACCTGAGTTGTTTCAAACCATTTTGAACAAGATTTTTGGGCTTTTTATATTGCCTTTACATTTTTTTGTAATTCTGTGCGCTGGAAATCTAATTTGGAGTTGCACAAAGGCTGTGACTGAGTAAGATGTCTGGGGATGAAGTTATGACTTTGCCTCTTCCTTGGGAATGGCCAGCTTTCCTGATACTGCAGTGTTTGTTATCCTGGAGGAGCCATGGGAATTATTTACCCTCTTACATTTGATTGAGGAGTGGGTGTACAGGTTTTTTTTGCAATGGGAGGGAATTTGGTATTTTGCTGTATTTTTTAAAATTATCCACAATATATATCATGGATCCAGTAAAGATTGAATAAATTTGCTGTGGCTAAGAAATCACTAAAGACTTTTTCTTTCCTTGTCTGATTTGAAGCCGTCTATTTCTCTTTCCCTAGGTGCTAGAATTGATTAACTTTTACCATTTACTCTGTAGTTACACACTGTAGGTCAGCCTTTCTGTCACAGAAGGCCTGACGATAATTCCCATCTGGTTATGAACTTTGATATCACAAGAACTGTGATTTTTTAATGGTATTTTTTTTAAAAAAACCCAACAAAGCTCCCACACATACAGCATTCACTAACAAATTTGATTTGCTATGGATTTTAGGCAGCACTAAAGTCTTTTGCAAGAATCACACTTATTGAACCACAAAACACGTTTATTCAAAACTAGTTAGTTTTGAATAAATACCTGTTGATTATTTTTGAGAAAACACTCACTGTTTCTTTCCTGTAATATATATAGGTGTCACTAATTTCTCTGCATGCATCTGGAAGAACTCCTATCTGTATTTCTGGTGGCTGCCACAGGGTGGTGCCAGGCGATCAGTATATACAGTACGAGACAATGGTTTGGGCTTTGAGCAGATCAGAAACCAAACGAGCTTTAAAATATGATCTCAAATAATTCACAGTGCAAATAAACGAAGCAGCCAGTGAAAATAGTTACTTTGATGTATTTTTTTTTATACTTAGCATAAAGGGAGGATCTACCTTGTATATACTTCTTTATGTATGCCTGGTTTTGAGGGGGTGTGTGTGTGTATATATATATATATGACCCATATATATATATGTATGTATGTATGAATGTGTATGTATGTATGTATGTATGTATATATATGTATGTACATGCATATGTGTATATATATATGTATATATGCATATGTATGTGCATATATGCATATATGTGTCTTTATGCACGTGGGTAAAGTTTGACCTGAAATGTGTTTTTGACCTAAGGATGCTGATGCCTTGTTTTTTTATCACATTGTACTAATGTAGCTTAATGAATAGCCCTCTTAGCATCTCAGCTAATGTTCAGGCTTTTGTTACTTGTGTATGTATTTATTACAGACCTGCTAAGTGTTAAAGCTGACTGGAGATGAATGACAGATTTCCAGCTTTAAAGAAACAATATCTATCTAATGCATGTTTAAGCAAGACTAATTTATTGCCTTAAACTCAACTCACAATTGAGTGCCCAATGAAATCAATGAAATATTAATATTTTAGAGTCATGTTTGAAATATCTCCCATGTATCTGGTTCAAAAATCTATATTATATTAATTATACAGAGGTACCAATTTATTCTTTGAGCTATTTAAATCAGTTTCTAAAGTATTTGGTTTATAGTAACTGAGGAGAAGAAATTAGGCCTGAGGTTAGTAAGAAGGAGGAACAAATATTTATTGAATATCACATTTGAAGAGGCTACTGCCTATGTAAGATAAAATAATAATAGTTGGAAATGAGAAAAAGAATATTATTGGCGATAGATTACATAGATCAAGTTTAAAATGCTTGATTTTACTTTTCTGTTTATGTTCAAATTTAATAAAAAGATTGAAGGTTTATATTTATAGAAGCATATCTTTAGTGGGGAAAACATTGACATTCACAACTCATTTTCTCTTGAACACCTTTTGTTAATGTATTAAATGAAATGCAGCATGTGTCCTGGCAACTGAACAAAATAAAATTAAAAATTATTTAACTTACATGCATTTGTAGAGCTTTGGAGCTACATGGAGACAAACACAGTAATTCTTCTGACAAATGCTAGATGATGCTGTATTCTTTGCCAGGTAGTGATAAGTTAAAAAACACAAATAAATAAGCAAACACCCCCCTCCCTCCCAAAAAAAACTTCAAACCCAAAGCAAATAAAATACCCCCAAACCCCCACCCCAGAATTCTTTCTTTCTAATTTAAAAATTGAACTAACCTAAACAAAGCCTATTGAGCTGAATGATTTCAAATTCATGTGAATAATTTTGGAAAATTCATGTAAATAACTAACAACAGCCAAACATGAATCCTTTGTGAATCAGACTTTTTACCACACTAATTTTCCCGTCAGTGAATGGGAATAAAACCCACTTGTATCTGAGATGATGCTGTGAGTGACATTTTGAGGCTAAAAGCCTCTAAAATATTTGTAATAGTTTAGACAGTGATTATCCTGTCTAGACCTTTTACTCTTTACTAGACTTTCATTTAATTTTTTTTTTTTTACTATAAATCAGAGGCAAATGTGCATATTTTGACTTTCTGAAGTTTTGCTTTGAGAATGTTTTCTGAAAACATTCCAAAACACTGAAATCCTGGAATGACAAGGGAAAAAATATTCAATCCAAAGGTAAAATCAAAAATTATTTATGGACCATTTTGTCTCTAATCCTAAAACTGAAAGTACTAGTGGCAGCAGTGATGAGCTTAGCTGATTCTTGTGCCTAATGCTTGCTGTGAAGTCAAATTTGATTGACATTTCATCATAAATTTTTATTACACGTAACAAATATTTCTTTTTCTCTGTTTGTAAGAGCTTTTTTAAGATGCTTCCTTAAAACAATGTAGCAGTCATTTGCAGCTTTTATGGCATCTAAATCTATGTCTTTCTGCTGGCTTGGTTCTACTGACATTTTAACATTGTTAATAATCACTAGCCATTTGTGTGTGCTGGGTAAAGGCATTATGTGTTTTTATATAAAACACTCTTAAGAGGGCTCATTATCTGGTGAGGCAGCAGTTATAATGAAAATTAAACAATTGCAAACTTGCTTTGCCAAGTGTTTTTTAAATAAATTTAGGTGGGCTGCTTCACAGCTCCTACCTGATTCTGCAGGGTTATATATCTGAGCTGCTGGAGAGCTGCACACATAAATTCCTTCGTGCAGTGGTGAGAGCTGTGAGCAGCCCGCTCTGCCGTGCTCTACTGAAGCTGAGCAGGAAATTCTTCTTTCACAGGCATCCTAGCAGGGCATGAAGTAAGTGTAAACCTTTGAAAGGAGTCTCCGTGGTATTGATAGTTAAACGGATGTTACAAACGACCTTTTGCTTGCAGGTAGCTGCGGAAGTATTAGATCTGCAGTCTGCAAGCTACTCCTGCTGTTTTGGAAGCCACTGGCTGTCTACAGCTGTGCAGTTAAAAATTACTGAATTAGCTGTACTTCTCAGGCTAAGAAAGGGCTGAGAATGTAAATATGGGCTATTCAGTGTTTTGTTTTTAGGCTGCGAAGTTTTACTAAACACTATACATAATGGACATTATTTTTTGCAACTTTTTTAGTGTTTCTACATAAAATTATTTGAATGGGAAGTACTTCAATAATAAAGTAAATGTAGGATGAGAAATCCGGGTAGGCTTCTCCATGGCATCTGCATTTTAGCAGCATTGGTCTAGCTGAGGATCTGGACATCTGAAATTCACATTTAAAATGACTGTTGCTTAGCTAGCCAGGGCAGTTTGTGTCACTTCTGACATGCTTCCCTTCTGTTATGTATGCAACCAGATTTGTCCTTAGAGGACTTGTATTCAACAGCTCCTCTTATATTTCAGTGCAGCACTTAGAGGCAGATTGTTCCAGTACTACAGTACTATTGCAGTAGTAAGGGAAACCAATTTTCCATTTTCTTTTTTTTCTTTTTGCAAATGTTTAATTTTGAAAGCTACTGTGGCATGAAACAATAATTCAGAGAGGCTCTGTTTCCTATTACCTTTCTTCATTAAAAAATAAAATAAAATAACCAGGAGGTCTAGCACATTATGTCAGTAAGTCACATAGTAAGAGGAACCATCAAAGAATGGTGGGAATTATCACAGCAGATTGCTCCTTGTTAGAAGCATTTACCTCATGACCCTTTCATTTGCCTACTGCCACTTTAGTTTAAGAGTGACAACACTGTATAGCACTCTGCACTTTCTGCCTCCCTCCCCTCACCCTTTCCCTTAGCACCAGATGCCTTTGTAAAGCAGCCTGGTGAAGGAGTGAACAAAACCTTGTGGGAGAAGTCTGACACTGGAAGTTAATGATTATCAGTCGAAACAAAACAGTTGTTTACATGTTGTAGTCATTAGAGGTTCCAGTCAGTCATACCTCGGCTGGGATTCCTGCCAAATGTTTTGAGGGTTCTTTCACAAGCTGTGCAGTTTTGTAAATACAAAAGCACTCTTATTAAGCCTTTTTAGTATTAGACTGTGCAATTAAGACTACGGGTAATTAGATTTCTTTATTGGGACTAGAATGGTCCAAGATACACACACACACAACTTTCTTAGCCACAGGATACCATCGTATCTCTGTTTGGGTGTTCCATTACAGATCAATGACTAAGAGAAATTCTTTTGTATTGTGCACATTTTTTCTTTATTAAAAATTGTGCTCAAATCTTGGGGCGGTATGGATTTTTCCTCACCTTATTGTCATCACCTCTACTGGAGCCATAAAACTTTCTTTTTTGATTAGCTTGTCTCAATTTGCTGGAAACCCGTTGCTTTTGCATCTCTTTCAGTATTGCTGGCTTTTCATTTCAGCCTTATTACAGCTAGGATTAAGGAGGTGATTTAACTATGAAGGAATTTAGGAAAATTTCCAGTAAGCTAAGGATGATTTTAAGTTAACTGCAGGATAACAGGGTTGTAGAAATGAATGTTTCTTTTAACACCTGTGAATTAGTCCATACCTGAATAAATAAATGATCCCTTTGGTATTTGAAGTTGTTATAAACCAGCTCAAATTTCAACGTTTTCTTGTAAACACTCTAATCATGCAAAAATGCATCTAATACAAATAATCGTGTAAGCTGATGAACCTGTTTCACGTTCCCTTCTGCTCAGGGAGTATTCCCTGCATTGAGCACGATGGTGAATTATTTAAGATTTGGGAGGCTATTTTTTTGTAGCTGTGAATTGTAAGACAACTGAATTATCCATACATATTTTATCTCTATTTTTTTCTTTGCCAGTGAAGATATCCATTTTAGTTGTTCCAGTGCAGGACTGCTCGCTTTGACATTTCCCGGTTGTCTGTAGTACTAGGCAATAATTAAATATCAGGTGCATAAGCTGCTCTTTAATTTGACATATGTGCTCCAGGCAATAAACACATGCAGTGCAATGTGGGAGTGTAATTGCTAAGGAATAAAATCTTGTACCAAGTGAGATCATTGTATCAGGTACTGTGTGACAGCTCATTTGATCATTACGCCCAGGCTAAAGAGGTTGCCTAATTAGTTTCCATTAAAACTCACCCTTTAATCAGGAATTATTCTTGCATAAAGAATGTCACTTGGTCCAGATGAATGAACAATGGCTCCCCCTTGAGATTCCACTATCTGTTACACTTGGGATGCCATATGTCTTTTCAAACAATTCAGCTACTCTGTGAATCTGCATCTCACAGCACTATGTGGTATTTGCATTTCCTCAATACCAGCTCATGTTCTGCAGAAAAGTCACAATGGTGTTCTGCATACACTTCATCAAGTCAGAGGGACTATGTTCAAGCAGCAGGAACTGCGTTGTAAACACACAAATGACTAATGGGCTTCTCTTAACTAATGTGTTTCAGTTGTATATATTTCATTAGTGACATACATAGCATACATGCTGTTACATGGAGCTAGGCTTTGGTTTCTTACCTAGAAACGTCAAGGTTCATCTAAATTTAATATTTTGGAGAGAAAAAATTCCTTAGCTTTTTTTCCTTCTTGCGACAATAGCTTTGTCATTTGAAGCTGATCACAGAAGTAACTGAGCTTTCTTTTTTTCTTTCCTCCCCAAAAAATATTTTTTGAGTACTTTCCCCTTGCTCCCACAAGACATGTGAGGTTTGGCACATTACTGGGTTCATGCACAGAAGTGGAGCTTAGCTGTTGGGCATGTTTCAATCTGAGCCATTTCTGCAAGTTCCAAGTTGTCCAGCAGAGTTTACTCTTCTGCCATGTGGAACCTGCAGTGAGTGGCTCATTTGAGCAGTCTAGAAACTGCTCCTCAGGAGAGGCTTCCCCCCATGGCTGTACAGACTGTGGTAGGCCAGGTGGAGAGAGAGACTTGCAAGTCAAAGCTCAGCACTTGCAGTCAGTGGCCTCATTCAACTGCCTTGATAACCTGCTGTACAGATGTGAACTGATTCAGTAATGTTTGAAAAGTGCCGTGGGCTGGCCTGGCAGTTTGAAGCCCAGCAACAGCAAGAACTGCTTGGTGCTCTTCCTTTCCCCAGAGGTGTTCCCTGACAGTGAGCTGAGCTTCCCTTTTCTAACGGAGGGATGATCCTACAACACGTTGATTTCTTTACTGATTATCTGCCAGTGTGGTGTCCAACCTTCTTCTAATCAAAGGGTTTATGAGGCACCCAGATATACAGATTATCTCCCTCAAAATTACTTCCTCAAATTGTTTTGCATCTCAGATTGTTGCCTTCTTGTGTTGGGAGGAAGGTAAAAAATGTTTTGTGGGCTTTGTACACCTGGAGGCAATACCTTTTACAGAAACAAGAACAACCCAAGGTTTTGTGAAAGATTGCCACAAACACTAAGCAAGTATTGTGGAGGATACCTGCTCCAAGTTCATATTTGATAAATCTAAATGCTCTAACCTTCATACTTTAACCTGGGGCATACTTGCTTTCACACTGCAAGAGTATTCAAGGCAATGGAATGATTTGCTGCAAGATGGAATTCAAATCCTTAATGTTTCTTGCTACTACTGTTCTGAGTGCCCCCACTCTCCATACCCAATATATGATGTGTCACAGCCACAGTGAATGAAGCAGAGAAAGAAGTGGCTAAAGCACAGGTTACCATCTAGAATCAGAAGAGAAATATCTAATGTGACTCTCTAAACAGCCAAGGCTTTTAATTTATTGTTTTTTATACTTTGAACTATGTGTCTAGGAAAATTAGTATTTTGTGTAGTCTAAGAGCTGTCCACCTTTGCCTAAGATGTTCTTTGTAGTTCTGATGAATCTCTGATGCATCAGAGGAAGATGGAGGGAAAGAAGGAAAGCTTTTTTGAGCACAGAAACTGATTTTTGATCTCTTCTGACTTCCTTTGGTTAATCCATACTATTTTGGACTCCTCACATACATTTTACACTCCCTTCTAATATTTTCAACAAACATATTCTTACTTCTCTTTCATGCTCCCAGCCCCATTCCTGATTTCTTTCCACATCCTCAGACTGTATTTGCCCAGGCTTCTGGAGAAATCCTTTGCATCTGATTCAGTTACAGACATTGGTTGGTGTCAGTTGCTGTCTCTTGACTATTAGTCAAAGAGGATTTTTTGCATCTTAGTTACTTCAAACCCAACAAATGCCTAGAGGGGCTCCATGATGATGATTTATGCAAATACTTTAGTAAAGCTCCTAGATGATATCCAGACTGCTCTGGTGGTGAGTGATAAAGATCAATTATTGCTAGAATGAAATTAATTATCTGGCTATGATATCTTCATTTTTAAGGAGGTTATTGATAGCTCCAAAGCAAGGAGGTATGTCTAGTAATCATAAATGAAGTGCCTTCTCCACTTCTGCAGGCCTCTCTTGGAAGTCTGCATGCAGAAGAACACACACAATCTTTGCAGATTATTAACTTTAGATAAATTCTTTGTCAATAAAAAATAAAATGAAAAATTAAATTGAAAATTAAATCAATTGGAAATTTAGTAGCATAATAGGAAAATGAAAATGCTGAATTAATAATGTGACAATTTACCTTAATAATAGTAATTGTATTATTTGGTATAAAGACCAACCTCTCCAAGAGGTAAGTTTTGTTTTATCTTGAATCAGCTACACCTCTTTAGCCAATCAGTTTTTGTGCTAATCATTGTGGTTTATATTTTTGAGATTTTTGATCTAATCACTTGTATTTTCCCTAACCATCAAAGCTTTTAATTGTTACAATGAATTCTACAGGTTATTCATAATATTCTGTTAAAAAAAAAAAAGCTAAGAAAGAAAAATTTGAAATTACAGTTTAAAAAGAGTGTTGCACTTTTAGAGGAGTATTTTTGCAATTGTTATTCTCATACACTGATAGTGGACATGGGAACATGTGAAATCCTTTCGGCTGTGTTCACTGCAGTAGCTCTAGCATGTTGCCTCCTGCTTCTCCCTGTGTTTCCTGTGGAAGAAAAAAAAAAAAAATTCTATTTCAAGGTTTCTTTCTGCAGATGTGTTTTAGGACTGAAATCTTGACTGTTGCCTGGGTTTTAGTCCTGTTATCAGCCCATGTCTTTCTCTGTGTTCTTTTCAAAGCAGAATAGACAGAATATGGTAAATTATTTCATAAGAGGGCATCCCTTTGATTTATAATACTGAGACTATTACTTAATTTTTGAACTTTCTGAAGATAACAAGGTGCTTCCTTTTTAAATGCAATGCCATAAGTCAACCTGAGTTCATTCTAGACTTGACCCTGTTTTATCAAAAGGTTTATGAAATTAGCAAACTTGGCTCAAATATGACTGAAAAGCTGCACTGAGATGCATCACATTATGATTAAGATCTTGTTGTAGCCCTACTCTAAGTATTATCTAAATATCTTCAGTAGAAAGTTTAAACCAGAAATGACCTAGGAAAATGACTATTACTTCTGCTGTCAGCAAATATAGGGGCTAAAACCAGTTTTGGGTGACCATTCAGGGCTACTTTTACTTTTTCTGAGCCTGATTTCCAGGATTTGAATTTTACATCTTTTTCACAGAGCACATTTTCCCCTTAAAATATATATATGTTTATCCTTGTATTATAAAGGATATTTATTACTCTTGTTATTAATCCAAGTAATCTTTAGTGTTTCTATAAGAAATTCACTAGAGTGGAATCAAAATATTGTTCAGTACAGAATGAACCTTCCTTGTAGGCAAAAAGCAAACTAAGAAGCATTCAATGTAAGTGGAATAAAGACCATCAGCATTAGTCTATGCAATATCCTGATATTTTACAGGCCTTTTGGACCTGAACATATCGGCCATGCTTCAGAAACCTCCATAAACTTGTATAAATGGTTTTTTTGCAATGATTTTTCAAAGTTTCCAGTAACAATCACTTATTGGTCTCTTGTGAGTTGTACTGCATGAACTGATATTATAAAGGAAAACAAACTGGTTTTGTTTTATTTCTCTGAAGTGCTTTCTAAAAGATTTTTATTCAAAATGTACATACTGGATCATATTCTGCCCCTAGCTATGACGTCTTATAAAATGCCATTGACTTTATTACTGTCCACTTTTTTTCTGGCCTATTTCCATGTACTTCAGGTTGCCTGTGTAACTAAGGAGGGAAAACTTGACCTGGGGTGTGTGTTTTGCTTCAGAATGAGCTGCATTATTTACCCTCAGTGAGGCAGGTACAATAGTTCCTACATTTCACACACTTAGAAAGTTCCCCCTTGCAAAGCTCCTCAGTAAAGAGGTTCACAGAAAAGTCAGTATTTGCACATGAAGAACAGTGCTCAGCTGCAGGTCAGGAATGCTCAGGGGTGTGGAACAGAAATTACTGTGCAGGTCAAGGACCAGGGTGAATCCTGCTATGAGGAAGAGAGGGACTGGACAGGGACCATGAGGTGCTGGACTCGCTGATTCTGTACTGATGGAAAGGATGAGGGCAGCAGAGGTCTTGCTGCAGTGGGAGGACCATGTGTCCTGATCCATCCAGAGTCCCTGCTGGGGCTCTTGTGGGGCTGAAAAGAAAATGCAGAAAATAGGTTCAGGGGAATCAGCCGTACTTGACATGCTAGGAAATGGCCAAAATTCTTTACACCTAGAAGACACCAAAATTGTTCTCCACCTTTAAGAAATCTTGACTGGGGAAAAAAACCCCTGTGGGTCCAGACAGGTTTCTCCATTATTTCCAGGTGTAGTCTGAAAGGTCTAGGTCCAAACCACATGACAGTAAAGAACTGATGATATTTTGCAAAAAATGTGAAGTGGCATGCCATTTCCTAATTGCTGTCCCTGTGTGGCTGTTCCATCATGAAACAAACTCCATTTTGCTTTGGAATAGCTACTGTGGGAAAGATAATTTATTTTGGGAAAGATAATTTATTTCAATTGGAATATATTTTTGAAATTTCATCTGTGTATTTAGTTAGTGCTTTCCAGCCTTTCTCTCCTACCACGAATTCAGAGTTTTGTGGTTTTGTTACTTTTGAAATGTTTGCTGCTTTCAAAGCATGTCATTCTGGAAGAAATAACAAATATACTGAAATTCAAAATAACTGTTAGAACTGGGACCTATCAATGTTCTGTTTTTTTTAAAATATATAGAATTTAAAGCATTGACAGATAATCCTTAAACACTGGATTAGTACAACTAGAAGTATACTGAAAAATCTCATTTTAACAAGATTATGAGTTATTAATTTTTGTATTTTCTTTAAAAATATGGAAATTTTATATGTGCTGTGCCTTCATTTTTCAAATATAGTTCTCTAACTTTTCAAATGGCCAACTTTCAGAGGAGCTTACATCTGAAGTTCAAGGAACAGTGTATGCATTTACAGCTGACTAAATTTTGAAAGCTTTTGATGTTCATTCTTTCACATAGAACATGGAACACATATTCACAGCCCTTGTGATAACAGGTTTGTTTATTTTTCCATCTGAGTTAATATGTTTGGTTCAGTCACCTGAGAAATAAAGTTAGTATCTGCAACCTCTTGTTTAGAAGATGTCTAGATCCCATCTTCTGTGATCTATCAAGAGTGGTTATAAAGAGGTCTCTTTTGAGCTTTGAAGAAAAAGTATTTTTATCCATGTCTTAAACTTAGTTTAAAACCAAGTATCTATCATATATTACTTTTATTTTTTTCCTGTGTTTGGTAAAGATACCAACTACTAAAATAGTACAGAGGTACATGTTAAATTGGATTGAGAAGTGAAGCAGAAGCACACAGATTTCACAAAGGAGACGTGGAAGATCTCTAATGATTTTCCTTAGGAGAAAAGGCACTAATATGGGTCCTAGAAAGTAGACTGTAAGCTTTCAATGGCAAATGACTGGAAAAATATTTTTCAGTTGGCCCAAAACACTGCAATAACCAATCTCTGTAGGGAACAAAAGAAGGATCAATACGTGCAAGTACTTTAGTTATTTAAGCATTTGATAAAGTAGTATGTTTCTCTTAAACCACAAGACACCGCCATTATTTTACCTGGAAAATAATATAAATAAGAATTGATATGTATATATGTCTGCTTAAAACCCTCAAATTCATGCACATCACAGTTTTAATGCTTATGTTGGCAAATATTAAGAACTGTTTGACATGCCTGCAGTTTGCACATTACAGCTACAGACTGCTTGGCTGGAAGGTTGAACCAGGAATAGCATCTAGACTGGCTACTGCCACAGTGCAAGAAGCAGTTGTGTGGATACCAAACGGCCCTGCTGCCCCCCCATCACTGGCAGGTGGCCCCGGACAGCTCCGGCTGGCTGGTGTTGCCACAGAAGTTAAGAACATGATGTGCACTGTGCTTATGGCTGGCAGCTGGCAGCTACACCTGCTCCTGGCAGCACATGTGGCACAAGGATAGTCTCTTCTCTGGGACAGCCAAGGCTCCCGGCCACCTTGTTAGAAGTAGCTTAGTCCCTTCTTCTCAGGCTGGCAAATCTGTTTCTGCCTACTTGAAAAAAAACCTCAAATTTATTTTCACAATATAATGCTTTAAATTTTTTATTATGTTTATTATGTTTTGTTGAGATATGAACTGCCTGGATGTGCTCTTGAGGTAGGTGGGGAAACTGGCTGCACCAACAGGCTTTAAGGGTTGTCTATTCAGGGTCTACCTAATGGCATTCTTCAAGAGTCATTACTTGGGTCAGGGTGCTTCCATGTCTTGTTACTCAGCTGGATGTGGTATGGAGTGTACCTGCACCCAGTTCATGGGAGACACTGGGCCAAGCAAGGCAAGTCCAGCAATCCAGAGCTGCCTTGGTTTGCTGGAGCACTGGGCAGCAGGAATCTCATGAAGTTCAACATAGCTTAATACAGAGTCCTGCACCTGGGATTGCAGAGGATGCAACTCTGTGGGAAAGAACTTGGGGCCTTGGCCAGTGACAAAGCAAATATGAGTCAATTGTGTATACTCATGTCAGAAACGGTCAGCAAACCTCTGCTATATCAGCAAGAGAGCAGACAGCAGGCCGAGGGAGGCAAGTGTTCCCTCTTGTGAAAGGGAGAGAGTATTTCAAGTGCTGTCTCCATTTTGAGGCTTGCTGGGAGACAGTAGTAGAGAGGCAAGTCGAGCAGAGTTCTGAAGAATCATTGTGGAGGCTGAAGCACATGAGGTACACAGAGAGTCTTGAGAGTTGGTTCAATCTGAGGAAAAGGTGTATCATATTGCTGTCTCCAATTGCTTAACAAATTTATAAGCAAAATAGGAGACTCCTCAATATGTCCAGCAAAATAAAAAGGAGCAATGGGCGCAGGCTAAAACATAAGAAATCCTGTCTTGATATTATTAGGGAATTTTCACACTAAAGGTTCTTGAACATTGGTGTAGGAGCCCAGAGGAGTAGAGAAATCTCTGGAGATAATCAAAACACCACCAAGTAAGGCCCTGAAAACCTGTTGTGACTTTTGGAATTGTCTTTAACCTCATCTCTGCCCCTGCATTTAGTGGTATGTTTGGACCACAGGTATTTTTGAGCTTTCTTCCCAATTATTGTGTGCTTCTGTTTTATATCCATTTTAATATTTCTAATAGCAGCCTCTGCAAATGAAAAATGTCACAATAAGTTTTAAGCTTTAAAATGTAGATCTGATCTGAAAATTAGAGCATTATTTTACTCAGTAGTGTAAGACACACAGTTTTAAAGGCCTCCAATGGAACAATTTTTGCTATACATTATTTGTATTGATATATTGCTATTGTATAGTCGTTTGAACTGTTTTGTCTGATATCCTGTTGCAGGAAAGTTCCTTTCTCACATCTTTTTTTCTATGGTGAAATTAACTGTTTGCTAGATGTTAATGGTCACTACAATACACTCATCCTAGGCTCTTGTCAGTGACTTCTAGCTCTTACTTGAATACAGAAGTGGTGTAGGCATTGTGTGGCTTTCAGAAGCTACCGTACTTCAGTGCAGGCCATTATCTTTGAGAATGGGTCAGGACAGTGTGTCTTCCTTTTGTATAACAGGAGGGAAGTAACCATGGCCTCTCTCTTCCTTACACTGTTTGGACTCAGGGGTGGGGAAGTTGAATTTTCCAAAGCCTTCTCTTAGGAACATGTTCTTCTCATTTTTTCCCCCATTCTGTCTTTATCTTGTGTCTCCTCGTCCCGAGCTCTGAGATTTCTTTGCCTTCTTCCCCTGTCTAGAGAAATGGAAGCACACAGGAGTAATAAAAGGAAGGATGGATATTGTTCCTGATGGTCTAGTTTGTATCCTGAGCTCTGCTGTCAGAGCAACTCTCCATTGCACAGCTCTATATCTCACTATGTCAGCATCTGACCTGGAGCCTGGCCTGTGGAGGTCAACAAGTTAACCCTGTGCACCTCCTTCTTGCTCCATTTGAAAGTAAGACAGGGAATAAAGGGACAGAAAAGGAGCCACATCTCCATGGCCCTTCACTGTGGGAAGATGGTATTAAAAACTAGAACTTATGCAGAGACCATGTCATTCCCCAAGGCTGCAAGAGGCAAAAATCAGAATAGCTGGAAAGCAAGGTCAAGGGACTGATTGCAGAGCAGGAAACAGGCCCCAGGAGCTGTAACTTTCTTTGTGTTTTTCTTTGCTGAGAAATTTTGTGAAGGAAGCTTATTAGAAACCTTCAAATCTTGTCAATGACCATAGCTGGCAGCTACAGAGAATCTTAAATTTTCACATTTCAGGATTCATGCAAATCGCTGCTTCAAAGAAAGAAGAGGAATTAGCTCAGGTTTTTACAAAGCACCTCCTGAAGTGAAGATCACTAATGAGTCATTTAGAATTGTTGTCAGATCACTGGCCAGGTAGGAATTTGCAGTCAGGCATTGGTATTGCTGCCTGTTAACAGCAATCTCATTAGTAACAGTAGTTTTAGGTTTTATGCGTGTCATCCCTCTATATAAAGAAGGTTTCTGGAATTATCAGGTACATAGTCATTATTGTCAAACAGTTAATATATTTTTGAAACTAAAATATTTTCTAAGCTTTTTCAAAAATTGATTTAACAGACTTTTTTTTATGGTTCCATCTGTACTACTGTTAAAAATTACTAGGAAATTGTGGTACTCCTTTATTTTGAGCTATGAAGCTACAGGTCAGATTCTAGCTCATAAGACATGAAAGAGGGAGCTAGAGTACAAGTGGATGAGCAAGCTGATATTATAACAGACATTCATGGAATTAAAGTTTTCAATTATTCTTTTTTTAAAAAAAAGAAGGTGAACTTTGCTACCTACCAGTCAAAATAACTTTCTTTCTGGTTGTTGATCTTCTGTAATGAAATAGTTGTTTATGAAGAGTCTGAAATGCTTTTCATTTGACTTCCAGAGGGAGTCAAATGAACAATTTTCAGGCTTTTGCAAGCACGCCCAGAGAATGGTTGAACAGCATTCAAAATATTCAGCTAAGACATGTAGCTTTAATCTTCAGGAAGCTGATTTTTCTGGAGTGAATGACAATGGACTTCTCAGCCAGCACTGAGTGCTGACTTTCATGAGTGATGTGCACGTGTGTCTTTGCATCAAACCTGGCCCAGGAAACCCACAGCGGTTTAACTTGCTGTTTAAAAAGATAAAGAGTCTATTCAATTTAGAAGACAATAATAGTAATTTAACATACTTGAGCTGAAGTAATTACCTTTCACTGTTTCCACAGCATGAAATTACAGTCTATAATAATTTTGAAATATTGATCCTTTCAGGCATCTGATGTTAGAAGTATTTCTTGAATGCAGCAGGCTCACTGGAAGAAAGTGAAGTTTTTTGCATACTGATATGGACTAATTTGACCTCCTAAACACATTATCTACTGTGTTGTTTGAGACTGTCTAGCAGCTGAAGAGAAACTACCACTGAAATTCCTCATACAGGCACCTCAGGTGCCATCAATTTTTGGTTATATTTAAAAATTTCTAATCTGTAAAGTGCGCATGTCCCCAATAAAAACTTTCTTTCCTGGTTTTTCTTTGAGTTTTCTCTTGTTTCTGTATCTTACTGAAAGAAATCAGTTTTGCATGGAGAGCACCATTAATAATGAAATGCAGTCTGTGAGCTTTTTAAAAGTCTATTTCTTCCTTATAAATAAATGGTAATTTGTTTTAAAGCATCATTACACACAGTGTTCAGCTGGCTTTCATGAATTCGATTATTTTAAATAAATGTACCATAAATGGAACAAGTTCTTTCTAATTTGCAAACGATATGCAACATTTTTCAAAAAAAGAGAGAGAAAAAACTGTAAAATTTGTTCTTAACTACATCTCATTAATGTGAAGCTGCTCAATGACCTGTAAAGATTAAAGAATTAGTGAATTGGTAAAATTATCAGAATGAAAAATCTATATAATTTTGATTTCAATTTAAAAATCTGCTAAACAGTCTGGGGGCTTTAGAAAAGTATATTACTTTTTAATATCAGTTCCACAAATGTCCTAGTATCAGTGTTACAAATGGGCTGAAATAAAGGCAACAAATAGTATGTTTAAATGTACAGTGTTACACATTCTGTTAAGTCCCTTTTTTTCCTTATTATTAAAACAACTGAAGACATTTAATTAAGTGACCACTCTGCTAAGTGGAGCAAAAATTAATGTATATAAATGAATTTGTGTGGGCAAAGATGCATAATTAAAAATATGCTTCAAATAAGGAGCTGAGAAGAAAGAAAACAGTTTAACAAGAATCATCAAGACTATTTCCTCCTGATTTTTTTAAAGTCAGACATGCATAGGATTTACTTATTTGCAGCATTTCAGCTAAAACATATGACAAATGTGTCTTTAGAATACTGGTACCCTAGAACAATGGAATGTTCTAGGAATGGAATTATGGAACAATGATTTGCTGAAAGCTAGTCTTGACCAGAAAAATTGTCTCAGTGACTATGGCATGTTACTCAGCTTGCTGAAAAGGCTACCTTTAGACAAATCTCATCTTAGACAGACATTTATTCCAAAATTGTTTAAGTTCTCCTTTTGGCAAGATATGTCAAAGCTGGAGTGATAGAAGATATTTATATGTAAACGGAAAGATTATGTGGAATATATATGTAGGTTTAAGGAACTTTACTTTTGACATGAGAAAATTGTATTGATCTTGTTATCTTAATTATAGGCTACCTGCTTGGGGTAGAAGTTCAGCTTTATATTGCTTAGTGGTTGGCAGAAGCTGGAAAAAAGGAAAGCGAGCTTCCGTTCTTAAGTGAAAAAATTGAGTAATTGGATTTACAGATCCTTGTATGTTTCATGGTAGTTTATATAGTAATCCTTTGTGGGGTATAAGTTGTGGTTCCTTTTTTTATGATGCAGTTATCGTAAGACATGCTTTGAACAGCCATTACTCCATTAATCTGGGGTTTCAAGCAGATTTTCTATATTTTTGGGTTTCAGGGAGATTCTCTGTATTTTCTCTGTCTAGTGAGCAATATCAGAATGGTGAATGTAGAGGTTTTTTTGTGTTGCCAATCTCAGATTTCTCTCAAGGAAATACACAAAGTATGTGTTAGTGGAAAATCAGGCTTTTTTTGCCTAAAAGAGGATTTGGATTTTTATTTTGTTACCTTTGTGAACTCTTGTGGGTGTTGCCTTAGGAAAGCCCCATGCTTTTTTGTGTTACAGACTTCTGACACTTCATTTGATAAGTCACAGCTGACTCCAGTCCTATTTACTGTTCTTCAAGAGAAACAAAGCAGAAGGAAAACTGAAGTGTCCAGCCACATGCCCCTTGTGTCACAGTGATGCTGCAACACAAAGGAGAATGGCACAGAAAGCCCTCCTGTAAGGATTGCCTCTCCCATTCCAATAAATCAGCAGCTGCCATTCTGGTAATGTTCAGGTTCAGCTAAACTCCCACCCCACTGAGAAAAGAAATAAAAATAAACTCCTTTATCCCCTATAGTATTTTACTGGCAAGTTTAGTCCAGTAATGAGAGGGGACTTTGGGGACTACAAAAGGTAGAGTCTGTAAGGACACATATAAAGAACAGAAAGGCAACAGTTCTTTACTATTTTTCACTAATAAACACATGTAAGAGTAACTGTCATTATTTAATTGATGCAAAACAGTTTTAAAGAACTGGCTTAACATTGTATTTACACAACCTAAAAACAACTGCACCAGGAGTATCACTCATCGTTATTGGATATGGCCCAATTGAAGCCAATGGCATGAAATTAATAGGTGCAGAGTTCGGGGTTTGGCCCTTTAGACCCCCACTGGCCCAGGAATTCATTGCCTCTTTCTCAGGTTTTCCATTGCCTTACAGCTCCCACAGTCTTATTTTCAAACTTCCATGCTGTTTCTCTTCCTAAATAAGCGTGTGTAGTTTTTTTCAGGATATCTATGGAGTAAGAGCTGAATTTCTTTAACTAGTGTGTTTGTCTACTTCAGACCCCAGTTAACCCTGAGAGTGGGTAACTATAGAACAACCTCTGCCTTCTATGTCTAAAGCTATTCCTAGAGGGCAGATTAGATCTCACTGCTTGGATTTTTCAGATACACTTAATCAGAGCCCTGTTAAAGCTGTACCTTTTCTGTGCAGTTCTGTGAGCTTCCAGGTAGTTTCAGTTTCTCTATACCTGTGATGTTTTTCTGTCTGATTTCTTCTTCTACTAGCTCAGTTCTGGAAGCATGCGGTGGCTCCCATGAATGTCTCTACCAAGGTACTTGGCTCATGTGAGTGCAATGGAGATGAACTGAGCAGCCACCTCTCAGTTTCATCCTCTGTGCTCTTAAGAACAACAAAATGGGGATTCCACAAAAAAAAAAAAAAAAGCAAATGCTTAGTAGGTAAAGCATTCTTTTCCATGGTAGATGTTGCTTGCTTTCAGGGTTGTGTGTTATATGGGGGTGAAGAAGAAGGGCTGATGCTAAGTGGTAGAAGGTGAGAGGTTCAAGACCATATAAAACTTGAGTAGGAAGCCATTTGTTCAGTGTGTGGCATTTCCATTATTAAGAGATTGAAATAATAACAAATTCCTCCCTGCTGGCTGTCAAAAGCTCAAAGGCTCATGCAGCTTCCCTTGTTAAAAATTGCTGAATAATCTTTCATCCTGTAATGCTGTTAGCATTCTTCTGTTTTCATTTCCTTTCTCGGTGTTTTGATATAGTGCTGCACAAAGGGCTTTTCTAATTACATGCAAGTTTTGTAAATATTGTGAAGGGATCTACTACCTGAACTGATGACTTTTTTCTTTTTTTTTTCTTTTTTTCTTAATGCATTGATACCAAAGGCAAAAAAATAATTGTGAATTAAGGCACTTCAGGATACAAGGAGGTAGGGAAAAAAGGAAGTGCCACAAGGAACAGTTTTAGGACTAAATCAATTTACTTTATACCTTAATGATCAAGGCAAAAAAGCATTTGGCAAAGGATTTAAGATGCCAAAGATACATTAAAGTCAAAATAAAGAAACAAATCAGTTTAAGATTTATTTGGATAAAATAAATTAATTTCTATTTCTGTATCTATGTTTCTGGATATTGAGCTGTATAAAGCTGGAGACATATATAAACAAAATGTAGTAATGAGAAGTTATGCCTTTGTTTTTTGTTTAAGGATAGAAAATATTGTAAATGAGAAGTATTTGGGAACATGCTAAATATTTCTAGCAGCATAATGCTTTGAAACAGGAAACTTGCTCCCTGGTGCTTTTTGTGCTGCTTGATTTACAGATGAAAATTGGCTCTATCCAGGTGTAAGCACTTCCTATTTATGTGTTTTGTGATAGCAGCTTGAACCTGCATGCTGCCATTCTCCCTAAGCCTGTGCAAAAGAGAGAGAGAGTCCAAGCTAAAAAAAGAGAGAGAGCTAAATTATTTGCTTTTGACTTTTTTCCATAATTCTAGAAAATATTTTTTTCCATTTCTGAAGTATTTCGAAGATTCCAGTCTCATGCTCACCTTCCCTGATCACACTTGCAAGGTTCCCCATGTGCTTTACAGAAGCAGAGGGAACAAGTAAAGCCCAACACAGTGTTTCTGCAAATCTTGTTTGGATAGTAGATTTCTCACATGGAGTCATGAAATCCAGCTAATGTCCCTCTTTACTCAGGAACAAGATCATTAGGAAATGGTCTCCTTTGAGCACCTCTCACAGCCTGTACTCCTATATATATAGAGGGTCAGGCTCTTTTCTGACATAACACTGAAGATTTTACCCACTGACTAAATGGTGTGTTTTTCCTCTGGTTCTTTTTAAAACGGCCCAGTTAGAAGGGCAGGTGAGAATTAACAGAGTTATAAATACCAGTCATGGGAGCACCAGATAATGATACTCTCTGATGAGATACCATAGATTCTGTGTTCCTCTTGAATTAAAGGTTTAATGGTAATGGGGAAAAGACTCCTGTGGGCTCTCCAGGCTGATGAAGGGGTCACTGCAATCACTAGATCAGCTGGTGTCCAGCTGTGGGAGTGAGCTGACACTGTCACCACGGCTTCTGTTTAACTCCATTTTTCTGGTGCAGTGAAGCCTGGTCAGAGGGGGACCTTGACTGCATCTGAAGTGCTTGTGGGAGGTGCACTCTGGTCACCATCTGCCTGGTGCAACAAATTACTGTGGGAAGCAGGTTCTTAGGAGTGGGAAGGAGGAAGGCCAGAAAACATTTCCTGATCTGGGCCCTCAGATGCATATCTCAGTTCAGATATCAGCTCTGCTTTGACTTCAACCACATCAAGTCACATTGGTTACTCTGGAAATGATTACTCAAGTCCTTCATTGAAAAAAGCACTCTGATCTTTTTTTACAGAGATGTATGTAGATCTAATGGGAAAGGTCCTATGAAAATGTTTACACTGGTTTTTAATGGGGCAATCTTACTTTTTAAATCAGAATCACTTACTTGGTGACTTGCCTCTTTTGGGGATTAGAGCACTTTACCCGGTTTCAGGGTAAGTTTAAGCAGTTTTAAGTGTTTTTTGTTTAGATTACAAGATGAACAGATAAAATTTAAATTTTAGAGCTACCACTCTATGCTGGTGTAGCACATGGTCCTTTTGGACTTGAGCTTCTCTCTTGCTTTCTGCATGTAAAGTATTATAAAAGGCATTAAAAAATAGGGTGGTGTTTTCTCCTTGTGGAGTGTCACTGAAGTTCCCCAGAAGGTTGTCTGGCCTGACATCTGGGAGTTGGAGGAAGGGATATTTGTATTTCCCCAAAAAGGTGAAAATCTATGAAGAGAATTAGCTGGAATCTCTACTGGAAATAATTTGGAAAATCATTTCCTCCTTGCTTAATGTAAGCTGCCTTTCAAGATGAAGGCTGCTGCAGGAAGGTAAACTTTTCATCTCTCATAAAGATTTGCTGCTGTATTACTATGTTGAAATGTTCACATCAGATTCCACCAATGAATATTTAGAGATCTGAACTCTGTAAGCCAGTTTGTATTGTAAATTCAGTATCAGTCTTCCAAAGCTGGTGAATGGAAACTCTCTTCATGAGAAATACTTGTGAATTTTATATTTAGAAGCTAAATTTGCATTTTTTGCCATAACTCTTTATTAAAACAAAGCATCCAGAGGAGACCAATTTTTGATTTCTGGTATTCTGAATGCTTTCTCTTCCCACTCCTCCCCTGCCCACATATTTCAATAGTGGCTTTGGGAATGTGACTGCTCCCAGAGGTGAAAATTAAGCAAAAAAAGAGAAGATAGCTGTTCAGTAATAGTATTCCAAATTGTATAAAACAAAATATGATTGTATGCAAAATTGGATCTTCCTCTTTCCTTTCTCCCTCAAAGAGAAAAAATTTCCCTTTCTACTCTTCAGCCTTTCACTCCCATGAAAGACAAGGTTGCTCACTCTCTACTGAAATTAAGATGGTTTATTTAATCCAGAAATGATCAACATTTTAGCTAACAGATCAATAGAACATGTTTGGTGTAAAATCATTAGGAGTGAGGGAATGATTTGTTTTAGTTTTGTACCAGAATAGGAAGAAATAGTTTTGACTAATTCACAAAATGTTTTTATTTTTTTTTATTTTTATTTTTATTTTTTTATTTCAAGTCCTGGTTTGCCTCAGCTCTATATGTTCCCCTTGTAGTCACTTCCTCTGCAAGGGTGGAAATATGAGTGAGATCACAACCAATGCCAGACACAAAATTTTAATTTGCTAATATTTTCCTGCAACACCTCATCGTTTCTATTTCTTCATAACACCCCTACTGTGGGAAATAAGGTCACACAACACATAGGTACTTGTTTCACAATACCTCCTGATGAGGAACATTTTACTATTCTCACATCTCTACCCCTTTTTCTCTGCCTCTCCCTGCCATCCTCCCTCCTACTCAGCCCCTGCTAATAGCTGGTCTAAATTTCCCAGATTAATCTGATGTGCAAGAAACAGTGATACAAACTTGCAAATTTAATATACACAAAAGCAGAAAGGCTATAGAATGGAAGTTGCACATTCTACTCTACTTGCTCTGGGATAGACAGACTTATAAACAGATACACAGCTTTGCCCATAGCCACTGTATTCCACAAACCCTTTGAAATATTTCAGTTTCATGTCTGTGATAATTAAAGAGCAATGACCTTCTCATTAGTGCCAAGAGGGCTGATGATGATTGTTCCCCATTTTTCTTAATGGATGCAAGCTACATGCATGATCTTAGAATATCAAAGCAATTCTCCAAGATATTTATTAGAGTCAAAATTATGAAAACACATAGCAAACCTTTAGTTTGAATTACAAGTGTTAATATATGCAGAACCAAATGAATAGCTCATATTTCTTCCTCTCTTGTATCTTAAATTTTTCATTACAAATTTCCAGGGCTTCAAAGTAGTATCTCACAGTCGGTCCCCTTTTTTCTCTCTTGCATGACAAAGAGCTGTCAAAAATTGTTCCTGTGTTTGTTAGTATTTTTCTCTTTTTTCTCTCATCTAAATGTCAAACAACTTAGCTTAAATAAAGCACAGCATTCTTCATCTGGTGCTTCTCAAAAGAAAAACAACACCACAGAAGGCATCTAAAAAGGCCCTAATTAATGTTTCTCATTGATTTTGTTTTAGTGTGATGTATTTTATGAAAAAAATATGAATCCAGAAGGCACTCTCATTAAAATCATTATGGCTCAATGTTAGCTGAAAACAGCTCATTCTTTGGTGCACTGTAATGCTTAAAAGCACGTTCACACACAGAGTTTCTTATTTAACATCACAAGCTGGTGGTGGAGGAAAACTGGCATTAGTTTTGTCAGGTACCATTAAACTGTGATGAGCACAATGTGCTAAAGCTGTATCAAGGTGAATAATAAGAATGTGCTGTCGCCAGAGCTTGCATATCTTTCTAAGCCCTCTTTCATGCTCAAGAATGAAACTTTCTGTAACTGACTTTTCTGTTGCCCATTTGAACAAAAATAACAGTCAAAAGAAGAGGAAATAATAACTTGGGGCCTTCTACAGCACTGAGACCTAGAGTTGCTCTGTTTTTTTAGGCAAATTCCTGCAAGCTGATTGCCTAGATAAACAGAGATGTGTTGCTGTCTGCAGAACAGTGCTCACAGTTCTGCTGTGGTGCAACCACAGAGTGACTGTAGTCATGTGCCTTCTTCAGCAGAACTTTATAGCTAAAACTAGAAGAGGAAATTCTATGTGTATCTTCCAGAGGACTAAAGAAAGAAAGAAAGAATAATATAAGAAGAAAGAAATTAATGAGTAAAAAGATGTTTTTACAGTTTTAAAAGAAAAGCTCCAAACCAGTATATTTTTTTTGTAATTTGCTGCTATCATTATTATCTAAACAGGGCAAAATGAGCCTTCCACAGAAAACATGAGATAATTTTTTCTAAGGCACTCTATGATGGGAAACCATATACAGAGCTTTGTTGTGAAATACGACTTTTGCAGACAGAATTATTTCCAACATATGAATGCAAGTTTAATGATTTAAATCTGCTGTGTTCAAGTAAAACTGACCATCTTCATAAATCATGTGTTGTTTATCTGAGAATATTTCAGTAAGTTGGACAAATTCTGTTAACTTCCAGTAGAATAATGCAGTAGAATAGGCTCAAAAATGAGAACTGTTGCTATTGCCGTACTCTGACACAAGGCATTAGAAATTGCCTTGGAGTTTTTCAGATTTAGGATTTACAGAGCTATGAGTTAAGCAGAAACACATTTTGGCATCAAGCATATGCATCTCATTAAAAAAAAAAAAAAAAGAAAAAATAAGTAATGTTATTTTTTCTAGTGTCTCCTTTGGATTTTTATAAGAATTGTTATGAGCTGCAGTAGAACAGCTTGTAATAACATCTTTGTGTTATGGAACCATACCGACAAATAAGACTAGTGAGAAGTAGTGTAAAAGGGGAATAGAAATCTCTGGATTGAACAGGATAGCTGTTTCAGCTGTGTAAGCTTTGTAGCAAATAGTGAAAAGACTGAATTTTCATTAATTTCTGTCTTGGTTTTTAATGTGGCATTCATTCTAAAACTTCACTGAGAACTGAATAACTGATGGATGTGTACTAATATATGGGATACTCTAATAGGGAAGTCACATTTTTAGTAGAAGAGGTAACATTCTGATTTGATCACTGTCAACAAAATTTTCTTAGAAAAATAATTACTCTACAAGTAAGGCCATTTAGATCTAGATATGAGTAGTAAACCAGTATTAATTTAGGATTCAGACTATTTTATATTGGTCTAATATTTTTCCTTTATAGAGAGTACAATAGTGAGGTCATCTGTAATAAAGATGATAATACTGAACCTTGGTAGTTTTCCTTCCTGTATCTATAGGACATTTATGGCTGAAATGTGGTTGAGAGAGTGTTGTTTTATGGCAACCTCTATGCAGTGCTATAAAGCACTTTTTGTTAACGATAAATAAACTATGGAAGAGCTATGCCTTAGCATAGGAATGTGTTCTTCCCTTTATGAGTAGCCTGGCTTTTTAGCAATGTTTAGAAGATTATCATGATTACATGAGCTCCAATTTACCCCTGTGGCAAGGAGATGTAATTCCAGTAGTGTTGGTGGGTGTACAGGCAGGCACAGTGCTCCTGAGCTCAGCCCAAGAAACAAAGTACACATTGAAGCTGCCTTGAGAGTTCTCTGGCTCTTAAATAGCTTACTATTTCAGGAATTGCCATATTAAAAAATATATTGTTATCCCATTTGTCTGCAAATAATTACTTTAGAGGCTTCTTCCTAAAGCTTTGAGGCTGCCACCAGTGCAGTACCACATTCCTTCAGAGGCCACGAATAAGAATCATGACTGACTTTCATTATATACTGAAGTATTGATTGAATTTATTAATGCTAATGAAGTTGTGGATTATAATAGACATGACACTGTCTTGAAAAAAAATCAGATCAGGTTTTGAGTTAAAGCCTTTGCATGTTGTGCTGATGGATGGTGATATCAGGCTGAGCAAGCTCAGAAATAGGCTGAACTACAGTTCATAACTTACTTTTGATCACACAACTGTAAAGCTGAAGTAATTCCATCAAATTCAGAGTGAATTTAGTTCTTCTCTAAATGAGAATTTTTCTAAGTTTACAAAGTATTCCTTTTCTTTTGGTTTTTTGGGTTTTTTTTTTCTTTTTTAAGGATGATTGGTAATGAAGCCTAGGTCACTGCAATCCTCAGATCCACTCAGTGGTGTTGTGGTTTTAAAGCACAAGCTAAAAAATCAGTGGAAAACTTACTCATTTCTTGCTGTGAGATATGGATTAGAAGGGCAAAACAGGCTTAAAACTTAAAAGGAATAGTTTATTAACAAAACTACAAGAATAAGAAACCAGAACAAAACCTCCAGAAACCCTTCTTCCCCACCACCCAACCATTCCCTTGTCTAGTTGACAACGTAGAGACAAAACCTGGTGGTTGAAGCAGTCCCAACTATACAGTAGTCTTTTCATCAGTCTTTGTAGAGAAAAAGATCTCTTTTGTCATTCTATGGAGAGTTCTTCACAAGAAAACAATCTTCTCATGGCTTTGTATTACTCTGATGCCAGTTGCCTGGAAAACTGCCATCAGTCCTTTCCTCCCATTTCACACCACTCTGAGGTGTGTTCATGGGCCATGAACTCAAGGGGTGTCATTTTAAGGATGAGTTATTCAAAGGCAAAGGTTCTCTTCATCTGTCTCTGTGATCATCTCTGGGAACAATGATCTTGGGGGCCATGCGTCTTCAGCAACTCTCACTTCTCTTTTTCTGTTCCAGCATCTCATAGGATCACAACTACTTCACCCTCTTCTCAGCTTCATCAATGGATACTTTTGCTCAGATCTACCTTTTGAAATACTTAATTTCCCACAAAATACTCTTTCATGAGTTAAAGAAATTTTTTTAGAGCATTATTGTCCATCTCCATAGCCTTACCAAAAGAATATATCAGCATATTAGAGCACCTTCTCATTCTCTTTCCATCTGAGGCTTAATTCCTTCCCTCACTGGCTTTGATAGTTTATGTTGTCTCTTGTATGTCTACATGTTGATCCCTCTCTCTTCCCCTCTCTCTGGAAAAAGGATTAAATCTGCAGGTCTCATCTGGGTAGTGAAAGGGTTAAAATCCAGCTCAAACTGCAGCAGGTATTCATGGTGCTCAGAGCTGGGGGCCCCCCTGAGAAAAGCTTCAGCCACCCCAGAGGCTTCCCAGGAGGCTGCAGCAGAGCCCTGCCCAGCCTGGGGCCAGGGGAAGTCCCGCAGGCTCCATCCCCTGCCTGGGAACTGCAGCAGGCCGAGCCCAGCCCCTGCCTGGGCCGCATAGCCGGGGCTGGCAGGGGGGAAATGGAAGCCAGCTGAAGTTCTGCTGCCTTTCAAAGCTGGAAACAAAGAGACAGAAATTTCCAGGCTTAGGTTTTAAAGGGTGGTGTTCACAGGTTGATCTCACTTTTCAATGGTCAAAATTACTGTCAATTCTCAGAAATGACCAGCTATTGGCCCGGAGAAAAAGCTTTCATCGGCCTCTAGCAGCCTTAACTTCCGTAGGTGTTTCCTACTTTTTTCTTAAGTCACAAGTGGTAATAACGAGCTCCCTGATGTCAACTTTTGAATGGAAAAATACTTGTTTGACCTTAACATCACAGGCTGGAGAATACTGCTCTTTTTTAACAGCTTAATTACTCTCACTGAATGCTGTTTACCACTCTTTTATTTTGCAGCTGAGCCTATGGTTAGGTCCTCATGCATTTAGAACATCTCACCATACAAATCTATAACTGACTTTAAAAGTTTGCAATTACAAATAGCTAACACAGCATAGAAAAGAAAATAAAGAGAGAAAGAGGGGTTAAAGACATTGGTTAGGGATTATAAAGGCAATCTAAGGAGAGCCTGGGCCCCTGCCAATAGCCCTGTTATAACCATTATCCCACTTTTTTGCTAAAGTGAAGTATTACTTCTGTTCCTAATATGCTGCAGAACTAGAATATGACTTGGTAGCACAAGCTGCTTCTTGCTAAAGAAAACCCTTCAGGGACATGCATTGTGACTGATAATTGTCTCAGGTATTTTGGATGAGCCAAGAATCCATTGCCTCTGGGGAGGTGAACAGTTCTAACATTAAAAGGTTCCTGGCTCAGGTGAGTATAACCCAGTATATTTCCTTCCCTTCTGCACGTTATGTCTGCATGTAATATGTGGTTCCTGTCAAATTACTGTGTACTCTGACAGAACCAGAATAGGGTTTTTATCTCATTTGACTTAAAAAGCTTTACTCTGATGCACAATCATTAGGTATTCTTCGATAACTGATAAATAATATTTTGGCAGCTGTAATTTGCTACAGCTGTATCAGAAAACTGACTGATGGATGGCGAGGAATCAGAATGAAGTTTTCCTCCAGATCTAAACCTAATCAATGCTTGGAAGGTTCTTGTGCATGAGCTGTATGTGCAGGATCCCCTCTATGGATTATATCTTGCACCAGTTGCACTAGAAGTTATTGGATCCCTTTGAAAACATTTTCCTGACACAGGAAACCAGTTCTCACTGCAACCAGCCTGTTGCAGTCAACAACCTCAGGATTTCATCCAGGGAAGCAACAGGATTCTGGGGACCAGCATGGAACACCAACAAGACAGGCTCCCGGTTCATGAAACCATTTATTCAGCATTGGAACAAACTCAGGTCCAGAACAGAGAGCTCCGAACAGAGGCACAGCAGGGGTTTTTGAGGGACAGAACTCTTAAGGGTTTCTACCTTTGAGGGTGGAGTTCAGGGTCAGGGACCAGTAGAAGCACACCGAGGGAGAACCCCCCAGGGACTCAAACCCAATCAGAGCACCTGGGCCACCCTTCACAAGGGGTTTGGGGTGGGACAATGTAATTCTTTGTCTCCCCTGAGGCTGCTGCCACACCAGCCAATAACTAAAACAATCAAGTGACATGTTCAATCCCTAAAATTGAAGGGAGCACATAGGATTATCAGGATAATCTTTCTGGATTTTCTCAAATCCAAATTAGAAGAAAAGATATGGCACATTAAGTAGGTATTGTGCCTTACTAAATTACTTGAATTCCTCTTTTTTGCAATTTTTTTTTAATTACAATTGTTTTATTTTGTCAGTATTCTGACACTAAAAACAACTTTTTATAAATGATCTGTCTCAGATGATAACCTACATTTATCTGACTTGTATATGAATGCTATCCATTAAAAAATAGATTTCTGTACAAATCAAGAATATTTTTTTCAATTTTTATGAAGCTGCTCTTTTCTTTAATCTCAGCAGTACTCAATTTGATTTTGTTTGTACTCTGAGAATTACCTCAAATTCACATTCTCATTTCTTTCTGTTGTATTTGCAGCCCTGAATACCTGTCCTGTATTGTACAATTCTCTACTGACTGTATCAAGAGTAAACAGTGAGTAAAGGGAATATATTAAGCAACATACTTCAAAACCGTGTATTTAATTAGCTGGGGACAGGATTTAGCAAGTCACAACATTTATTTAAACAGTCTTGACATCGCTCAAGACAGCAACAGCAATTTTAACACTTAAGGCCATATTAACAAACAGATGGTTTCAGATTTTCTCTTTAGAGTGATACTTTTACTTAGACGATGCAGAGTAGTTGGAAACATTTTGAAATAACTTCTAGCTGCAAGTTGCAGAATTTAGCTGTGACTTATGTCCACTATATTTTATCCATGCAAATGATTTGGTTTGTTTTATAGATCACTATGACACATCACTGATTATATGGTGTTCAGATTTTTTGCTGCAGGCCTGATTTGTCTTTATGTAGCAGTTTATGCTGCCTATAACAACTGCATTATAATATTATTTATTTTTTTTTTCCTCCACTCAGTGAAAATATCTAAAATGTGAACCTTTTTGCCTTTGATAATGGGATTTCTTTTCTTACTTTAAACCTGTGGGCCAAGAAGTACATTTTTAGCAGCATGTGTAGCTGAATAAACATGCAGCTCCTATTAGTGTTAATTTAAGCTGCATATTCTACTTTGCTCCTAAAATGGTTAAATAGTTATGCCTAGCTGTTTAAGAGACAGTAGGAACATGTCATGTGATGCTGAAGAGCAGAGCCAGAACTTCTGGCACAGAGTAAGACCTTAATGTTGAAGTAGTTTTAGGCTTATGTCTAACTAACTCTTACAGACTTAGTTTATTTCTGTGCATATGCTGCTTTACTTGTACCCATTTGTGATGTTGTTCACTGCTTAATTATGTTACTAGCTTGGATTACCTGCCCATGAAGAGATATTCAGTGAGGTGTTTGCTCTTTGCTCTTGAGACTTTCACTTTATTTTTCTCTATACATAAACCATTGTTTTAGTTAAGGCCTGATGAAGAATGGGGTTAAAAAACAGCTGTGAACACTGTTTCTGTAAGATACTTAAGGAGATATCACTGTGTGTTAACCTCAAAAATAAATCCTCAATTAAATGGGAACTCTTTATTGTCTGTAGGTGTGTTCTGTATCCCAGATACCTCCACAAACATTTAAAGCTGTGCACATTTAGGAAATGTGCTGTGGAGTCTCCATTATACCTATAATGACATCACTAAATAAAGAGGAAGAGATGATATCATAAGCAGCTTTCATTAAGTAAAAGTTGGAAGCGGAATAGTTGAGTAAAAGTGTGTATAAAAGTATTCCAAAGCAGAGTAATTTTTAAAAAAACACTCTAATTTGGTCTTTTATGGTGTGCCTATGAGGTGCTTTTCAAATCTGTGTGGTTGCTTTTTGGTAAGGAGAATAATTTGAGGTTTCTTAGGTACTTGAGAAATGAGTTTTTCATTTCTTAAACTTGAAAGGATTTTAAATATTGTTTTATACTTTGAATTTTCTAGCCTTAATATATGCCTATGTATAAATATGCACATGCATACACATATATGGATAAAATTCCCCAAATACCAATCTCCTTTAACTTTCCTCTGAAATTACTTATGTCTGGAAATGGATTTGGATCTGTAGTTGATTTTATTCATGCTGAGAAACTAATTCCTGTCTTTTTTCAGATTCTCTTCTCTTTTTTCCATTGCTTTTTTTTATTTCATCACTAAACCAAACATGTTGAAAATGCAAATATATATAAGGGCAGAACCAATTTGCTCAAGGATCCATTCTGATCAGCAAAGGCAAACAGAGGAATTTGTGGGGAATCAGATGTACCTGGGGATATAGTGTGGTTGTGCCTAGGGAGTGGAGGGGACAAGGAAGAAATGAACTACCAGCGGGAGCATATGAAAGAGAAGATTCCCTAAAAAAAAACCCTGAAAGCTCCTACATGGCAAATAAGAGGAAAATATTCTCCTGTAGGCATTATGGTACTCTGTCAAGCAAGCAGTGAATGAATTGCTTTGGCTTAGATCTTGAACCCCAACTGATGTTTACCCTGCAGATAGCAACCTGGTTGGTCTTCTAAAAATAGCTCTTTCAGATTGCAAATATGCAGATTACACCAGCCCAGAAGAACATATGAGATCAAGATGTTGAAGAAATGATGAAAAGCCTATGTAACACTTTTTTTTTTTTTTTTTTTTTTTCCCCTCCATAATTTTCTCTCTGCTAAAGTTTCAATTATTGCTTGGTGACATTTTGGGAGCTGATGAACATTTTCAGTCTCATTTTTTCCTTCCCTTTGCCTATTTCCCACTGTATAAGCCGCTGTTCATTTTCATTCAGGGTCCTGCATGAAGGAGCCCATTTATTCCATCTCTTCCCTAGGGTGTTTATTGTTTCCCATTTCCTGTTTGTTGTTTTTGAAATGTCTACCAGTTTGCTTTTTGGTTGTGTTTGTGGGCTTTGACTGTGCTCTGGGCCTGTGTACCTACATGAAAGTGAACAAACAAAAAGCAAGCTTTGCCTTGAAAACAAAGTGCTTGGAGATGGATTTATCATTTGCTGAATGCTTATGTAAAATGGAAAACAGAGCTCTGTTGGTTTTAGTTGCATGTTGAAAACCAGGCGTGAGAAATGAGTTGGTTTTTCTTTGCCATAGTTAGGGACCTATACTTTGCTATGTATCATATATACTGTGGAAGTGCCAGCACTCTCAAGTTTGATGGGTTCTTTAATGAATGTTATGTTGCTTTTTCTTTGGCTTCTTGTTGACCTTTTTTTTTCTTGAAGAAAACAAATGTATCAACTGGCATTTTGTTTTAAGTCACTTGGGTTTTTCCCTTTTAATATGAAATATTTTCATCTTCCTATGTCCACTTTCTGTAATGGTTAAAGACATCATCATGGTGTGCAAACTAAACTGTGGTTGCAGGCAATGCAAAACTAGTTAGTCTGAGATACTACCCAACAAAAGGCATTGTAACAGGTAGTCAGCAAAGGTCAGGAGTGGGGAGTTTGGAGTTACCTGGAGTTATCTCAAAGCTATGCTTTGAGATAAAAAGCACTTTGTTCTGCTCTACAGACAATAGAAATTCAGAAATCATGGTCATAAGAGACCTACTAGAGGAAAAGAAAAGAAACACAAAGTAGCTCTGAAGACCAGCTTTCAATGGATTATTTAAAGAAATAATTTTTGTCATGCTGATATATTAAATTCGTTCTCAGACTGGTAAGTGAGGGGTGACTCTTTCCCTCCAAAGGTCTTACATTTTTCTGGTTTTCTTTGTTATCCTCTTCCACTAAACTATGCTGGAGAGAGCTGGTCAAGTCAGGTCTGGCACTTACTTGCTAGCCCTTGTATTAGTATCTGAAATGCCTTTTTCTCTTCCCATGGTTGTGGTGCTGTGCCCCTATGATCACAGCTGCCTTTTCTTACCACAGTTAACCTGCCCTTTGCTGAAAGGGAACTGAATTGTTGTGTACAGAGCCTTCTGTACACAACTACAACAAGATGCAACTGGCAAAGCAGGTGCTCCTCAGGCAGATTGAAGTATCCTCTTTCAAAGGACTTGAGTAATTATTTTGCACAGGCATTAGCTGTTGGATAGCAGCTTTCTGCCTGATTTGGTGAGAGGCAGTTGTGAAGGAAACAGGTAGATGATACTTTAGGTCTGGCATTAAAAGGTGATCATTGCTAATATGGCAATAGAAAAACCTACATGATGATGTAATGGTTTACCTCCTTTCCAAGTCTCCAAATACAGCCTATACATATCCAACTGTTTTGAAATTATAGTATGGAAGTGACTCTCTTAATGGTTCCTAAAGTTTCTCCCAAGATGTGACAAAGTCAGGACCAGAGGCATTATTCTCCACTTGACATTCCTTTTATGTCAGCAGTAAACATTTGTAAAACCTAGATGTACTCTTCCTTTTATTTTGCGTTATGTTCTCTCTCTGTTTCTGACAGAGGCTGGCAAAACTTCTTGACAGGACTGCCATAATGTAACAGAAACAAAAAGATGAAAAATCAGAACGATGATATTCAGTTACAAAACAATCTCCCCTATGATTATTCCAGTCTAAAAAATTCTGCCTGTTATCAAAGTTTTTAAGTCAGACTGTACCTTTTCAGTCTTTATTGTACCAGAGCTCAATAATGGTAATTTTTGGTGATAAAATGCGTGGTTTGTGGTGTAAAAATTTGGGCTGTAGGAACTAAGGACAGAGTGTACAGTTACTGTATCACTGGGGCCCCACTTCTTATGACTAGGAATAAAATCTCAAAATTCTGGGGGCTTGGGCCCAGCAAGACCATTATTCTATTTCACATAAGCAACAAAAGACCTTTCAATAATCTTTCCCTGCAGCTTCTCCCTGAAAGTTTCCGAGTTTGCTTGGGACTGAATCTGAGTCAGCTGCTGTGCTGCAGGACAAATACATGGCACACACAAATCTGCTGATTAAGGGCTGCAGGTTTTGGTCACATAGAATTACTTGACACTACAGAAAAAGGGAAAAAAGGTGGTGATTGGCTTGGGGAAACATAGCCTAGTACTGCTGCAGAACTTGTTGGATGCACATACAGTTGCTCATATTTATACTCTGTAGTAAAACCAAAATGAAAAAAAAATGTCTACGGTAGATATCTTCCAATAGTAGGAAGAATTGGGAAGTCATCAAACTAATTAGAGTGGCAGGAAAGAGTTTATACTCACTATTCACTAAAACAAAACAGATAAGTAGTTATTGATTAAAGGGTTGTGTGCTTAATAGCAATTTATAAATCCAGGACTCAAAAGATAATGTTTGTTTTACTGCTTTTAATTATTTAACATGCAGTGACACTTCTGTTTTGCCAACAGCTGCACAATAGGTCCCTAATGAACTGAACTGAGTTACTAATAATTAAACCACCAGGCAGAAGTAAGGGGTGAAGCATGTTATTAGATTAACATTCTTAAATATCATTCTTTTATTTTTTAAAGTAAATTCCATAAGAGTCTTCTACCCTGCTCCAAACCAACTAGACATCAGCCTACTTGAGAAAGCAAAGTTCATTCTTGACTAACACTTACAGACTCCTTGAAATGCTGATAAAGAAGCACCCTGAAGTTATTCATAGGACTGTGATGAAAGTTTGGTTTCAGTACTTCCAACTCTAGCTTATAAATAAATATATACTGATTGTTTGATGAGAATGTTGGTCAAGCTTTTTCCTTCTCTAGTTGAGTTCTCACACTGTGATTATGTGAAAAAGGCTTGGAATGCAATAAAAAATTAGTTTATGTGGTTTCTCAAAGGACAGTATTGGAAGAGAGTGGACTTGTTGAAGAATTTTGTTCACCAGGGAACAGAGTATATTAGCTTGTGTAAAGAATAGGATGATGATAAAGGAAACCCCTAGTCTAATAGATTCAAGTTAAATCTGCTTGTTTCTTTTATTTTTTTCCTGGTAGAACTGAATATTTATTCTTGCACTGTAGCTTCAAAAAGATATGGGAAAAATAAACAGGTTGTTGAAAAGGAAAACAAGAATAATTTGAGTTATGGAACAAGTGTAATATGAAAAGAGATGGAAAATACTAATGCTTTTTATTTCAGAGCAGAGTGAATAAGGAGAGATATGATAAAGGGATCAAAAGAGATGACTGTTATAGAGAAGGTAGATCAGGAAAACTATTCACTCTTTTTCTTAATACTAAAAAAATGAAAATACTCAGACTTAAGAGAATGCAAATTAAAAACTAAAAAAAAAGCAAAAAAAACTTTCAACTCTGTTTTATGGCAGAATTCCTTGATAAAAGGTGCCACTGAATTGCAGAAGTTAATAAGATTATTTTTAAAAAAATGGACTCTTAAGAAATATTCAAAACTTGCTGATAATATCACTTCCAAAATTCCCATTTTTCATTCAAAGTTCATCTAGCTATTGAAAAAAACTTGATTTTTAGTCGGATTATTTAATAAAAAAACTTCACTGGAAAGGCCTGTGTCAGAAGCTGGTGAAGGTTAGAGAGGGCATACTGCTTTTTCTGTCATCCCACACAAGATTTTTTGATCTCTCCTGCCTTCTCCATCAAGTTGGGAAATTCACATGAGCCTGAACTGAGCAATTAGATAAGCCCTGTTTATCCCCAAAAGCTGTGATGTGGAAGTGTCTGAGGAATGGACTGTTCTTGTTGGTGTTAGTAAGTATTTGCTACTTGCTGTAAATGATGGAATGTGGCATAAAACACTGGTGATAAAGTTGGCAACTATGTTTTCTAGATGATCTCTTACATTGTTGAAGAACTTTCACCACTAAGCAAAAGAGTGCTTTGTTTGTATTTAAAATTAGTGTAGATTCAATAAATGAGTTTGAGAAGTTAATGTATGAGGCAAAATGTGACTAGGAGGCAAGAATCTACATAGAGATGTGAGGAGAAATCAAATATACCTTGGACAAGGACTGGTACTTTTTGCTTCACCAAATTTTGCCCCACTTGTAAGAAATAAAAATTGATAATTTGTATTTTTTTGTCAAGTGCTAGAGTAGACAAATGTTTCTGTCTACCTCTACAAATGAAGCCTCTCTGCTCATTATTTTTAGAGTAAATACTATCTGATCTACTGCAGACTGAGGTCCTTCACTACTTAGCACTAGATATGACTTTGGGTCAGTATTTTTGAGTGCTCACATCCTTCTTGGGGAGAAGAAGCTTAAATGTGCCATTCATGCTGAAACATCTGCAATGGTTATTTCAAACAACTGAGTTCTCCAAGTTGGTACCTTCATTTGTTGGGCTACTTTGTTTTCCATTATTCCTATAAACCATGTATTTTAACCTGCTGAGGTCTTTATATGAAACATCTAACCTCTTTGAGGGGTCCCTTAGAGCTGTATATTGATCCTTTATCTCTGGTTTTTGGCAGCACACAGGTCATGTTCCAAAAACTAGTTGTGCTTCCCATCTTTCGGGATGCAAGTCAGCTTGCCAAGGTTTTCTCTTGGAGGAATGTGCCCTAAGGAAGCTGTGATAACCTTCCTCAGATAAGTATCCTGCAGAGATACACCTCAGGTGGGAACATCCTCCTTCTCATGGTGAGCTATCCCACCATGCTTTGATGACTATGCTGATCCTTTGTAACCCATTTGTTTTCTCCCCTAGTACAGCCCTGTCTTTCCCCCATAAAAACCCCAGCTTCTGCCCAGTTCAGGAGGGAGCTGCCATCCCTGGCTACCCTTCACAGAGCTGATGCACAATAAAGTCTGTCTCTGTGGAACTGCCACACAACGCTCCTGTCTCTCTATCTCTGAGTCAGCCTGGGACATCCTGGGCCCTTCAGGTGAAGTCCGGGTGAAAGCAGAGCTTCAGCACTGAATCACTGTTCAGATTTGTCACTCCTGTAAGGACACCCCCTGCGTTCTAGCAGAGGCTATCCGAGGAGGCATTTCTGAGTACCTTGAATTCATCACCCGGGAAGAGATGCCCTGAGGATTGGAACAGAGGCCTGAACCCCAGCAGTCTTTTATTTTGACCCCGACCAGCTGAAATTTGTAAGTTAACTCAGCCTCTTTCTGAATGCTTTTCTACTTCGGTCTTTTTAGCTTTTTCTTTCTCTCATTTTTCTCCTGGTTTGGCAATGGGATCACCAGGATAGGAATAAGGCTGGGCAAATCCTGCCTATCCCAAACTGAGAGAGACCTATATTCCCAAGTTCTAAATACCATTTCTACTGGTAACTTCAAACTCTCTAAAGGAAATCTTTCTAAAAGAAATCTGAAATTGTTGATCCATTGGATTTCTAAGCATTTTCCTGACTTTAATGGGGACTCTACCTGTCTTAACGCTTTCTGGGATTGAGTAGGGACCAAACTTTATGCCTTTCAAGCTAATGGAGATTTTTCAGTAACTCGTTTTATTCCTTTATTCCATACTGTTGCAAAGTTAACAGAAAAAAAATCTTCTCTGTTTAAGATCTCCCACTCTAACTCCCCTTGCTCCTCTGTATCTCTTCCTATAGAAATTCTCGTCAGGGTACCTCTAAACAAGAACCAGGAGAACTGGTTCTACCACCGCCCTCCTCTACAATTGCAAATTATTGACTCTGCCTCAAAGCTAAAACCTGCAAACCCAGTTTTTCTACCTAAAGCTCTTCTACCTTCTGTCTCCCTGCTTCCTCCGGGGCCAGTGCCCACACGGTTCCTCCTCCAGGCAGGCTCTGCGGGGCCCGTCCCTCTGCTCCCCCCCGTCCCTCTCCCTGCCACAGCAATTGTGGGGTTTGCCACCACCCCCACCCCACTCGCGGGACCAGGGAATGCAGGATCCACCCCGCCCCTGCCCAGCACTGCCCTGGCTGCCGCCCCCACCCTAGCTCACTCCACTGGGGCGGGGAGTGTTGGATCCACCCTGCCCCTCCCCTCCCGCTCCAGCCGCAGCCGCCCCGCTCCCTTCCCCTGAAACAACAGGGAAAACAGCCCCCGTACCTACCTCTCCCCCACCCCACTCCTCCCATTCGGGACGGGAAGCACAGAGCCCGTTCCCGAACACCACGTTCAGCCCCTGTCCCTACCCTGTGCCGCCTCATGGGGCACACCCGTCAGTTCTTTCCCCCCGAGCCTCCTCCACCAGCAGCCGCCCTGCCACTCCCGGCTGCTGCACAACAGTGGTTGTGGCGTGGGACACCCGCCTTGCCCGCGGTTCCTGCGGCTCCTGTGGCTCCGCCACCGGCCACCGTCCTCCCGTGGCTACCCCCGAGTCCCCCGTGGCTTTCTCTCTCCGCCCCCCCCTCCGCCCCCACCGCGGTTTTCCCTCCCCCGTGGGTCCTGCCGCTGCAGCTACTGCTTCTGCCACCGCAGCTCCGGCTGTCGCACCCCCCACCCCTGAGATCTGTGCCTGCAGCAAAGCCAACAGCGCTGGGGCCACCATCCCGCCGCTGCCTTCCCGCGACTGGGCTGCGTGCCCCCGGCTCCCCGCTGCTCCGCTCCAGGCATCCTTAGTGCACTCGAGGAGGCACCGCACAGCAGATGCACGCCCTGCATTCTCTTCTGAGGAAGTCAGTGGCAGCACCTCAGATTCTGACACTGAGCCCAAAGATCGGTGGGCTCTTACACAGAAAGAAACCACCCAAGAAAAGAATGTGACTGGGAATTGGCTCAAAAAATCTCAGCCTTCCCAGTTGTGTTTGGGAAAGGGGGGGGGGGTAACCCTCAAATACAAGAGCATGGGGATCAATTCCGTACAGAGAAATCAAAGAATTCTGTAAGGTAGCAAAGGAACGTGGGCGAGGGTCACACTTCTATAGAAACTTATTACAAGTCACCTCTGTGCATACCCTAGTCCCATGTGACATTAAAAACATAATTACTTGCCTCCTTTCCCCTACTGAATATATGGGAAAGGCAGTGGAAAAGACATTTAAAAGCATTATCTGATACCTATTCTAAAGACACCCAACGACCACATTTGACTGTCAAGCAGCTAGATGGAGAAGGTGGGCTTCAAAAACCCTCACATCAAGCCAACACATTACCAGAACCCACACTGCAGGACACAGCGAATGCAGCAAAGACATCACTGTTCCTTACCCCGTATGACTCTGTCCCCACACAACATTTCTCTAATATCAAACAAGGGGTAGATGAGAGTTTCATCAAATTTTCAGGCAGATTAAAAGGTACCCTAGAAAAACAAATAGAGAGTACAGAGGGATGAAAGGAACTCTTGAGTAAACTTGCTGGGGCAAATGCTAACGAACAGTGTAAAAACCATCCTAAGAGCTTTACTCCTGGATGTAGAAGCCATGATAGAACAGATGGTGGAAAGCTGTACATGACATTCATCTGGCGAAAACAGTTTCCCAATGCTAAGGGCATTGCAGAAGGATGGCACTCTGGTGCAGTTGCTGTGGTAACCTCCAAAGACAATGACTGCTGTTTCAACTGTGGGGAATTTTGACATTTTATAAAGGGTTGCCCAGAAATGTCGCCCACCTGAGACCCCTGCACTCACTACCAAAGACCCCAGAGACCACAGTGATACCAGCAGCATTTGGGAAACTTGCCGTGCAGCACAGTAAGGCCCCACACACAGAAAACAAATCAAAAGCCATCTCGCTCTGTCCCAACGGTGAGATTCACATCAGACAGCCAGGATCAGGAAGGTGGGAAGCATCACAGTTCATCATCCTTGGAGATCCCAAGCCACATGAAGAGGATCCAACACAGGAAGCGATACAGATGGGAACCTGGCACCAGCTTGTCTATTGACTTGACAGATGAGTGTTTGTACCATGTTCCTACAAGAAAGCATGGGTCACAAAATGGCCCTTCAGACATTCTAATCATAGGACACACTTTCCATGGTCCAGAGGAAATTTTTGTTTTGCCAGAAGTACAAGCAGTACCTGGACAAAAAATTTTGTCCCGTTGTGCTGCACAGATACACCCTTTTACCCTTCACAGGGAGCACTGATAGCACAAGCCTTTTTACTTCCACTGAACAACTTGGAATGGCTTCCTCCCAACCCCACAATAATGTGGGCACAGACTTTGGGCCCAAATAAGCCTACCATTGAGTGTGGCTTGTTCTACAAGGAAGAGAAAATCTACTGACCAGGGATGCTGGACACTGGCACATCATCCCCCCTCGGAGTGGCTGGCAAATTGGGAACTGCAGCCTGTGGCAGGCATGATCTCAGGGATCACGTAGTTACAGTGTGTATGCACAGCAAGCAGAACGTCATCATTGAAGGGCCTGAAGGCAAGCTGGTAAGCATCTGGCCATCTCTGGCGACGGTAAGGGCCCCCATCACCCTGTGGGGTAGGGACCTTCTATCCCAGTGGGGGGCTTCTTTACTCTCTCCCAGATGGAATTTCTGACTGGGGCCACTGAGGAATGCACGCTACCATCTACCCCTCGGCTCACCTGGAAACGTGAGGACCCAGTCTGGGTCAAACAGTGGCCCCTCTCAAAAGTAAAATTGTGTGTACTGAAGACCTAGTGAAAGAGCAGCTTGCCAAGGGCCACATCATCAAGACTACCAACCTCTGGAATTCCACAGTCTTTGTGCTAAAAAAGCCTGGAAAGGTCAGATGGAGACTCCTCCATGATCTTCACAAGATCAATGAGGTCATTGAAGACATGGGTCCCTTCCAGCCTGGCCCACCCTCACCATCGATGCTGCTGCGGGACTGGACTCTTACCATCATAGATGTCAAAGACTGTTTTGTCAACATCCCACTCCACCCCCAGGACACCCCACAATTTGCTTTTTCCATCTCCTCCCTTAACAAAACGGCCCCACTCAAAAGGTATCATTGGCTTGTCCTTCCTTAAGGCCTAAAGAACAGTCTGACTATATGCCAATGGTACATCACTCACATTCTGTCCCCACCCAAACCAGTTCCCAGATGCAGTCATCCACAACTATATGGATGATATCCTGGTCTGTGCATCAGAAAAGACTTATTTGGACATGACTGTTAAAAGAACCATTGAAGACATAGAGGAAGCAGGATTCAAGATACATGAAGGCAAAGTGCAATATGCCAGCCCATAGACTTATCTTGGACTCCAGATCCGTGAGAGGACCATCATACCCCAGCAGCTCACCATCCAAGATGACCCAAAGACCCTGAGAGACTTAGACAGTTTATGTGGGTCCATCAACTGGGTATGTCCTCTGATAGGAATTACAGCAGAGGACCTTGCCCCCCTCTTCAATCTTCTCCGTGGCAATGGAGACCTGGACTTTCCATGCACCCTCATGCCAGAAGCCTGAGATACCATCACCAAGGTCCAGGAGGCCCTGTCTTCATGCCAAGCCCATTGCATTGAGCCCAGTCTGCCTGTCCAGTTTGCCATTTTGAGTAAGGCCTCCTGTTTCTACGGGCTGATTTTCCAATAGCATCCTCAACTAAGATACCCTTTATTGATACTTGAAAGGATCTTTACAAGCAATCAACCTACACAAAAAATAACTACCCTTCAAGAAATAATGGCACATCTACTCAAAAAGGCCAGAATTCACCTCTGCTCTCTTGCAGGGTGTGAGTTCACATGTATACACTTGCCATTGACTACTGGGGATCTGGAGCATTTTCACTAGACCAATGAAAGCCTCCAGTTTGCCCTGGATACCCAGGCCAAATTTCCATCCATGCACCAAAACATGGACTTTTTAATCATGATTTGGCCTTTAATCTGCCCCCAAAATTAAGCCAAAGTAGGACACCTCTCAAAACTCTGATGGTTTTTACAGATGGCTCAGGATCATCTCACAAGTCACTAATGACTTGGAAGGATCTCAAAAGTGGGAGTCTGATGTCCAAATAGTGGAGGGATCTCCATAGATTGCCAAACTAGCAGCCATCATCAGAGCGTTTGAGAAATTAAAAGATGGACCCTTTCATCTGGTCACAGATTCAGCTTACGTTACCAGCATAGCTATGAGGGTTGAACACACTTTTCTCAAGGAGTTCTCCAATCCAAACCAACACGAATTGATTTCTACATTAATTGGTTTAATCTCCCACAGAAAACAATCTTACCATATTATGCATGTGAGGTTCTCCTCAGGCACCATCATGGAAGGGAACAGGAAGGTGGATGCACTGGCCATGTCAGCAGAGACTACTAACGTTCCTAACATCTTCACCCAGGCAAAGCTCTCACATGCATTTTATCACCAAAATGTACCTGCCCTCATCAGAATGTTCAAGCTCTTGAAAGATCAAGCAAGAACTATTTCTCTATTATTATTTCTCTGTTATATTTTCACAACATGCCCAAACTGCCAAAATTACCAGATACCATCTATGAGTACTGGGGTTAACCCTCGGGGCCTGAATAGCTGCCAATCATGGCAGACTGACATAACCCATTTCACAGCCTTTGGAAGGTCTAAATATGTGCATGTGTCAGTCAACACATTTTCTGGAGCAGTATTTACCTCAGCTCGTGTAGGAGAGAATGCCACACCATCAAGCATTTTCTCCTTGCATTTGGCACCCTGGGAGTCCCTGAACAAATCAAAACAGACAATAGACCTGCCTATGCTTCCCATAAATTGAAAGAATTCTTCAGCCAGTGAGGAATAAAGCACATGCGGGGCATAGCCACTAATCCCACAGGGCAATCCATTGTGGAAAGGATCCATCAAACCATCAAAAGAGTCCTCAATCAGCAGCGGAGAGAAGCAGAAGTTATGTCTCCTGCTGAAAGACTCTGTAAGGCCCTCTACGTCATTAACTTCCTAAATTGTACATCATCAGAGCCTGACCCCCCAATACTCTGCTACTTCTCAAATTTGACCCAACCAAATTTGAGAAACCACCAGTGATAGTAAAGGACCCAGAAACACATCAAATTTCTGGGCCTTTCCAGTTGATTACCTGGAGAAGAGGCTAGGCTTGTGTTCTACTACCTTCTGGCCCAAAATGGTTCCCAGGGAAAAGCATTAAACCATACCAAGGCTCTGCAGACATTGCTCCCATAAAAACTAACAAGAATTCTCCTGAGTCAAATACAAGACCTCCACAAAACCAGACCAGCTCTGCATGGAGACAAAGGTTTTGCCAAGCATCCACAAACCAGAGAGAAGACTGTCCCATCACACAACAGCAGACAAAAAAAAACTGAACAAGATGCTGCTGCATAAGTCAAGCCATAGGCCAGATGCAGTCTGGTCACAAATTGCTTCCTAGTTTATATGTTGTTACCCCTTTTTCCTGGAAAACCCTCATGTCCCCCTCTCTCAACCCTTGACAGAACCTCCCTAAACCTTATACCTACCTCCCCCATTCTCAGATTTTAGTACATAGAAAAAGGCGGGGACGGAAAGGGACAAAGGAGAGAGGAAAAGTGCAAACCCCCCGTTCAACCTTGAAGCTAACAATTTTCACTTATATTCTCTATCAGAAGCCCCATGCCTGTTTTACCCATGGGTAGCCATAGCTAAAGCCCTTGGTGACATAAATCACCTGGGGTGCTGGCTTAGCAAGTAGCCCCACGCAACATCTACTGCCCTGAGCGATCTTTTAAGGGATGAGACTACCAGACATGCATCCCTACAAAATCAAGCAGCAGTTGACTTCCTACTACTTGCCAACAGACATGGCTGCCAGGATTTTGAGGGGATGTACTGTTTCAACCTCTCTTCACACTCAAAATGCTTCCACACCAACATCCAGAAAAGGAACGTGTAAAGGACATAAAAGCAGAAAACCCAGACTGAGTCAGTGAACTTTTCGGACAATGGGGATTAACAGGATGGGTTTCATCTTTAGTTAAGGGAATTTTGTGGATTTTTGTTGTGACTCTTATCGTGTTCCTTATATTCTCCTTCCTTGTATGTTGCTTTAAACGAGCTGTTAAGGAGGTCTTTTTAGTAAGTACAGAAGAGGGAGTTGTGGAGGCAACCCTGCCAAGGTTTTCTCATGGAGGAATGTGCCCTAAGGAAGCTGTGATAAGCTTATCCTAGCCCTCTCCTGCAGAGATGCCCCTTAGGTGGGAACATCTTCCTTCTCATGGTGAGCTATCCCACCATGCTTTGGTGACTATGCTGATCCTTTGTAACCCATTGGTTTTCCCCCCTAGTACAGCCCTGTCTTTCCCCCATAAAAACCCCAGCTTCTGCCCAGTTCAGGAGGGAGCTGCCATCCCTGGCTGCCCTTCACAGAGCTGATGCACAATAAAGTCTGTCTCAGTGGAACTGCCACACAGTGCTCCTGTCTCTCTATCTCTGAGTTGGCCTGGGATAACCTAGCAAGCAGAGCTGAAATCACTGAGCTGAAATCACTTGGAGTTGCACACTGCCTTTTGCTGAGGTTACCTGGAGGCCAGGGATCACCAGAGATACCCCAAAGCTGTCTCTTGAGGGACCACTCCCTCTGGGAAAGTCATGGCATCCTGGGTCAGACCAATGGACCTGGCCTGGCCACCACACATCTGTGTTAATATGAAATTAATGAAAGTTTCTTATAATGTTTTGCAGATGAAAACTTTTGCTGTGTTCTATATGCATGTCTGGGTAAACTTTGACTTCTCCCCAGACACATTGTCTTTGAATATTTGCTTTAAGTAGCCTCAAGTCATTCACAGGTGCTTGGTTTAATACTGCTTTACTTTGGATGCATGATTTAGCTTAATTCTAATATTTCTGGGAAGTCTTAGTAGTGGAGGTGCTTTCCCATTGTGTGTTCCCTGACAAACATGCCAAGGAGCTGCCTGCAGAACAATCTTGTTACTCTAAATATGCACAGACTGCATTTGCATCAAAGACAAACCAGCCAAAGGCATTGTACAATGTATTTCACACTATAAAAATCCATATTGCATTAGAAGAAACATGAAAATCAAAGTGTTTTTTTTCAACATTAGTATTTGACAACAATGCTGGTTTGAAATTGCAAGGTGTTTTCAAATGTGATTACTAGGGGCTTGATTCTGTACCCAATGAAGCAGATGTTGCTAACTTGCAGTTTTCCTGGTCTAGGAAATTGGGAAAATTCACATTAAAAATTATCTTTAAGTGGTCTATCAGGCTTGGTCCAAATCGGAGTGTAGCAATTACCCTGTCCTTGAGCAGCCTGCATGGCCTGCACCAGATGTTTCACAAAAACTGGGACATAATTTTACAGCAGGGACACTAAGGATAAACTGTTTCCTGTTTTCTGTCTGGTTTTTTTTTTTTTTTCAAGCAGTCAGTCAAATTCCTTCCAAAATGTTTGCTTTTACTTATGAATGTTCTGGATATCCTTGAAAATGGTATTGGTGGCTCCATGGTGTTTATATTGCTGAGAGCAAGTCTGTGCAGGCCATACTGCTGTAAATCTGACCAGTGCACGTGCAGAACAAAGTTGCATGAGAAATGCACTGTGCAAAAAGCACTTTCTTTTCCAGACTTTTTACTTTGTTTGTGAAATGCAGAGTGCTAAGGGCTATTATTTCCTCTTTCTCTCAGACACAAAATGCAGTATGTTTCCATGGCTGCTATGTTCATGGGGTTGCTGCCAGTTTCCTACCAGCACTATGGGGATGGGACGACTAAGGGAATTCCTAGATCACAGAATCATGGAACGGCCTGGCTTGGAAGGAATCATAAAGTTCATCTCCTTCCAACCCCCTGCCATGAGCAGATACCTTCCACTAGACCAGGCTGCTGAAGGTTCCATCTGACCTGGCCCTGAACACTTCCAGGGATGGGAAGTCCACAACCTTTCTGAGCAGCTTGTGTCAGTGTCTTACCATCCTCAAAGCAAGGAATTTCTTCCTAATATCTCAGACCAGAATCTCCATAAACTAATTTAGACTGAATTATTGAGGATGTATTTTTTCAAATGTTCATGTGATTCACTTCTCCCTATTTATATATTATGTTGCTTCTGAAAATCTGGGGAATCTGAAGAAAAGCAATGCATGGGAGAACTTCAACCCACTTCTGCAAATTCGTGAAACTCAGCTAGTACGTGGGTTATTCAAACTGAATCTCAACATAGAATCTCTTGAAATTTTTTCATCTGTCAAGAATATGCTATTTCATTTAAACTATGAAAAGACTAAATAGATTCCATAATTTAGTAAATATTTTGTCTTTTGACAGCCCCTCTTTTTCTTCTACTCTTTACATTTTTAAGATTTTTTTTCTCTCCTTCCTTGATGTGGTATTCTGATAAGACTTATAAGTGGCAAAAGAAGTAAGTTGGGAAAAGAGTTAGAGTTTCTTACAGTAGTAAGTTCCCAAATCCATCTTTCATTTTTTTCTTCCTTTTTATTTTTCATGTAGGTATTTCTATTCATTTTAGGAAACTAATCTGAATATTTGGTAGTGACTGATTGGACTGGGGCTCTTGGATTTGGGCCCCTTCTGAATATGAATGCAAAGCTGAAAAAAATAATGTTGAACCTTTTCATGTGATGAATCAGAAGGTTCAGAAAAAGTTCATTTTATTTTTAACTTGTAGAAATGTGATTAGCCAGAAACTGCTTTCAGAACCTGCAAACAGTCCATTTATTTTCCAGCATCAAGATGAGGCTCAGAGTTCCAATGAAAACATCTTTTTGTCTGCTAATGTAATGGTGCTTATTTTCTGCATCTTCGTGTTCCATAGAAAAGCATCAGGGTTTCATTGTAAATCCATTATGTCTCCCTTGGTCAGAAATTATAAATGACAACTAGTCCCAAGATAAAGAAAAGAAAGTATTATTTTGTAGAGTAAAAAGGGGTTAAATCACTTTTTATCATGACTGTCCTCCTGGTTATGACATGTTCAATGTATTATTTAGTTTAAGTGCATGATTAAGATAGAACTGGGGTACTTCTGGGGAGCATTTTCACAGATGTTATACTTACAGTAACTCATTCGGTGGTAGAGAAGAAAGAAAAATGGCATGTCCCTTTGTGAACCTATCCTTTTAAAATTAGGTTATAGATTGCACAATTGTGTGAGATCCTCTAAGAATTTCTGGGTCAGAGGTACTTTGTTTTCTTTCTTTTATACAGCAAAACCCTTGTATCTTTATTAAAAATTTATTTGCTGTCAATAATTAAATGCTTATTATTTGATCTTTAATGGGGTCATGATTCCCATATTCCCATATTAATGAAATAATGCAAAAGTAAAAAATGCCTTTCAGTTGGAAAAAGTACTGACTATTCTTTGTTCTGAGTAAAATAGTTTATCTTAAATTAAAAATTAAAAAAATGAATTTTCTTTAATCTTAGAATTAAATTAGCGCTAATTAGTTCTATTTTCTCTACAACATTTAAATGCTAAAGTCTTAGTCATTTCTTCAGAGTATTAATAGTGCCCTTTGGCTGTAATCAAGATAATCTTCAATTAAAAGCAATACAGTTAACTGAGTTACATTAATAGTTACTGTTCTCAAACCACAGGGTTAAGAACACAAATCCTGTGTGTTTTCAGCACAGGTACATTGCAGAGGTATGTGGTGATGCAGGGACCTGTTATTCACATGTTAACACTAAAAAGCACTAACCCAAAATGTTCACTGATGAAGCCCTTCAAATAAAGCCTTTCTTAAAGGTGGTGATGTAAACAGAATTCAAAGATGCTGCAGCAAGCTAAAACACTTTTTGGATTTGGTCAGTGTTCACATGGTCTCCTCCTGCCTCTGCACATCCCTCCCCCAGCACTTTTTCTGTAAACTATGGGACATTTTCAATGAGCAAGTTCTGCTTGATATTCACAGCTGTTATTCTCCTTTGTGAAGAGTTAAAGAGCACTTGCCAGTCTGCAATAATTCATCTTATTTTATTAATTTCTTTTTTTTAGTTCAGAAAATTTATTATTTGGAGTAATAGTGGATTTCAGCTAGAAGTATTTCTTTCAGATTTCTTAGTGTAGCCAATGTGAAGAACTTGTGGTCCTATAGAAACAAGGAAAAAAGTGTTTTCATCCATGCTCATAGGACAGCTCTTTCTGGTTTCAAAAGCTAGGCACAGAATATGGGAAAATTCCATTAACATTGCTGTGTTTGCAAACAAAAAACACATGAACATCTTGAGCAAACAAAACTAGTGAGGGGAAATTTGTTGCTCACTAGCAGATTACTACTTGAGTAGTAAAAATAGACTGTGGCTCTGTCTCAGTAAAAGTTAATAAAAGTTAGACAAAAAAACAATATTAAGTTAGAAAATATTCTTCTAGTATTTCTATATGCATCTGCCAATAGCACTTCTGTAAATTCTAGCCAGAACAGAAAGCTCTGGGCACTTAGAGTGGGCTCTAGTACCTGGGACTTTACATCAGTTTTTGATACTTAAAATGACCTATCACATTAAAATCTCTGTTTATTATGTTGTGGGTTTGGGGTTTTTTAAGATTCACATGTTTCATGGGGTAACTTTACCTTTAAGATAGCTTTGGGATCTAAGGAAGTTGAAGCTGCTGGAGGCTGATGGGATTCTTTTCTCCTGACCAATTATTGGTAATTTCTAAAGATTGACAGCAGTTTTGATCACTGAAAAGTGAGATCAACTTGTGAACACCACCTTAAGATGTAAAGCCAGGGCTCTATTGTTGTTTTTGGTTTCTGGCTTCTGAGGAGGTAACAAGGCTCTGTGTCAGCCTCCTCCCCCCCGCCCCAGGCCGGACAAGGCCGCAGAGGGTGATGGGGGAGAAACAGAGCTGGCCGGCCTGACTTGATTTGTACTTTCTGCTGCTGAACTAGAACCTGACACCATAAACATCTGCAGCTTTTCTAAGACTTTAACTCTTTTACTACTTGGGTGAGACTTAAAGATTACTCTGTTTTCTCAGAGAGAGAGAACGGTGAGAGAGAGAGATAACATGAAGAAGACATCATAAAACCATCAAAGACAGTGAAGAAAATAGTTAAAATTTAGATGGGGAAGAGAGAATAAGGAGATGCTTTAATTAAGCTGAAATATTTTTCTGTTAAAGCTATGAAGATGGACAATAGTGTTCTTAAAAAGAGCTCCTTTAATTCATGACAGAGTATATTGGGAGGAATGGAGTGTTCAAATTGTGGATTTTGAGCAAATGGTGAAGTGGTTGTGATGCTGTGAGATACTGAAACAGAGAGGGAGAATTAATAGTTGAAGATTTGTGGCCTCTTGAGAGGCAAAGAGAAAACTTCTGTTTCCAGGGAAGCTCACAGAGACAGATGAAGAGAACTTTTGGCTTTGAATAACTCATCCTTAAAAATGACATCCCTAGACTCATTTGACCCATACACACCTCAGAGTGATGTGAAATGGGAGGAGACAACTGATGGCAGATTTTTTCTGGGCAGCTGGCATCAGAGAAATAGAAAGCTATGAAGAAAATTAGTTTTCTTGTGAGAAACTCCATAGATTAGCAGAAGTAGACTTGTGTTTCTCTACAAAGACTGATGAAAAGACTCTAGCAGGAATTGGGACTGTTTTAAACACCAAAGTTCCAAAGATTTTTTGTCTCTGTGTTGTCATGTAAACAAGGGAATGTTTGGGTAGTGGGGGAAAAAGCGGTTTTCTGGACGTTTTATTTTGGTGTTCTTATTCTTGTAGTTTTGTAACTAAACTTTCTTTATTCCTTTTAAGTTTTAAGCCTGTTTTGCTCTTGTTCTAATCCACATCTCACAGCAAGAAATAAGTAAGTTTTCCAGTATTTTTTTAGTTACTGCTTTAAAACCATGACAACATGTTACTAATTTGCAGAGTATAATGGTGGTTTTTCTGTGTTGCTGCCCTTCAGGAGCTAAAGAGGTAAATGTCATAATTGGGCAGATACTGTCAGCAAACCAAATTTAGACAGGTTTCCAGGATTTTAAAGTCTGTTTTCTCAAAGCATAAATGCAAGCAAAGATTTTATTTGAACTAACATTTGTATTCTGTGGAGCAAATACCCCTCTTTGAGTTTCAGAATGATGGCACAGACATCGTATATTGACACTGAGGCAATAAATCAAAAGGGATGGACAAAGATATGAAACTGTACCTTTCAGAAAGAACATTGTGCCTGTACATGTAAAAATAATTGCTTTCTTGGAATGTGACAAAAGAAAATTGAATGTAAAATAGGGTGTTAACAGACAACAAATCTAATTTTTTAGAGTATTCTTTTTCTCCCTCAGTCAGGAGAATTTCCTGAGGAGTCATGTGTATTTGGTACCAACCTACCTAACTACATTTTGTAGAGTTTAATGCTTTTCTCCTCAGGGGAAAATTAAAATATGCTAAACTTTTTCAGGATGTTACAATGTTTGTCACAGAACAAACTGGGACAAAACAGACCAAAACACCAAGTCCCACTATCAGATTCTTCTGTGATTTAGATGAGAACAAATAATTATCTGGAAAATTTCTATACGGTTTTATGTCTGTAGAACTCTTATAGAATTTGGGATACAAGAGCAAAGTACCCTAATTTTACCCTATGTTGCTTTCCTCTTTCTTCTGTTTGTATGGTAGGTAGAAAGCAGCCAGATTTCATGACCTTCCTCTGTACTTAAAAGAAATGACATGGAGAGATTTTTTGAAAGTTCTGAGGGTTTATATAAATTTTTAGATGTTCCTGTAAGACAGGGTGTCTGCATTTGTAGGGTGGAGGGGCAGGGTTAATATGTGGGCATGATTTTCTTGAAAGAGGGAACCTGAATTGTCTCCTGAATTATGGAACTTCATAATTTTAGGGGAAAAAAATAGATTGAGCTAGAAGGCAGGAGTGTGGTAGGCTGTTTTGTGATCCTAGACACTGAGAATTCCTTGCAGTGCAATCAAGACTGGTCTGTGTATCTCAGTGAACCTTATTACCCTTCTTTATGATATATGTGATATATATGGTGCTTCTTAGTCTCATCTCTTTTTATGAATTATTGTGGTGCATAAGAACAAAGAATTACCATATACCTCTCTTCATTTATCAAGATACAACACTAGGTAAGGAAAATGACCTTTAGTATCACTGGATCTATCTAAAAAAGATTGCCAGGATTCCTCCAAAACTTGTTGGGAAGCTGTTTTGAATGTGATTCAGTTTTGCAGATTTTTTTTCCCTTTCTCCAGCATTTTGGTTTTTCGTATCTCTCCACACAACCAACTGCTCAGATACATGTCTTATGTGAGTACTTTATTTGCCAATTTTCTTTATTATCCAGAAGGAAATATTAAAATGAACATAAATGTCAGCCTGAAAGTTGTGACATTGTAAGGGTAGTCAGACTGACTGGCTGATCTGAGTCATTAAAAGTAAAAAAAATAGCCAGCCAAAAAAAGCCTTTTTTCCCTAATCATGTTGTGACAGGAATGAGGAAAAAGTATTTTGTGTCACAAGTCTGCAGGACCTGAAAATATAAAATTCAAAGTTCATTCTCTACAAAGAAATGAGGAAAAGAACCAAAGAGCTCCACCAACCCCTGAAGCTCTACTTTCAATTAATAGAGCTGTACATTAACTCGTCTGATGTTATTACATTATGAAATTCACAGTAAATTAATGCAAAACCTGCTCCTCATGGAATTTTTAGTCTAATTTGAAATCTGAAATGAATTAGAAATGTTTATGTGTATGCAGAGAAGGTCATTTAGTTTTGGTAGCTCGCAAAGGACAGTCCTGAAAACCTGGTGCCCTGTTGTGGGCTGTTGTGGCTGTCCCCAGCTGATGAGGAGGCTTCACCTGGAATTCAGGCTCTGGCAAAAGCAGCTTGAGAAACTCCTTGCAGTGCCATATCATTCTCCATTTTTACTTTAAGTGAGGATCTCTCCCTGGCAAGTTCCTAATCTTTTTTTGATGTTTCAGGGTGTAGTTTAAGTGAGAGTAAAACAATAATTTCCCAGGTATAGTTAGTGATGCGCAAGACTTTGTCTCAAAACATTTCAGGAATTTGATTGACGAAATGAACTATGGTCCTGACATCAATTTACTGAGATTACTTTTTAATGAATACGACTTTAAAAGCATATGCAAAATTAAGATCAGTCACTAAAAATACATTTGGATGTGACATTTAAAGAATGATATGCATAATGTATTGGAAATGAACTTTTATAATCTACAGAAAATGATCCTTGTTGCTGGCTCTCTCAATTTGTGAGAACTTTGGCAATGAAATTATTAATTACAAGCAAAGAAAAACTGAATTATGTATTTTTAATCAATATTGTTTGTGTGCCAGATAATGACCTCTTAAAATATTAGTGTACGTGATTAGTGAGTTATTTTACAGTTAAATCCTACTTATCTCCTACATGCAACTTTTCTCCAAAGTTAAGGAAGGGATGCGTCTTGCAAAAATAGATTTGTCCAGAATTTTCCTGTGTTATTCACAAGGATCATCTTGGATTTGTAGTCTGCTTTCTTTCTTTAGATTAATGTTATTCCTAGTGAAGGCAATGGAAAAGTTCACAGTAGTTTTAATGACAAAATAAGAAGTCCTTTGTCTATAATATATATTATATAATAATGTAACTATAATATATATATATATTTATAACTCCATTCAGGACATATTAATTTATACTATATTTACCTGCTGTGAGTCTTTTGATGATAAAGCACAGTCTTCTGATAAAATATTGAATGTAAAGCTTAAATCCACAGCTGAAAAAACTGGTTTCGTTTTCTGCTTTTGAAAAACAGGAATCTTGACAATAGCATTTCAGTGTCTAAACAGTTATCAGGAGAATCCTGAATTGCTCCCTGTAACTGTCAGGTGAAGAACAAGAGGAAATTGGCTTACTTTGTAGAAAGGGAATATCTCCATTCAGGGAAAAAAAATACCACTGTACTGATACCTAATTAGGTCAAACAGGTAAACAACAGTTTCCTGAAAGGAAAAAAATGTAACTGACAGTTTTAAAGAACTGTTAGCTTTCCCTGGTAAATGTTTATTTAAGTACAGACGGCTCTTTCTCAGGTCATGATCTTAGACATTGATCTACTGAGCTCCTTTTCATCCCTGCAGTTGTATGACTTAATGATTGCAGGAATTTATCAACAAAAAGGTTATCTGTTCTTGTTCTGTTAACAAGGTTTGTAATTCTGTGGGAGAAATCTTTATTTTCTTTTGCTCTCTTCTCCCCTATTTATATTTTGAAAGTGATTACAACAGTTTCACAGCTTTCTTTTGATGATTTGTCATTTAAAGAAATATCACAGTGTACATTTGACTTTCTGATATTCCATGAGTCATTGTGCTCAAGAAGTCATTGTCATACACACAGTTGTACTCTGCTAGCAGTAATTGCCTTTTTCTCATCTGCTACCTCTAATTGCCCTTAAAGGGAAGAAATGCCAAAAATGCCTTGTATTTCATGAGACAAGGCATATGGACTGCACAGTTTAATCTTCTCATTGACAAGAGGAGTAGGTGGAGGAATGGTGACTTCAAGGACAGCCTGTGTTATTGCAACCCATTTCTCTTCAGAATAAAAACAAGGTGAAGGTTTTCCTGCCCAGATCTTGGCTGAAAAACTGATCCTTAGAAAAGCGTGATCTTTTTTCCACAAAGAAAGAATGGGAGAATGATGGAAATGTTCTCTAGCCCTTGTTCCTTCTCTAGCATCTTGTTCTTTCTCCCTATAGAAAGCATAAGGTTTCCGAACATGTACTGGTTTTCCCTAGATCTGGTAAATATCACAACTTATCATAAGTTATTTTAACAACATCTTTGAAAGAACTGGTGATGCTGTAAAAAAGTTATATATAATGTAGTTGTGCCACTTTTTTACAATAAGAAAAATAATACCCACATAAACAGAACAGCTCTGCATAGCTTGATAAAGTGACTTCATCTGAGTACTTTTGCAAGCTCTGTGTCTGCTCTAGCCATGTTGAATAAAAGAGGAAAAATTTAATTTTGTGTGTAAAAGTAGAATGCTTTCCAAAGGAAAATAAATGAGGGGGTGAGTGAGCCAGTAACCTTAGCATAAAGAAACTCATGCATTATTAATCTAATTTCTTATAAAGTTTGAACAAAAAGCGTGTTGAGACATTACTCCATGTTCCTTGTTAGGCTGTGTTCATAATGCTCTCTCCCATTTTATGTAATATATTCTTCAGCCTAAATAAGATATTCTTGAAGCCTCAGGATTTTCACACCTTCAAAGATCTCTGCTTTATTTCTAAATATTATAGATTTTGATGCACAAGAGGCTTTAATTTTGGTACCTCAAAGGCTGTTTGCCCTTTTAGGTAACCCCCAAGTTGGTTTTCATATTTGCTTATTACCCAAAATTTTTCACAAGAAGCTTCAGCCTGTTTTACAATTAAAGGCTTTGATCATATTTACTGTAGCTACGTAAGATATTTCTGTATGAATGTTAGATGTGTTAAATTTCCGTATTAGACGAAGAGCTTACCTGATATCAAGTGTCAACGTGAATCCTTTTCTAATATAATTATTAAACCTAAACATTGCCATTCTGCTCAGCAACCACAGGCAAGAAGCTGCTCCTGTGAGCTATCCCAGTTTGCTCGCTTTGAACAAGTTTCAGAGTTAGAACCGAAGACTCTGGGGTCAGATGGTGTAGTATTTCCATTTCTAGATAATCAAGAATTTTTATGGTTTTAGCTTCTTTACTTTAGGTATACTGTGTGTCTGGAACTGTTTGGAAGCTTTTTCAAATGTACATGAGCTTTAAGCTCTGATGCTTAAATAGTAGAACATACTGGTCAACATATTCATCGAGAGCTTTGGTTATGCTGTGTCCAATCATAGCACATATATTTGTTAAAAATTACTACATGCCATGTTGCATGCCAGTTTCCAATTTTTCCTTTTAGCATATTTTCAAAATTTTTGTTAAACTTAGGTTAATTTGCTTGTTCAGAAGAAAATTCAGAAGAAACACCTTGAGAGATACTCAGGTATGGTGAATTTAACTCCATGTTTTTTCTTTGTTTGCATAAGAAAATTGCTGGATGCACAATGTACCACATAAAACACAGTTCTGGCATAGATAACTTTTGAGAGCATTGTGCTCTTTTTTGTAAGAGATATACTTAACCAAACCTTTAACTGATTCCTGCTTTAAATTCAATAAGCAGTTCTTCAATGACAGCTCCTAAGAGCCCACCTTTTTTATTCTCAGTATAGTTTTGTGATTTTTTGTTCATCTGTCTTCCTGAATTATAAGGTAGTTTTTGAAACTGCATTAACCAGTTCATGAGCTTCATGTAGCTAAAAATTTCAGAGCTACTTTGTCTGTTTCATTTGGAAATGTACTGAATTTGATTTGAGTATCAAACCCCAGTGATGGACTGTGCAGTTTCTCACCACACACTTGCCAGTCCCTGAGCAATCCCTGGCCAGCTTTCCTCCTAGGACAAACACAGACCATGACACCATATGGAATATCCCTTTGGCCAGCTTGGCTTTCCCAGCTGTGCCCCCTCCCAGCTCCTTGTGACCCAAATCCTCCTCACTGCTATAAGCTGAAAAGTCTTAGTGTAAGCAACAACTCAAACCTCACGGTGTCTTCAACATTATTGTTCTCATAAATCCAAAACTCAGCACAGTACCAACTACTGTACTGAAAAAAAGTATGTGTATCCTAGATGAAACAAGGACACAGTACTGGGATTTTAACTTTTACGTTTGAATCCCAAAATGCAATAGATTTTCAACACTAACAAATTAGTTAGCAGAAGGGATGTAGAAAATAGAAAAATGGAAAATTCCAAGATGATGAAGGGTTCAATCTGCAGCCTTGGAAAGAGCTTGGGTTAGTGTAATGATGAAGGTACACAAATATTAGGTAGAAAAATTATAAACTTATGTTCCTATAACTGTAAGTAAGAATATGTCTTGAGTAAGTAAGAAATTATATGTAAGGTTTGAGCTGTAATAATGTGACTTATAGAGTAGGCTAGGGATCTAGAAGCTATAATAGAAGTGTGTGTATGAGTACGTGACCTGTCAGCTTAGTGGCTAAGAGACAGTGCAGCAAAATTAAGCAAACGTGGTAGATTATTAAGTAGAAACAAGTTTCATGTTTGCTGTCTATTGGACCAAAATATTATATATTGCTGTGTGAAGAAGAGACCCATGAGTACCCTGAGCTGTGGCTGACCTGTTGCTCTCCAAATCTCATGCCTTCAAGACTGATATCTTACTGGGCTTACTTGAGCAATAAATCATCTCAAATAGCATGGTAGTCCCATCCCTCATTTTTAATCTCAACAAAGGCAGAATCTTTCCATTTTCCTCATTTTCATATTAGTCCTTTCACTGAGCTCACCAGCTCCTTCTTTATATGTTGTACTTAAGGATTGAACAAGTCTAGCCTTAAATTTGATCTCATCTTCATTCCTAGGACTGATACTCTCATTTATTTTTTTGCCAATTAGTTGGGTTTTTTTTTTTAATGCAGCTTCCTTAGAGAATTCCTCCTCATCTCCTACACTCTGTCTTGTAACCAGATTCAATCTTTCAATTTGGAATTCTCCCAGAAGCAGATGACATTGGGCTTCTGTATCATACGATTCTTGCTCATATTACTGGTCATATTTCTCCTATGAAAAGTCTTCTGATTAATTCTTCTCATTAGTCAACTTGGTAAACAAATTACTGCAGGAAGCTTAAAAGCTTGGGTTGAAAGCCAGAAGAGAAGAAAAAGATATCTTGCTTGCAAGTCACTATTTTCCCTTGGAAATATCTGCTCTTCTATCAGGTTGTCATTTGAGGGTGCTAGAAGTTTTTATTACTCAGGGTTAATTGCCTCTGGCACAATAATCACAGATTTCTCTGGAGAATTACTTATACCACACATTTTCCTTCTGAAATAAAATTACTTTCCTGTCATGAGAAATGTCAACTTTTTAGCACTTCTTTAAAAAAGTAGGAAAAATGGCATTAGGACCAGTATTCCTATGCCTTTTAGTTCTGTTTTTTCATCTCTCCTAATGATATTGTTTTAGGATATTGTGTTCTGTTTCTAGGTAAAACATTTCGAGTTTGACATGCCAGTGGAAACTCTGTCATACATTAGTCCAATAAATTAGCTTTCCTGGGTGACTAGTCTTCAGCTTGTATGTGTATGTGAACACTACACTGCACTGCAAAAAGGCCTTGGACTGCTTATAATTTATCTGTTTACACAGTTCAGATATAGATCATCTTTCTGGATAGTCAAGTAATCAGGAGTGCTTTTTAGGTATATGTCTGTATCCTATAGTGGCTTTTTTGTAGCACATTAGGTCACTGAAAGTCTCTTGGAAGTAGAAATCCATAGCTCTGTGTAACTGCTTGCAAATCTTTCCAAATAGTTAAGTGTGTCTTAAATATATTTCTGTAATGTGACAGGTAAGGATAATATATTAGTGTAAGTAATTTTTGGCTTGGAGATAGTCTTACTGAAAGGTGATATTTTTGTCAGTCAGTGACTCTTTCATTAGTTGGGATGTAATTCTGAAATTTCTACTTCTGTGCTCCTCCACGGAAAAGAAACTTGAGGCTATCACGATCCCAGGGCTGGCAGCATTAAGGAGGATATGTCTTTAGATTGACTGTGTCTGCCAAAACCCTGTGTTCACAACTCCAGAGCATGTGGAGGGCAGGATAGAGTTGTCATTGACATCCCCATCATATTTGCGTTTAGTAAACATGCTTCTTGTACATTCCAATGATTTAGGAATGGGAAAATATATTTTGCCTTTGAACAAAAGCCACTAAAGATTTTCTGAAAAATGCTTGATTGGAAGTGTGACAAATTGAAAACATTTGGAATTTTTCCAAAGAGATTTTCAGATGTTGGGCAGATGTTATTGTTTGCTGACCTAGGACTTTGCAAAATCTCAAAAAATAATTTGATGCTCTAACAAAGCATTGATTACACACACTAAATAGCCCTGGTGGATTATTTCCCTTATGGCTTGCGCTTCCAGGGTTATGGTTAAATGACCACCCCATGTCATCAAACATCCAGAAGATGCCTTTGCCACTCTGAGGGGATGATCCCAGCATTTAAATAGTGATTTACTGATGCTTTTATTAGAACAATTATTGGTTATTTCAGACTTGAAATGGGCAGATTAAGCTCTGTGAACCTCACAGCCGAAACCTCACAACACTGGCAATTTTCAGTGATTAAAGTAATTTACTTTATCTATAAAATGTAAAGATATTTCATAATAGCCATACAGCAAGTACAGGGAGGTGTAGCTTTCCTGGAGATAATCAGACCTCTGGGGATAAAGGGTCCTGGCTGCACCTCTTGTATTGTGAGACCCAGAGGGCTTTATTATCTATGATTACCACACCCCCATTTCCATGTCTTTTTGCTTAATTAATCACAGTAACATTATTGCCCAACTTCAGACAACAAAAATAATGAGAGGGGCTTTAAAAGATTCAAAGACTAGAGGAAAAACAAGAGATCCCATAGGAAAGTGCCTATAGTGAAACTGAGGTTTACAAATCACCGAAATCTATTAAAAATGATGCTTATATTTTGTAAAGTGCCTTCTTTAATAGAAATATAATTATGTTTTAAATATTGTAAATGTGTATATGCAATATAAAACATATACTTGTTTTGATCAGAGGAGATGAGGTTTTATTAAGTACAGTCTAATGTACATTTTATGTCTTCTCTGCCTTTCTAAATGACCAAATAATCATGCAATTTGCAGACATAAATACAGAGTAAAATCTGCAGATATTATGTGTCAGAACTGACTTCTGAAGAAGCTTATATGGTTAAACTTCTACTATATTCTAATCATCTCTCCTTTTAGTATATCCTTCTCTGCCACACTTGACAGATGTTCTTACTGTACATCTATATAGTTATCTCTAAAACTGGTGCCTGACTTTTAAAAAGTTGAGTGAAACAATTTGTTTATGTGTTATGCCCTTCCTTACACTTAGTAATGTTAGACTGTGGACAGAGTCTTTTATTGTTGCTCCAGTCCTGTCAGAGAAGGTTTTATCTAAAACTGCATAGAACTGATTTTGTGTTGACTCTGCATTTTAAAAACTAGTTGCTTTTCATAGGACTCACCAAATTTTTCTGATAATTTGGGTGAAATTTGAACAGCCTTTTAGTAGACAAAAAGTAGTCATTTTGAAGTCATGAAAGATCCTAGTCAAGGAAACCAGGTTTTCTTGAGCTTTGAGATTTCCAGAATTTCTTGTCTATAAATAAAAATATAGCAGATCTGCATAGCCACTGTAGCTGTATGTTTTTTGAAATGGAGGCTAACGAGGTAGGTTATGGTTCAGTCATCAGTCTGAGGCACAGATAGTCTAAACTGGATGACAAAATGAATTTTTAATTGGTGTTTTCACCTTTTTCCTCAACTATCAATTTGTTTAGGTCGCTGGTCAGCTCCTGGAGATTGGAATACGTGTTGACCTGCCTCATTAGGACAGGCAGCTGACTAAGATTTGGGGGTCAGGAGGAAGGCTAGATAATTTCTGAAAGCCATTCTTGTGCTCCACTAATTTTAAGTAGAGGAAGGGCCATCAGTTTTGTAATTCACTGTGATTATATTGGCTGCTTTCTTCTCAAGGTGGTATTAAAGCTGGTCTGTCATCCCATCAATTGAAAAATGCATAAGGAGATCAGAAAATTTCTGTGTGTGAACTGCAATACCTCCTTCTCTAAAAGTCTCTTGTATGGTATACTTAAAACTTCTGACCAAGGTGTTTGAATTGTGCTTGTTAATTTATCTTTGAGAGAAACAAAAGCCAAACTTCATTAGGGTAGTTCTCAGTATATGCACCTGTAGGGTCTACAATTCCTCTGGTGACAGACAGTTTCCTAATTTAAAAATATTTCTGTTGTTTTGATGTTGAGGATCTCAGTAGTAGAAACATCAGATAAATAACAGAGCAGGTATTTCATATTTAATTCAAGTTGAGATGCCCTTGACTCTTCCCTATCATTATCTGACAGACAGTAAGGAGGATATCCATCTTGGGAAGATTTTGCTGTGTTCTTGGCTCTGAAACTTGGTCTATGACATGGTAACACTGTCACAAGACAATATATTTGTGACTGTCTTAAGCTTTGTAATCAAAAAGGTGGTTTTTTTACTTTTAAGTCATGTATATTATGCTGGAGCAACATGAACCAGGTAAGACAAAATAAATGTCTTACCACGAAGAACTGTAAGTGGTTGTCGTGGTTTTAAACCACTAACTAAGAAAATTACTTACTTCTTGCTGTGAGATATGGATTAGAGTAAGAGCAAAACAGGCATACAACTTAAAAGGGGAAAAAAAAGAAAGTTTATTGACAAACCACAATAATAAGAACACCAGAATAAACTTCTAGAAAAACCTTTCCATCCCCTATCTACCCACTATTCCCTTGTTCACATGACAACAGAGACAAAAACTCTGGAACTCTGATGGTTAAAACAGTCTTAATTCTTGCTAGTCTTTTTACCAATCTTTATAAAGAAACAGAAGTTTCTTCCTGTTAATTTATGGAGTTTCTCACAAGAAAACTATTTTTGTTATAGTTTTCTATTGCCCTAATGTTAGCTGCCCAGAGCTGCTATTATTAGAGTTCACTCCTCCCATTTTCACATCACTCTGAAGTATGTATGGGCTATGCGTCTAGAGATAGCATTTTTAAGGATAAGTTATTCAAAGGCAAAAAAGGTCTTCTTCATCTGTTTCTGTGAGCTTCACCAGAAAACAGTTTTCTCATGGCCTCTCAGGGCTTCAATTCTCTCAACAGTTTTCTCATGGCCTCTCAAGGCTTTTAATCTCCCAGTACTTCACTATACTATAATTACTCTTTACTCAAATTTACACTTTGAACACTATTCCTCTCTAGATCCTATATCATGAATTAAAGGAGTTCTTTTCAAGACTTCATTGTCCATCTCCATAGTTTTAACAGGGAGATATTGCTTAATTAAAGCATCTTCTTAATTCTCTACCTTCCCTGAAGCTTCTTTTCTTTCCTGTCACTGGTAGTTTATAAAGTCTCTTTTCATGTTGATCTCTCTCTGTCTCTCTCTCTGGATAAAAAGATTAATCCGCAAGTCTCATCTGGGTAATGAAAGAGTTAACATCTTGCCCAGGCTTTTGTAGATGGTTTGGAGATCTCTGCTGGAGCTGGAGCCGTCTGCGATGGGAAGTTCCTCATGGCTGCTCTGGAGCGTGTAGTCTCTGCTCCAACCCGCTGCAAGTCCAGGGCCTCCCTCTTTCTTCACTGGGCAGTTTCTAGTGAATGTAGTTACAGCAAAAACTGCAGCCGAGCCAGAGATCGGCTCGGCCCGGGCCCGAGGAAAACCTTCCCCAGGCCCCCCCCATCTCCCGGCCAGGAGACGCAGCAGGCCTGGCCCCGTCCCCGCCCGGCCGCATGGCCTGGGCAGGGATGGGAGGCCTGGAGCTCCGCCACCCTCCACAGTCAGAAAACAAAGAGAACCCAGAGAGCTCTGCTTTTACATTTTAAGGTAGGGTTCACAAGTTGATCCCACTTTTCAATGGCCTAAACTGCTGTCAATTCCTAGCAATGACCGATAATTGGTCAGGAGAAAAGACTCCAAGCACTTCCCAGCAACTCCAACTCCCTTAAAGGTAAAGTAACTCCATGACAGGGGTCTATCAAATCTTCTAACATTTACATACATTGCATTCCATTCTATAACTTTATCTCAAATCTAGGTTTTGATGAGCATCTAAAACTAAAGATAAATGAAGAAAATAATCAACTCAAACACACCTCTTTGAACCAATATCTTTTAGTCTTGCAGATAAAAGAAAAAAAATCCACATACTAGTAATATTCCCAGAAGCTCTAAGATGTGCTGTAAAAAGCACTCACGTTAGGTATCACATGGATTCCAGTGAGAAATACTGGTTCAGTATTTGAAAAAATAACCACTAAAAACCAAAACAACAGAAGAAAGGAAAAACACCAAAACATAACAGCAGAAATAACAGCTAGCCAAAAACAAAAATAAAAGGGAGAAATTGCAGTTTTGAGAAATACATATCAAGCATTTTCAATGTTACATTCTTATACCACCCCCATCTCAGTATCTTTCAATTGGCTTTAATTTCTGATTTAATACTTCGTATTTACATTAATGTTTACTTTGAAATTTACTACCACTCAACTCTAGAGCAAACCTCTTTTCTTTTTTTTTTTCCTTTTCCATTATATCTGCACCGAAAGTGTTAATTTTGAAATGTGATTTAAAAACTTAATATATATTTTTGTAGTGCAATTTTCAGACAAGAAAATTGTTGGTCTTGCACTGTCAGCCAGTGGCCTGTTAATCATGCATTTTTTGAATTTTCATATGGATTTTTATCTCAAGTAGTTGCTGAGCTGATGTTGAAAACATTAAGCATTTTCTAAAACTCCACTTCTATGTTCCTGAATGTTTACTTCCTTATTCCCAAACTGTCATGTGAAGGATACTCATTCAAAACCATGGTAGAACACGTACCACATATAAAGGTCCTGTAGTCATTCATAATGCCTAGACATAGCCTTTGGAATTCTTTCAAGGAAAATTATTCATCCTGACATTTGGCTACATGTGGAAGTAGATACAGATTGTTTTTCTTAGCATGGGCTCTCCATCAAACACAACAGACTGAGCTACAAGTCAGTATTCTGGGAAGGTCACTGTGCTCCCTAATCCTGCTGTTTGTAGTTCAGTTTATCAAGGTGTGATAATAGACCAAATTCATTTAGGGAGTGGGAAATGTGTTCAGAAGTGGAAAATTGGTGGAATTTGAGGGGGAAAATGGGAAAAACTTATTTCTCTACCTAAATTTGCAGGCGTGGAACCTTTGTGGATGAAGTTCTTTCAGAAGTGTTAGTTGAATATAAGCTATACATAGAGCCAAATTGCCCTGATCTTCTTTTTTGTCTCTGAATATAATTGAAAGACCCACATGTCCACTTTCAATTTGATAATTTAAAGCATTTAAATATCAGAAAGTGGAGCAATGGGTGGAAATTCATGTGGTCACTGTTGCTTCACCCTTTTACAAAAGACAGAGCCATGAAAGGTATGCAAATTGTCCATAATTCTACTTTTAGATGGTTACTTAAATACCTGTCTTTTTCACACTACAGGCACCAAGTTAGTATACCTCAGATATGCTAATAAAAACAAATGTCTGTGGTTTCTGGCAAAATAAAAGCTCCAGTAGTTCTCTGTGTGTACTCTATACAACTGTTAGGCAATGTCATGATGCTTACTGAGATAAGCTTGGGTAAAGCTGCTACAGTATAAAGATTAAGGCTATTTTATGTTCTTTGATTTTTATTTAAACGATCCCTGCATTTAAATTAATGTTATGCTAATTTTAGCTGATGTATTAGTACATGTGTCTCAGTTATGTATACATACAATACGAAACCCAAGTAATTCTGGAACATATTTCTTCTAGGTGGTGGATTTGCTCACAGGACTCAATAGGATTTGCAAAGTGTTTACATTATGGACTGAGTTTAGACATATCTTTACAGAGTTTCCTTAATTAATGGTGATAGTTAATGAGAGCCTAACATTCTCTGTCCCTTTAATTTCAGATGTTGTCACTTAAATCCAGAGTGACTTCTGCTCCTTACATACCTCCCTACTACTTTTCTTAGCACTACTGAGAAAACAGTTTCCACTCTGTGTTAATGATGGTAGAACCTGACCCTCTGTAAATGAGAAATGAGTTCTCATAAAGACGAACAGATGCAAAGGGTGGGAGGATTACTGCCTTTTTGCTAACTGTTCCTGTAAAAGTTTAGGAAAATCATGCGTCTGAGTTCAGGGTATTTCATCACCACTGTGTAACAAGTAGGGGTTACTGAATTCAGGATAGTAGACTGAGTCTGAGCCTGTGCTCCTCTCAGTCTCCAGAGACCTGAAAAGACCAGAATTAAGCTTTCGATTTTGATATAACTTGTAATTGATCCTCCAGCAAATAGAACTTACTTCTAGAACATTATGCCTATATTGTGTCTTTGATTTTATTCTTCTGAAAGTACTTTATTACACATTTCTCTTCCTAATCAGACACTCTTTTTGTGTATTTCATGTGTGTCACTCAAATCTCCACATTCTTCAAATTAATCACACATCAGATTAATTGTACTTGGTAATCAAACACACTTTATCTTAATTATCTTACCATTAAACCTAGTGATCTGAAAGTTTGCCACCAGGCTTTAAACCTTTCTTGTATATTGCAGAATAATTCATACATCAAGGCTATTGGTATAATTTAAAGGATTTTAATAATTGTGTCTCAGTCTATTCAGCTCATAAATGAATATTAGATCTTTAACGTCCCAGGCCTGATGTCCTTGGATAAGGAATAAAATGGATAGTGGGTAAAACTGTTTTTTTTTTACTGTCTTGATACGTGTCTGAGTTACACTACTATTGGTATATAAGTAATTAGTGCTGTTTGTCTATGTATCTGTTATTATTTACTTTAGTTTCCATACAGATACTTTTTATTCATTTAAAGAGGTGTATCAATGTGTGCCAAATAATTATCCAGGCTTGGTTAATTTGAAAGGTTTCCCACAGCTTTTGTAAGACTGAGTGACAATTCTTTGATAATAATCAGGAATGGATTCCTGTTTAGATTCTCATAAAATGTACAAAGCTCCTTTCTAGTCCTCCCAATGCTAAAAAAAGAGAAGGGAAATGACTTTATAGAGAGTGAATGTACTTTGCTACTTCTGAGTAGAATATCTGATGTCTTCTTCATTATCTTCTAATTAGTTAGAACTACTCAAACAAATTTAGGTTCATGTTACTCACAGACGTGAAACTGTGGTCTTTCTGTGCTCATTTCACTGCAGCTCACTTCAGCAGTCCTGCTCATATCCTAAAAAAAAAACAAGGAATTTTTTATTTCTTTGGAATTTTGGAATTTTCTATATTAAGTGCAGAAGAGATCATGTGACAGATGCACTTTACAGAAGTGTTGAAATTGGAGTGAAGATCCTTGGAAACACAACAAAGGTAGTTCCTCTCCCTGCCATGAATGGGTTTGGGTGATGCAAAAACTTAACTCTTGAGATGTTAGTTAGCTTGAGCAGATAACTAGGTTTGTAAAAGTTTTTTTTCCAAGCAAATTTACAAAACCCTTAGGCATGTCCTAATTCTTAGTAATATATAAAAAAAAGGAATCCACTCTGGACAGTCTGAGTGCAGTAAGGAAGACAATTTGGCAGGTGAGGCATTCTTTGGTAGAAGTATATAATGCTGAACTGCAATACTTAACTGGGTCGCTGTGGGCCATCAAGAACACATAAAGACTGCCAACATCTCTTATAAATCTTTCCACAGATCCTATTACAATTCACACTAAAGGTATCCTCTACCTGTCTTTCCTGAGGGGTCCAATTAAGGTAAGGATTTATTGAAGACTCGTACAGACCTGAGGCTTGCACAGTGCAAATGTGAGAAGAACATGATGCTTCTTCCCTTTTATCTCAAGAGCACTCCCTGTGCAAGATCTCATGCTAGCAGTCAATCTGAAAAAGGATTTTCTAGTTAGGAATTCTCCCATTCATTGGTTATAACTTGTTGTACTTCACATAATTATATAGAGAGGGAAATTAACTTATTTCTTTCATCTCCTAATGGCTATCCAGACAAGTGTCCTCAGAACCTGCAAAGGCCAGGATACTTTGCATGTCAGACAAATTTTCCAAATGCTGATCTATATGGAGGATGTCTCTTTTCCTATCTCTTAAGAATAAGTTATCCAGCTGCTCTTTCTCTATGGTGATGAGACAACTTCTAGGCCGTGGATTTCATGAGATGTCAAAGGATGGAATTTATCCCAAAGTAACCCTGTGTATAAATGCTTACTCATCTCATGTTTACCTCAAAGACGTCATTTTTTTCTTATGCAGTTTTTGGATGTGATTGTTCCATAACACGCCAGGCTGAGCTACAGAAGCTCCAAGGAAAATTTGCTGTGAGCAGCCCCTCAGTCTGTAGGATACATAAAATAGCAGTGCTGTGGCTGAACCTAAGTTGTGGTAGAGGTGGGGATTCATACCAGAGCTGCCAGCACAGTTTCCCGAGCTGAGCACAAAAAGGGCATGGAATTCTGGTCATCCAATTGTAGCAGTACAGAAAGCCCAGTTTCTCCTCAACTAGATATTGTCAGGCCTTCATGAACATTAGAAATTATACATTACAGAGGTGGATGGTGGCTGCTAATGCAACACCATTCTGTTTTATTAATAATAGGATGGTAATGAAAGAGTGAGTAACGTCAGAGTATATTAAAAAAACAGAGAGTATACCAGGATGGATAAACATAACTGAATTGTTGTGATGAAAGGAATTTATTTCTCCCAGTGAATATTCCGTTAAAATGTAGAGTTTGCAGTTTTGGTTTGTTTCTGTCAGTTAAACACAGATTTATACAACTCTATGTACAATGCTTTAGTATTCATATCCTTATTTTTACATTGTTAAAGAATGAAGAGAGAACTTTGCAATTTGCAATTAATGATATTTGGTTTTACTAAAAGTAAGTAGAGAGCCATATCAATAAAGAATAGACATTAGGATTATGAAGAAAATAATTTGTCAAAATCCTTGCCTGTAAGCAGGATCTGCTTGGAGATTTTATTTGCCATATTATCTTGGTTATTTAGGGAAAGACATATGATCTGCTCAAGGTAAATAGCTTGAAAGCATTTCCACCTGCTGCTGAATCTGTTTATGCATTGGTGTAGTTGAGGCCTTCAGGGCTCCTTGTAGAGCCTGAGGCAGTGTCTTACATAGCACAATGTTAGTGCAGCAACTCATTAGTTACCATTGCAAGAGCATTAGGATAAATACATCCTAGTGAGGGGACTTTAATAAGGGAGCTGTCTGTACCAATAATTTACTGAATACCAAGCTGTCCAGCTATTTTGAAGGACTTGAGTGTTCTTATATATTTTCTATTTCTGTAAATGAAAATTTGGGGAAAAATAAGGCATTGCAGAATGCAAATGCATTCAACCTATTAGAGGTGACTGATCCTGGCAGCAGAAATTCATTGGACAGTACTTTACACCCAGATGTGGCCACCTGTGAATCTATGGAGGCCAGCAGGGATGCAGAGGGATGTCACCACACAGATACGGAGATGTTGCTGGACATCAGATTTCATGGAATCCATTTTACACTGGCACTATAAACCACAATAAACTTCTTTACCATGCTTTCTAAATATGACTTGACACCACTGTGATACTGTTAATAAAAGTCCATGCATGCATTGCTAGCAGGTAGTATACCAAAGTAAAATTACCATGAAGTCCGTATTTTGGGTAGACTTGTAATTGCAATTCAAGCAAAGATGTATTAAATTAGAAAAATGTAGCTTTTGTCTTAAATCTAATTGGTTATACGTGTTAATGGTACTGAACAAAAAAACCAAAAACATCTGTCATACCCAAAGTTAATTTTTAAAGTCCATCCTTTTTCTAATAAGTAAATACATTTAACAAATACCCTCATGCTTTTTATGCTCACTTATTTGCTTCCTAGAACAGCTTTTCTGTCTTTCTACATCAGGCATTCTGGGGAAACTTCCACACTCTCATGGTGTGACCATAATAAATGAAATGCAATGGAGTCCTTTCCTAAGCCTACAGTTCCTGGGTGTTATGATAAAGCATATGCTAATAGAGTGTGTGAGCTTATTGGGAGTTCTTGAAAAATGCCATCTGCTACAATTTTTGCAGCTGAAAGTTGTATTCAATCAGAGGTAAATTTTTATATGATCAGTCTAGTGCATGGAAATATATGCCTGGAATTAAAGTTCTAAACTATGAGAAACCCTTTTTGCATGTAGTTACTTTTGAAGGTTTAGCCTAAGATTTCAAGGATGAGACTGATACTAGAAAGGAACCTGATCTACATATGCAAGTCCACTCTTAAAGTACTCTGTGGCTCATGAAAATGCCTCCTTTTCACTTGAATGCTTGGAAACAGTCTTTAAGTATGAAAACTAAATGAACTGAAGAGCAACCCTATATTTTGCATCTGACTGCTCAGTGAATCTACATTCCTCATCTGTAACATATAGTGTTAATGCTTAAAATCAGCATGACTGCTGAAACCCACCTCCACAAAAATTATTTAAAGATTTAAAGCAATAGTAGATGGTAAAAAGCATCGCAATTTCACCACGATCCAAATCAGGCTTTCTGCATTAATTTTCTTATATTTAGATAAAACCTGTCGATAGATCTTTTAGATGCGTTTGGGGAAATTAAAACAATTAGCTCAATTTGTCAATAAAAAACAGAAATTAACTAGCTTTGCTGCTAATTTACTGAAAGAGAGAGACTTATCTATTCTTCCTTTTTAACAAACTTTGACCGCACTCAATCTGGGGAGCTCCATACAAAAGATATACAGGACTGGAAAAAAAAACTGATTAAATTTTAACCAGCTGCTGGGCAGATAGTTTGCCTGAGGCACTTTAGTCAGTTTCAAAGGGTCCTTTTATTAATTTTGCATTTTGTATTTTGTTAGTGGAAAGAGCTGGCTCTGTTGGGACTGCCAAAAGCTATAGGCAGCGAATCTTACAGCAGCAAAGAGGAAGCTGTAGAGCATGCCAAGTAGATTTAGCACATTGAGCACTCTAAATTACATTTGTTTTATCAGTTCTAAAAATATATTAACTTCAGGTGTAAGCTCTTTGAATAAAGCCTTAAAGCTAGTACATTCAGTTCCTCCTCTGTTTATATAAGACTTTCATTTTGTCTATAAAAATAAACCACTGTAGTCTTTGCCAGATAGCTACCCATGTAATTTAAATCTTTCCTTCCTATGATTGTTGGTGCATTCTTTGTTGGTCTGTTTTCTTACTCACACTGAACTTATGTTCTTACTGAAAAAAAGGTACTGTGAGTTTTATCTAGATCCTCCTCACATTCCACAACATTCAGGTGCAGCTTTCATAGCAAAAATACTGATGTCTAAGTGCAGTCAATATTTAAATAAACATGTTCTGCTTTCATGTGAATGGAGCCCAGCATCTGTATCAGCATGTGGAAAGTGCTGCATGTAGCATATTGCTCAGACAATTTGTGAACACAAGTTAGAACTCAGGGGTTAAATGGAAAAACAAACCTCTCTTGTGATGCTGGGAATTTCACAAGTTCCACTCACGCAGCTTCAAACAGCATTAAACACAAAGGAAAAAAGTATACCCTCAGGCTAGAATTTGCAGAAGACTTACCTGCAGTAGAATGGAGCTAAAATTAAGCCGGAAGACAAAGCATTTGGGTTTACACTTAGAAAATTGAATGGCCAAGTATATAATTTTAGAATACATATCATACTGTTTTTCCAGCTTAATTGCATCTTTCAATATAGTCTTCTTTTTCCCCCCCCAAAAAATCTTTAGCCCAAATCAATATATGATAGTGTTACTACTGCATTATTTAATGTGTTCTACAAGTATTTTTGTGTGTGATCCTGTGATGGCAAACCTCATTGGTATCACTTATATATAAAGGAGGATGTTCTTGCTGTTACCTTCTTGCTGAAGGTAACAGTAAACCTGATAGTAGCAAAATTAACTTCACAGGAGAAAACTGAGCCCAGAGTAATTGAAAACCCCAATAACTTACACCCATATCTTTTGCAACAGAATGTATTGTCATGTTTTGAGTAGTTTTTTAAAAAAAAATGTTGTTATACTCTGATTTACCTAAGTTTAACTAATATGTATAAGAGCAAATTAACCCTTTGAAAAAACCAAAGCAATAGAAAAACAAAACCTGGAAAACTTTAAACTGTATCAGGAAATCTTTAAATTGTGCCAGTTCCTCCATCTGTGATTAAATGAAGTTCTATTCAGGGATGTACCAATTAAGAGAAAAAAGATGATTTGGGACTGCTGAGACTGTCAACTCAATTGTGCTGTGTGAGAACACTGAAATTACTTATCTTTCAAGGTTCATCTGAAGGTCCAGCTCTGGGCACAAATAAATGCTTAGCTTATGAGATACAGTATATCTGTGAAGGTCTAAGCTCTTGCTTAAGTGTTTAATGGAACTGGGGGCAGGCAGATAACAGCATCTACATTGTGTTCATCACATGGAACCATACTCGAGTTGGAAGTGCTGGCTGGAAACACCAAGGGGGGCTTGGATTCTGGGTGGATTCATAAAACTACAATAACACAGTCTCTGCTGTGTACATAACAGCTAACTCTCCTATAAAATTAGGCAGCACAGTGGCTACAAGCCACACAAACCTGTTCTGTATTCAGAATAGCTTCTTTCTGTGACTGTTACAATCCAGTACTTAAACAGACAATTTCATCAACACAATAACCTAAAGGAAAACAGAAGTCTCTTCTTTCTTTCATTATTGCATGCTCTCTGTACGTCTTACAACAACTGACAGCAGTTGCTGATGAGAAGATCTAATTCTGTAGTCCCTGTGAAACACTGGGAATGCCAAAGCATACAGTATGCTCCCTTTTGAGTCAGCAGATATTTATATACTGTGCTTAATTTTAGCTAAGTAACATGTACATTTTCCAGGTACAATGTCATAATTTCTGCCACATTGGAAACTTGACGGACCCTTGCAGTTCTATTTAAAATCACGAGGGGGTCATCCTCCTTTGTGACAGAGCAAGTAAGTTGGTAGAATTTCAGACTGTGGCAATGCTGGAAAGCAAGTTGTTTTTTCATGTCTTGTGTCCTTTCTCTTTCTTGACTGTAAAGCAGCAGTTGTTTGATATTAGAATAGAATTTGCCTTTCCTAGAATAGAATTCTGCCTAGGTAGAATGATTTATTTCTGAGTTGATTAATTATCTAAGTGTTATATAAGTGTTATATTTTGAGGTAGCGTTAATATTATCAAAACAATTCTGCAAATTTTCAGCCATATGCTCACTTGTTTTCTCTCTACTGTATGTTCTATAGTAATGGATGCCATATCATGGTCAAATCAATGTTAATTAAAAGTCATCACAAGTGTACAGTTTCATAAACTTGGAGACAGTATTACCAAAAATGATTAGTGAGCTTGGACCTGTTTTGTATATTCCAAATTTACCTGAAGGTGTACTCTATGTAATCTATGATGTACTCTATGGCAGCAACAAAACATGTATTCAAATATTCCCATAAAACTGGTGCTGCTGGTCAGCCATCCTCCCTGCCTCTCTGGGAGTGTCTGAAAGGATGCTAGACCAGGTTACAAGTACTTTCTACTCTGCATTGTTTTGAGCTTCCTGTATTTCTTCTCACTGACTATCATAGTTGTCACACTTGTATTGAAAAATCTAAGTTGCTCTGCATAAAACAATATTTCACAAGCAGAAAGCAGTAGTAGGAAGAATTGGAATATGATTTTTAAGAATGAAAATTGGGACAAATGGCCCAATATACTTCTTGCCTCAGACATCTTTCCCAAGTTTTCCTAAACTTCAAAACATTAGTTGGGTGAAGTGTTCAATATTCTGTCATTTTGTTCATATTAAATGATGAGATGCATTGTCTTACTGCTGTGAAGTTAGATCTTGGCATAATTCTTTCAATTTATCTCTATGCTGAGTTATTAACAAGGATTTTTTCCTCCCTTAAGTTCCCTTTCATGTACAGTGACATGCAGGTACACAGGCATTCAAGACTCTTAACATTTTCCTATGATGTTCTATTTAAATTAGGGAAAATCACTCTAGTGATTAAGGGGAGGGAACACAAAAGCAGCATGAGCTTATCTGAAATTAATTCTTCTTTAGGTTTCAGTGACTACCTCCTGAAAAGTTGTGTTTTATCTGATTCTACATGTAGAATAAAATGGCTCACTGATATTTTATCACAGAAGAAATACATGCCTCCTATTGTGCCTCAGGAATAAGCGGGCCGCTTATACCTGCTCTACCACTCTTTTCACCCAACTTTTGAACCTGAACATGCTCTCACTGTACCAGTGTAGTGCTGAGAAAAGGCAGTTTTGTGTGTCTTTGCATCATCTTACAACGTGTTGTGTTAGCTGGTGTGAGAGAATACTACAGGTGAGACGAATGCTAAGGTTTTACTAATTTTGCATTATTCCCCTCTGAATGGCCAACACAGAGGATTATGCAGTGGCCAGATGCCCTGTTGTATTAATACTCTCCAGGGACAGAACACTGCAATGATTTCCCATAATTTTTCGGTTGCTCCTGATAAAGTTCCTGAACCCCCTGTACAATGTCAAATAGCCTCTTTTGTCTCACAGCAGACCCAGGAATCTAGAAGACTAATAAAGAATAGCGAAAGTGGTGCTAAAGCTATATTCTGCGTGTTTTGGCTGGTTGTGATATCCATATATTTAAAGCTGATGATTTAATCTCAATAACGTTAAACTGAAAGTGTAAGGTTAAACTTTTAGAAAGGAAATAATTACCTTGTGCACGCAGTAGCCAAATCATTCCCCCCCAATCCTGAGTTCCAGATTTACTTTGAACTAGGGATAAGAGAACTCATTACGGAAAATTTCAAACCGGCTCGCAAATTGTGGGTTCAAAAGTATCTCTAAAGTAAACTGATGAGCGAGATCATCAGAAGATAAGAGGTGTGTAAGAGACATTGATTTCTTTATGGCTGGCTGCAGAACATAAGGAATATTCACAGTGCTCTGCCGTAGAAAGTATCTTCAATCCAAAAATTTTGATAAACACCTGTGGTTGCTGAACATCTTTGTTTTATAATCTCTATGTTGAAACATAAATGTGAAGTGTGCAGTGGTCAATTGAATAGAAAGATTTTCTCTTATGGGGCAGTTAAAACATAAAAAACGTTAAGGTTCATTTTAGTGGCACAAAGCAAAGCACAATTGCTATTTACAGGTATGTTTTACTTTTCCTCTTCTTTATGCCTAATACAGGATTAGGCCCTAGTTTGATATTATAACTCACAGTACTTTTTTTTATTGAGTCTGTATAGATAGTTTGGTGTTAAAAGAATATAATAAGACTTCCAATGAACAATGTGAATTCCCTGATTCAATATATTTAACAGCATGAAGAGTAAAAAGTAATGTCTTCATACTATACCTAGGCACAAGGTGAGTTTCTTATCACTCTTACCTTTACATTGCAGTTCATCTACCTTTCCAATAATTACAGAATTTTTATTAATTTTGATAACTGACATATATAATATGGCTTTCAGGAAGTTGCTTGAAATTAATTTCTGCTTCACAAAGAAATTACAATCACTTGGCCAAGTCCTACCAATTTTTACAGTCTGTTTAGTCTTTATGAGTTAAATGGACCTTTCATATCTGTTGTGCCAGTATTTTTATAACAGAAGACACAGAATCTTCATATGAGGAAGCCTAGTAATTATTTTTAATAATTATTTTGTTGTAAAATGTTTTGTTTCTTTTTGATTTACTGGACAACCAGAGGTAATCAATGTGAAATTTAACACAGGTATAGTACTTATGGGACTTAGGTTTTCAGCCTAGTTTGGGAATTTGTTTCAGGTTCTTTTATTTTCTATTTAATAGCACCAGTTAAAATTTTTCTTGGCTGAGACTTTTCGTTTGCAGGTCAGGTTTCCAGTGTCTGCTGGTTTTGTCAGCTTGCATGATCATGGAATCATAGCATGGCCTGGGTGGAAGGGATATTAAAGGTTATCTTGTTCCAAGCCTCCTCCTGCCATGGGCAGAGACAGCTTTCACTTGAGCAGGCTCAGAGCTCCATGCAACCTGGCCTTAAACATTTCTAGGGATGGGGCATCCAGAATTTCTCTGGGCAACATCTTCCAGTGCCTCACCACCCTCACAGTAAAGATCTTTGTGTGGTTAAAACTGCTGCTTATTGGTGTGCTTTGATTTCTTAACTGTTTTTACCTTTGTTTTATTTTTTTTTTTAGTTGTTTTTTGGGATTAGCTCTTGTTTATGAAAATACGAAAAATTGACGGGAAGTTATAAAAATAAGACAGATAAAGCTTCAGAATGCAACACTGAAGCCTTTTCCTTGCTTGAACTTCTGAGATAAGGTTCTTTGGGTTTGTTTTGTTTGTTTTATTTTTTGTGGGTTGTTTTTGTTTTTTGTTGTTTTGGTTTTTTTTTTAATAAGAAACTGGTAAAGAGTAAAATACTGGAAATTGGATCTTAATTTGTAAATTGTAGTCACATTGCCTACTCAGGTATTACTAATGTTTCTCTAATTTCCCTTGGGGTATACTAAGGAATTTATTTTACAAAAAACCCCAAACCCGTAAGTCTCAAAATTATAATAAAAACGTAAGAGCAGATATTACTAATTCCAGACCTGTTGCTAGCGCAATTCTAATTTTTTCTACACTACTATTTTTTCAAAGATTTTCTCCTTTATTGATACACTAGTGTTACTTTGACATTGACAACAAGAGTTGAAATGCAGACACAAACATTGCATTAAAACTGAACATTAGTAGCTGTAGATTTTTCTTATATTTAAAAACTTTGCTTTGTGGGCTATTAACATCCTGTCAGTGCCAGAGATCTGTTTTTCTGAAACAGCAAGAATATTTTTTTTTTTTTTTGTGAAGTCTATGAGAGGTTAAAAAGATGGTTTCAATCCAGATGAATGAAGTACATGCAGTAGAAGAAATACTAGGAAGAGAAGATAAAACTTTGGGAAACAAGAAGGCAAAGGGTAGGTGAAAAAAATGCCAAGATGTAAAAAGATGTTATTCAGGTAATAATGAAACAGGAACCATAGAGATAAAATTAAATAGGTAGCAATTAACAAATTAGCCTAGTGCTGCACTTGGGCATTTGGAGTCCAGTCAGTATGTAATTAAAAAATTATCTAATTTAATTAAGATTAGGCAGTGGGATGCAATATGGTTCCTAATAAAGTATTACACCATAAAATTCTGACAAGCATATTAATGCTGCTTGTTTGTTTGTTTAGCGCTCAAGAAGTCTTAAGTGGATGCAGACTGTCTAGTAGGTCTGAAAAATCCAAGGATAGATTGTTATTGTTTAAATTTGTGGGGAAAAGGTGAATCCCTATTTCTTGCTTTGTATCAAGGACTAGAAAAAAATTCTTGTGAAATTGGCAGCTGAATGAAATGGAATATTAAATCATAGCACAGATAAATCTGCTTTACAATCTAGTCTGAGTACTCCTGCTAAGTGAGTTCATTTGGCCTGTGTGTGTGTTTAACACAGCTGAACACAAGGTCTCATGTCTAGGAATTCAGGTATATTAGTCACACTTATGAAACAGAAGACCTTATTATAAGGTAATAATATTGCCTGAAGTAGCAATATTGAAATTTTGAGCAGTGATTGCCCAGGATTTAGGTTTTTTTATAGTTCATTCAATATTTTAATAAATGCATAGTTTTTAGGATTTGAATACCCCTAGCAGCCCAATAGAAAGGGATACCTGCAAATTGGATCCGTACTCAGAAAACTAGAGTTCTGTGGGTGGGACAAGTGGGAAACAGATCTCAAATATTCCTCCACAAAAAGGTGTTTCTTCTCCACATCTTTTTCTTGCTGCCTCACTTACCCATTGTGGGTCACAGTTTACTGACAAAGTTTGGTAACACTTGGTTGGTGTCAACACCTAAAATTCGAATCTTTGCTGTTAAATTGACTTTGTGTAAACATGCAAAGCAGAGCACATAGACTCTGAGCATACATGCTGCCTTTGAAAGTTACATGTTTTAATTATAACTTTAATACACCACTATTTGTGGTTCTTGAAGGAGGAAAATGCTTGAAATCTATGTTTTTATGCATTTCAGCTGTACACCCGTGGACTTGTCCTTCTGCATATGAAGAGTTCCATGTAAACAAAGATGGAAATGTCTGAATGTCATTTAAATCTCTTGGGTTTTATAAAATCTATATGAAAGGTTAAAGGGTTACAAAACAAAGCATCTTTGTGAACTAAATTTAGTTTGATTTAATCTTGTAATTTTCTAGTTGAGTAAGTATAACAAGGTTCATCTTAAGTTGTCCATAATCAAATTCTGATTTTCACCTTTTATCCTTAAAGGTATTAGCAATATTTGCTTAGATGTACTAGATACACTAGTATTCTGTAAATACAGAGCTATTCTGGCTCTACTTCACGTCCATTTTACAGATTTCTTTTTACAGAAATAGAATTTTCGTGTCATGATGCATGTGGGACAAAATCTCATGCAAGCTGGATCAAAACTGGGAAAAGGAAAGGTGAAAAGCATTTTAGAAAAGAAGATGTACCCAGGCACGTTAATCTGAGTGAGTCACAAGTGGATGATTATCAAAATGACCTCCTCTTTCAGGTATTAAAATGGTTGTCCAGAAAGTGCAGGGAAAGAGATTGGAAATAAAGTATGGTCATCAGGAACAAAAACAACTTTTTTTTTTCTTGTAAAAATTAACTATGAGTTAAGATCCTGTGTTTGAATAGGAGTTAATCACACCTAATATTGGCACTTGGATACTTGGTGAAGCCTCTTTTCTGTGTTGTAAATCCCATACATTAAAGAAAATGCCCACTGGGAAACAGAAACCAGCCAGATGTCTAAAACTAAGATAAGAACAAAAACAGAAGAAAAAAAAAGTACTGGTTCTTCACAAAATTGAGCAATTGAACAACTTGAGGATTGGAGTTATGGACTTTTTAGTTTTATTTTCTGTTTCACAAAGAAACTCACCCATATAATGAATAGCACTGATTTGACAAAAGTTAATGAGTGGAGTGGATAAAAGCTAGAGATGTCTATTTTGCATTACAAAACATTTTAATGTTGTTTTTTTTTTCTGATTTGGATCAAAACCAAATTAAACATTTAATGTTTCAGAACTTTTCATTATATGAGGATATCACATAGAAGAAAGGCTGATTTTTTGAAAATGAAATTTTCTCCTCTGTGTATTTTTCAGTTGTGCCTAACTTTTATTATGCCTACAATATTTTACACTATATAGAAAGAATCAAAATATTAAATTAATTTACTGTATTTACATATAGCTTATTTAAGGACATCTGCTTTTCATTGAATGCTATTTGAAACATCCCTGCTATTGAGATTTCTGTATCTTGTGGTACATTGGAAAATTTTGTGTATGATTAATCTTTATGGGTATAAAGTTTCCAAAATAACTGAAAAAAGTTTGACATGATAGCATATGCTTAGATACTTCAGACTAAACCCTTCTAAATGTCAAAAAAATAATATTTTGTTGTTTTTTTTTTTACTATAGACAAATAAAAAAATTCCCATGAGAAAGATCACTTAAGTATATGGGAAAATAAATCTAAGTCAAAACCTGTAAAAATGTTATCAGGGAAAAAAGCTTTAGTTGGCATTAGTGGAATTTCCTGACTGAAACTTTCAGTACATAATTAGGACAAAAGTAATTTATATTTGGTTGCTTACAGTTTCAATAGATGTTCTCTTTGGAATGTTCTCTGTAAAAAAAATGTTTGAAATGTCTGCATAAACTAAGAAAATGGTGCTGTCTAGTTGTGGATAAGTTACAGTCCTGGTGCCACTCTCAGTCAGTAGGATACCATTTCTACATTACTCACAAAAACAGTTTCAGCATTAAAAGGTACCATCATTTCAACCTCTGTATATATAGCAAAAAGCTAATCACATGAGTTAAAAGTATTGGCAAATTAATATCTGCACAAATCATAAATATCTTGACATCATAGGTTTAAATGCTTTCTACAATCAATCCAATGGCTTAGATTATTTACCTTATGAGTCCCACAAGGAAAAAAGAGCTGAAATACCTGTGTCATAATATTTCTCATAACTGATTAATGTTTGCCTTGGGAATTACATGATGTCAGTGTATTTATTTTTTTTTGCTGCTTCTAGTGCTAGGTAGAATTTTCCATGAAAGATAAATGTATTCTTGGTCCCTTAAGCAATACAGAAGGAGTAGCTAATATGTGTGTGTTACAATAGTGTATATTCATCCAGATGTATACTAGATTTTCTATTTTCCAAATGAATTTTTGGGGTCACTTGGGTTAACAGGAGAACTAATGCTTCAAGAAGAGTTTAAACAAACTGATTTGTTAATTTTTCCCTGGGGATCAAAAACAGGAAATAGGGAAATGGCTAAGAAGAGCAACCTAGAGCTAGTGATATTGTGCTGATAGAAGGAACTGAATTAACTTAAATGTGTTACGTTGATTTAAGATGGCCTGTGATGTATTTACAAAATGTGTTCTAGCCCTGTATATACCACTGGAAAACAAACCATGCATTTTATTACTGTATATCTTAAAATATTAGTAAAAACTCAGCCAAAGCAAACTTATCTTTAATGTCACATGTATTTTCTTTAGGATGAAAAGACTTGAAAATATAAAAGAATTTGTAGGAAAAAGGTAACACACATTAATGGCTGCTCTGATTCTTCTGATTTATGAAACTTCCAGGGTTTTCCAATACTCCCTTGCACATCTTTTTCTGAATGAGGCCAGTGTTTG